>NC_071291.1:1767500-2131250 GCF_943737925.1 Anopheles nili | reverse complement strand
AGTTCTGCTACATGAAAAGCCTCACAAATGGGACTTTTTTCCTTTCCGTCGATCGATCCTGGCTGCGAGAAAATAATTAGTGCCCTACTGCTGCGTCCGCTGCCACCGAGTGACAAAAGGAACAGCAACGGGGCCGGCGTTTTTCCCGATTTGTGACACAAATACGGAACACGGCGCTAGCTTTAATTGATGCTGGCCTGGGACATGGAGGCAAAAGAGAGGGGAAAATTTGGCGGAGAAAATTGTAGTGCCAGAATGGAATGCGTCCCGCGGGATCTGGCACGGGATCGGAAAATATGTGGGCTATTTTGAGATCACGGCAGGGCGATAGTAACGTTTTTCCATCTCGAATGTGGCCCGCTGCGAGCCATTCAGGTGGGATTCTTTTCAAGTTGCGTCCGGTAGCCGGTTACCCTAAAGTCGGGTTTTTGGCGCCAACGGAATTCAACACGATACCGAACACAGCTTGACTGGAAGAATTTCGTCCTGCCGATTGATATTTATTGATTGAGCAACCATTGGCGATACTGTGGAATGGATGGAATGCAGCGAATCGAATAAGAAGTGTAACTATGAAGGAAACTGGAAGCGTTTTTTTTTTAGGAAAGCGGCATAAATATTTTCCAAATCATCCTATCAACAATTTCCTGACAGCGACAACGGTCTACCACTCGGGTAATGTCGAGCGGGCGAGTTCATCGGGAAGCAAAATTACATTAAACCGCACGCCATACTCGATAAATAAATCCATTGGTTCATTAATCAACGTGCACCGTGGGGGGCAATAATTCCCATCAGAAGAGATGCATTTGCCGCACATTTGACACGTGATTACGTGATATCATGCGACCGATAGATGAAATCTTCCGTTCGTCCTCGGCAGGCTCATCATCGCTGACCGTTTGACCACAATTTCCAATCAACTCTGGTCGGCAATTTTCCATTATGATTTCGATCCGGACCACTTTGCTAGCGCATGCAGATAAATCAATTTCCGACCGCATTTTAGGGACTACGTTTCCGGTTTCCGGCGATGCAGTACACCCGTGTCGTTCGTTTTCCATTCGTCCTCGAAGGCGAGCGGCAAACAAACAGACGTTTGCGCTTTGTCACTGCAGTCGTCAAGTATCAACAATTACAAGCTCATTACGTCAACCCGGTAAGACGCCTCGGAACTCGGTTGGTCGGTTTCGAAAGGGCACGGCGTCTGACAGCAGTCTGCAGAAAGGGATACCGGGCATTGTTTCAGCATCCGGTGTCAAATTTCGCCTCACCGTGTACGTGACTGCATGCTGTTCGAGATTTGAATTGCACTTTCCGGAAGGGGGCGCACGGTTCTTTGTTCGCACCTTGAGTTCCTTCGAGCAGCGTCGAGAGACTTTTCGACTTTCTTGTCCCAGCCGTACACACCCGTGTCCTTGATCGCGAAGAACCGTGCGTTAAATGAGCTCCCGCATTGCGAGCTGCAAACCTAACAATTATCGTAACGCGCACTACAATAGCCTCGGTAGGAGCGGAGTTTCTAATAAATGGCTGCAATACCTTTTCGACGTCCTCCCATTGAAAGACGCCGCCTGTCGTGAGCCTGGGAACTTCAGTTGGAAAGGCTCCTCGCGAGCGTTGTTCCGTTTGGTTTTGCGTCGCGAATGCGTTGCGTTTACAAAACGTCCGTGTATCGAGTGAAAAGTCTTCAACCGCTTCGAGAGCTGGAGAGCTCGCGAGGAGTAGCGAGGAGTTGCTTAAGATGTTCGGGAGTGCTCGTCGAGGACGAGGAAATCCTCAAATCGACGCTACTACCGTTGAAAGAACGTTAATTGAGCATCTTATTGTGACGCCTCGGCAACACGTGTTGTCACTTCGAGCGACCGTACAAGAGAGCGTACAAGCGTGCGCCACGTCCAGTGTTGAAGGAACCGATTAATTCCATCCGATAAGAGCGACCCATCGCATGCCCGAGATGGGAGCCCTTTTAAAGGGCGAAACCCCTGATGCATCTCCGCATCGGTTGATTAGATCATTACCATTCGGTTGCCATGGTGTCGTGGCGCGGTCGCCTTAGATTGCAGATATGGATACGGTCGTTTACGGCTGTCATAACAATGGCGACATCGTTAGTGTATCAAACGTCAGTTTATCTCGATTTTCCAGCGGAAACTGCGCGTAAAAAGCAGGGAAACATGCGAAAGCCATCAGCAGCGATTCGATCACACCCTAATTGGTTGCGGTGAGCGGATGAAATGCGTCATCCCGAGGGATTCATGGTTTAGTGACAGTGCAGAAGTAAAAGGCAGCGTGACGGCGTACTTTTGTCTTGTTGGGACGCGGATATCGCAAATAAATAAAACGGGGATTGTGCAGCTTGGAGAGGATAATTCACGAGTGTCACGTGCAAAAAGGCATTCCTCAAGCTTCGCTGCATTGGTCTATTGAACTTGCGACGGTCTGATTGATTCGAATCCGGATTGACACTTGCATCGGTGAGAGTGCTAATTGCAGGCGTAGAATTTGCTGTCACAATGCGGCAAGGACGGCGATGTTCATTAACGAAGCCTAGGCTGGCATTGCTCGTGGTCATTGTGACTTCGAGAAAGAGCGGACAGTGCGGCAGCTCAGTATATTGTCATAATTATGGAATCGAACCCGACCGGGCACGTTTTGATTGACGATCGAGCGTTTTGAATGCAACTTTGTACGCGTTAATAGATCGCCAAAGGGAACGGGTGCCGACTCGGCGGCATTTGTCCCTCGATGCCGCGTTGGTTGGAAGGGTTTGTGCTTCGGAGTTGGAGATGATCGTGAATCGAATCTTATTCACGGTATCAAATGGTCTACCGATCACCTGCGGTGCGTTCGAGTTCGCCTTTCATCAGATGCCGAAATCGCTTCCACCGGCCGCCGGGAGTGTTGTCTGATTTTTTTTTGTATTTTTCTCTCGTCCCGTTTCTGCCATCCCGAAAAGGAGCTCGAAGAGAAGCGCTCAAAAACGCCGCCGCCACCACCGCGATCGGCGGATGAACAACAAATCATCGCGCGATTGGGCCGCCATTAGAGATTATCATTGTTTGCACCTAGAGCGCGTGGAACGGCGCAACTACAATAACACAACAATAATGATATTCAAAAACGCGTCTTTCATTCCCCATAATTATTACCATTATTGCCATTACAGTTACGCCCGGGATCCCGGGCCAGGTGCGGTATTGCCAGAAGGCCCTCGAAGAGGATCCCTTTCGGTGATTCGATTTTCTCCACCCTGCGCGTTCGCACCTTTTCCTTCACCCTCACGAAAAAGGCGCGAATGAACGAAAAGCCGCACTTCCCAGTCGGTGGGTGGTAGCAGCGCGCAACCAAAAGGGCTCCCGCGGTGGAGCTGAAAAGCCCGAGCTCGAGAAAATTACCCTTTTACCCCGCGGTGCGATGCTATTGCTTCTGCTTCTGTTGTAACCGTAACCGCTTCGGTTGGGCCACCGTTCGACGGGTTCGGCGGATGAGCCGACGTCCGAGTCCTGTCCGGGGGGTTGGAGTTGCCCGTGGCCCTAGAAGATTCGATTATCTAAGCCCCGAACGGTGAGCCTTTCGCCTGGCCCCGTGGGGGGCTTCGGGGGCAAATTAGAGGAACAGCTCCGGTCGCGCTACAATGGCTCACTTGCCACCGAACCCGGGCCCGAACCTTGCGGCCGTGTGATGTTCGGCGAACGGCGAAAACGTCAGCATCCCTTATTGGCAGCTTATTAGAGGTGGTTTCGCCTGCGGTGATCGCGCTGTTCGAGTTCGGGCGTAATGCGTGATGATCAGATTTTCCGTTGCCTGGCCGACAGGCGGGAACAGGCCGTTCGTAATTAATATGGTAGCCGAATGCACGCTGGTTCTCTCACCGGTCGCCCGCGCGATCATTCGCCTGGCCCGGATGGGGTGCCGGAAATTATTTTCCGTTCCGTTTTTCCAGGCACACCGTGGTGCGAGCGTTTTCGGGTTAACCGGAACGAAAAGTGCCCAATGATGGATGCGTCGATCACGCCACGATCGATGGGGCGTCTCTCAGTCGATCGTTCGGTTGTGTGAAGCATCCCCGCGAGAAGCCGCGAGAAGCCGCGAGAAGGTTCACGAGGATGGACCCACGGAAGGACAGAATCGGCCGGATCCTGCGACCAACGCGCGCGCGGGAAATTCATCTCTCACATTTGTCATAATGCGAGGCTCATTATACTAACAATATGGTCACTAATGAGACCGTTCCATCCGATAAGCAAAACAACGATTTACTATTGCTCTCGCGCGTCTCGCACACCGGCGTTGCAACTTCCTTCTGCTGCAGCGTGGTTGCGCGGATTTTCGCCCCTTTCGTCGACGCAAACGACGATCACGACGACGACCACGACCACGACGACGAACGACGACGCTCGGGGAATGTGATAAATTGATTGATACAATCAAGTTATTTTTGTTTAATTTTTTATTCATACGACGGCAATCACGACCGGCGTCGTCATCGTTTCCTTCTGTTTCCTTCGCCATCGCACGACGCGTATGATGACGATGACGATGACGATGATGATGATGGGAACGATTGGCGCGATTAGGCTTGGGGAATCGTCGTCACAACGATTATCTGCCATCTGCCATCGGAGTAGGCTTTTTCTGCTGCTGTAGCGCACGATTGAGATGTCACCCCGTTTGTCCATGGAGGCAGCAGGGCTTTGCGGATCGCTCGATTCGTCATAACGGCTGGAAATTGGTATCATTTCCGGCTGATCCAGCTGATGTTCCTACGATGTTCTTCTACGCAACCCGGCTAGCGTGGTGGTGGCGTAAGATTTTCTCGCGTTGATAAAATACCTCCACGCCGTGGTTGTTCGCCTTCTTTTCAACGCATCCTTCGATTGGCTTTGTTTTGACATGTTTTTTTTTATGCTCGTTATGTCTACGGAACTAACAAACTACTGGCTCGGCTGAGTTTGTTCTAAAACACTGCGAAAAAGCTGAGGGCTTTCTGTGAGTTGGCACAATCCAGGTGCATTCCATCGCTCGATTCCGTCAGGCACGTCGCACATTCGGCACGTGCTGTGAGCCTCCACCAGGCCCAGAGCGCGTGCTTAAGCTACGTTGGCATTTTAGACGTTGAAGCGGCGTCACTTAGCGGAAGCTGGATAAAAGAGTGCTGCTGGCAGCGACCCCCACCGAGGGAGTCCTTTTGTTTTCCACCGAAGCCCGAGCCCAGCTGGATCAGCCCAACGGATGCGGCCTCAATCCGTTTCTGGGGAACGGTAAACCACGCTCGAGGCCTGCTGTGAGCAGATTCAAACGTACACTGGACCCGATTTCGCTACCACGAAAGCGCGAATTTTCATTGTGCGCTTAGCCAAAAGGTTTTTATTTTCCACCACGCACTCCAAAAGATGGCGCATTTTACGCTTTCGTTGGCCAGCCTTTCGACGAGCCGTGATCGATGATCAACGCAACGCCAGTGCGGCGGATTCCTTTGCCGTGCGGACGAGTGACTCTTTACGGGATCATTATGCTTTGCGTAATTTTTCGGTTAGACCGCCCTGGTCGAATGCTTCCGGGGGGTGTGTAACCTCGCGGCAGGGCGCTGCACAGCGGAGAGAGTGCGCCTCGGGGTTGTGCCGCACCCCCTGGGTGGCTGGGGTGAGTTTTTTTGCCTGCTTCCACTCGCACTGTGGCCCACTGGCCCCGATGGGGTGATGTCAATGGTGCGATAAACCATTGTTAGAAGTCGATCCCGAGCCTGGCCAGGCAATGGGCCCGACGAGACCACCCAGTGATAATAAAATAAATACGTTACATGATGATATAATAATAATCATCATCATAATCGGGCCCCGACCTCGTGTGCGAACTGAGGGATGAAAACGGCCGCAATCGACGAGGCCCGCGCGTTTTTCCGCACACCGGAGAGGTTTTCCGCGCGAACAACAATCGTTAATTGTTCGCAGTTCGACAGCCCGCTGGCAGACAGATGGCACGATGTGGAATTTGCCCGCCATCGCGCTCGTGGTGGCGGTCCGTTCCACTAAAGGCCACGTCGGGGTTAAACGGTGGAGGCCGCGATACCAACCGATCCGAGCCAGAGGTCACCATTGCCATCCAACGGACGCCAAAAGGACAACGACGCGCGAAGGAGTGAGTCCCAGTCGAAAGGGCTCGCAAATTTGATCGGGATCTGTTCGCGCCCTCGGAACACGCCACGATGTTTAATTAAAAATACCAGTACCTCTCGAGGATATGCTCCCGGTCGGCTAATAAACCCTGCGGTGGATCTGTGCCGGAAATGGACCACCGTTCGTCGAGGGTTCCCGGAGCCAGATCAAAGACACCAAATCGAACAAATGAAATACTCGTAAATTTAGCAGCTATGCAAAGAAACATCAAACGGGATGTAGGAATCGAATTTTCCCTGCTCAAAATTTTCTATTGATTAGGGCTCTGCGTGTGGGAGGGAAAATTCTTCAATCCTGCACATTTTCCGGCACACAATCACCCATTCTCTCTCTCTCTCTCTCTCTCTCTCTCTCTATCTGATGGCGCTTGGAAAGATGGAAATGGCTAGCTTTGACCACGCTCGGGACATTTTCAAATATTTGCCTTTATGTGGAAATAAGTAGACGAAAATAAATGTAAAAAATCGTACACACAAGCACACAAACTGACTCACGCCCAGTGCGGATTATGTGTGCATGTAATTGAACATTCCTCGCTCACTAATAGACCGTTGAATGGAAGCGCTTGTGAATGGAAGACAAACACTCGAGACGTAAGTTGCCATCGAAGTAGGCGCACGAAATCAAAGGGCGGCTTTCTTTTCCCGGCCATTTTTTGTTGTTGTTGCCGCTGCTGGCTAGGACGTAATGCGAGGGACCGGCAGAAACGGAGAAAACCATTCCTAGAAACAGCATTCGTTCCACGGACCGGAGACCAGCAAGCAAGCAAGAAATTGCACGGAAACTTACATCACCGGCAAAGAAAATCATCTCCGGGGGTGGCAGCACTTGAGGCGTAATTGAAATGATAGAATAATGGACCCGAGAAAAGGACTCCGACCCCGGGACTGGTTGGTCGGTTAGCCGATCGGGGGCGAAAAGGACGCTTGGAAAGTGGGGATGCTCCTGAACCAATCGAAGCGGCACCGGAAAGGGTGTTTAGAATTGGCATCGAGCAACGGCACGTTGTAGGAGGTCTGCAAGAGGTACGTGAGGTGTACGAGGTGCACAAATACGAAATGAATGAAGACCAACCTGAGACGGATCGAACAATAGAAACCGAACCAACCGGAGGAGTCATTTGCGGCCGCTAAAACCGGGCGCGTTAGAAGGCTTCCGAGCTGCTCGGTGACCTCATTGGAGGCCAGCCGGCACTGGGACGCGGAAAAGCTATATGTTACGCAGTACGATACAAATTACGCTCGAAAGGCCGATGGTTGATCGGGAGGCTCCAAAAACCCTTTTCGAAGCCCAAAGCAGCCAGGTGAGTAAGTGCCACAATTTACGCCACTTGCGGCCGGTTTCGGTTCACGGTTCGGAGTGGAAAATTGAGAAATCTATGTCTAATTGGCAGGCCACGACCGTCGAGGTGGACACCATGCGGCGACATTGAAAGTGCGCTTCCGGAGACGTCGAAAGAGGCGAAAGAAGCCAACCGAAGTAGCAGCCATGGGCTGGAAAAGAGAGATCGAGAATTGGGCCCTCAGATGGGCCGGAAAAGCGCCCGAACCAACGAACATCCTTGAAGGCCTTCCATGAATCGAGAGCCGTCCATGAGCGACCGGTCTAATAGGGGTCCAATAAAACCGGACCAGGTCTTGCACAGCTCACGCCTGCAAACGGACGGACCCTGTTCCCGGGATCCCGGAGTGTTGGTTTTTGCGGGATCTTGCGAGAAGCATCCTGTTTTGTGTGGGTGTGGGCAGAAACATACATACCGGGTCGGTTGGTGATATTGTTTTACGACACATCCCTCGGATCCTGAGCCCGCACGGACGAAAAGATGTGTCAAAAGTCAAGTAACAAGTTTGTTTTGGGTTGAGGGCTGGCCAGCCAGGACAGGCGGGATAATTGTGCACCCGAACGGCGCGTTATCCTAGTCACACATTTCGCTCGAGGTCAGAGGTGACCTTCGGGATGGGTTTTTGGGATGATTTGGGACCTTACCTTACGTGCCGGGGGATAATTTACAACGCCATTATGTAGCCGTACTTGTGGGTCGATGGGTGCATTAGCATGAAATGCATGGCCTTGGGCAACTGAAGAATGCAAGTTACGGTGCAACGTAGCAGTTTCTAACACACACAAAATCTCTTCTCATAAAAATTCTCGAGTTTGAATCATTTTTCGTCATTTCGCTCGAACTGCATCGAATGCGTCACTCGCCGTGCGTTGGTGAAGCGAACGAAGCGAAAGTAGGATTTGTGAAAGTAAGCAAATAAATCGCAGGCGAAAAGAGTGCGCGTGTCGATGGATGGAAAAACACGCCCCACTCAGCTGGCGACTCGCGTTGCAGATGCGTTAAGTGAACATAATGAGTTGGCACCTCCCGATCGTGTTCCAGCGAGCCCTCGAGCCTTTCATCCTGTTTGTGCCAATCACGCCGGGAAGCCTGAGGTTGGCTGGGTAGCGGCAGTGTGATGGAAGCGGAGTGTAAAAGTACACGAAGGCTTTAATTGATAAAATGCGGCCGCAGCTACCGAGTAGGCGTTGGCGGCGTGTCCGAGCACAGCGGGTTTGAACGTCGTCCGGTGTGAAGCCAACGGAGAAGCTTCGTTGGACGTGGAATGGGTTGAGATGACGTCATAAATGAGGACATTCTTTTTTCTTTTCTTTGACGACACTGTTGCTTGTACCATACACGTTGAGAGTACGCACAACAGAGTCAACAGACAATTGTCAGAACCGTGTTGGTCCTCGACGAGCCTTGGGATGGCAATGGTAGTTTTTTTTTCGAAATGACTTTTTGTTTTCGCGGTACAAATTAAAATGGAGATAGAAATAAATCAACACGCTGCGTCTGGAGAAAATCTGGAGAAACTTTTTACACCACCGTGACTGCAACACACCAAACGGTTACGGCTGATTTACTGTTGCGCTCGATGCAAGGCCCTGAGGTCCCGTTTCATTATTAAATTTTAATTATTATTTGTTGCCAACCAGCGCACAATGCGGAACCGTCGCCTAGGAAAAGCCACCTCTAGCAGCCACACGCCGCGAAGGAAAATGGAATCCTTTTGTGTTGCGCGAACCTCAGCAACACCAAAGTCAAGCGATGGCCCGGCCTTGATGTGGCCGTTTCTTCGCTCTGGTACGATCAAGATTCAGCGCGGCGGCGAATTAACAATATTTTAATTAAAAAACAACTTACACGCACCCCATACGGTGCCCCGAGCGGTAAGCCTTTTTTTATGAGTGTGTGCCTCGAATGTCTTTCTCCCAGCACCGAGCGCCCGTTCGGTTTGGCTCGGGGTTGATGAAAGTTTTTAATCAGAAAACCACCCACGAGCGTATTAATAACAATTAGTAGTGGAGGCCCGGCAAAACCTCGGCGGCAGTGGCATAAATGAAATGCACAACTCACCGCGCACCGTGATTCGGTGCGGGTGGCATTGTCGAGAAGGCCGCATCCTGCGACGAGGACATATTAGAGCATATTTCTTCGCTGCTCGAGTGCCTCCCCGGAGGTAGGGCGTGAAATGGGGCATCAAAATTATTACAACACTCGGGTGTGGAATAAAAGAACGATGAATTTCCGAAAAAGAAAACCTCCATGCATAGTGCGCAAATAAGTTGCTGGTGCAGGACCTCTTGCGCGCGTCAGGACACCCGAAAGCGGACCAATAGTGCGAAGGCTCGCAAAGGTCTCGCTTCGAAACTGATGCCCTGTAGGATTCGTCATTCCCGATCGGCCATCATTTATCACTTGGCGTTACTTCGGGGTAGGCAGAACGTCCTGATGACGCAGCTGTTTTTGCGCTGTTGGCGTGTTTGCAGGGACGAACAGGACTCGGTTTCGCTCTGGGAGGCAAACAACCATTCAAAAGGTGCTCGTGTGGTTTGGTCCTGTGTGTGTTTGTGTGCAAAGACGCTGCCACATGCGATCGGTCGGAGTTATCTCTCTATTATCAAGAGGTCCTTGCAGGAGTGCACACACACACACACACGCGCGCCCTTTGCAGGGACTCGAAGCTGCACAAAATGGGAGATTGATGGAACAGGAAAATGACAAATGATGCTTTTTCGAAGTAGGCCAATGGTTTCCAAACACTCGAATGTGAGGGTTCATCTGATAGATAATGTATTGTGCGCAGGGAATCAGCCATTATCAACTATCCTTGTCAGTCACCAGCCTTGCAGGGTATATAATAGTTTTGAGGCTTTCCCGGCACCCCATTTGTAGCGATCGTTGGTCATGGAGATGATCTGCAATTTAATGCCAACGAAGGTGTTGCAGAGGCTTAGTGAAACATTTAATTCTTAGCCAGCAAATTCCCTAAAAGTACTACTCTTACTCAGCACACTAAAAAGCAACGTTGCGACGTTAAGAAAGCTTGAATTGCGCTGGACTTCTCCAGAAGACCTCGTGCTCGGCGCGATCGAGAGCGTTAAGAAGCAAACGGGAGCAAGAACTGAAAAGGTAAAACGAGCTCCGAGCTTCGCACGCGGACTAACTCGAATAAATCATCCCCCGGAATAAATCAACTTAATTGTGACCGGTGGGTGTGGTGTTGTTGCATTACGTTTGATATTATAATGCGTTCTCAGGGCTCTGGGGAGGCCTGTTGGAGGACCATTTGCCATCATGATCGTACGGAGTGCGGGTTGGTCGATCGGTCGCAGTCTGGTAGCGGTTTGGCTCGAGCAGCAGATCTCGCGGACGGTGGATGATATGATTTAGCGCAGGTTTATTTGCACATTAGGCATACATATATTACGCCTTTTTTATTTTTGCTCCGATCCCGTGATCAAAAATAAAGAATCGCAAGGACCTGACGACCATAACTCAGCGACATCTCGAGCGCGGCGGAGTCCCGCCGGACTTGTTTATGCCGAATAAAGTGAATTTATTCTCAATATTTATGGTAATCATTCCCGCTTAATATGGGCCGTGTGGCGTTGGACACCTTGTATCGTTAGAATGGACCGGACCCACTGCAACCCGCGCAACAAAGGATCGGCGATCGGTGACGTACTGGGAAATTTGCCAACAACTTCCGTCTGGCCGGTGCCGGCGCGCCGACGAGCAGTAAAGTAAATTGTTTCGTTTACTTCTGCCGTGTACATTGTGTCGGACCGGGTCGCCCCAGGCCGGGTGGTGTTTTATTTATTGTTACGTATATCCGGCCAATATTGCACGCGCCTCCTGGCGGGAGATCACCAGCGGCGTCGACGTTGGCATCTGCCCGAGAACGGGCTATCCTCCTTTCTTAGCTCCGTGTGTGCGTCTTTTCGCTGCATCCTCGAACGGGGCCGTGTTGATACATTGTACGAACACAGCGCATGACCTCGTCGAACACGTCGAGAACAACTCATCATGTCACGGGCTCATCTCACTCATCGCCTGCTCATCTCACTCTTGGGGCGCTGGGCTGGTTATTGGCTCACTGGTGTTTCTCACTTTCGTCGGAGATTGTTTCGCGCCCGTGCTGTTGATTAGTTGAGCTCGACGGTGGTGTAATTACGCCCGAGAAGGATGCCTTTTCGAGTCCCTTCAGGAGTGCAATAAGTCATTGCGTGCGGAGATGTAATTGTGCTCCACAGATGGCGTGAAGATCGGCACACGATCAATGCGCTCCGGATGTTCATCAGTGTCAGGCTTTCTTCCCAGAAATTGCGAACGAATTGTCTGTCGGTGGTTCATCCAAAACCCGTGCCAAACCCGGGCGACTGTTTGTTTTCTGCTATTTGTACGCTTCTGAGGCTGGCCAAGGGTTCAGCCCTAAATGGGCTCCTGCCGAGTCAGGCTCAAACCAAAACCGTTCCGACGCGCTTGTTGCGGATCCGATTGTTTCATCAGTGCATTTACCATTATTAAGCGTCCGAACGGCGATTGTCATCGGCGTGCTTTATCGTCGGCGTGGCGTGGCGTGGTTCTTTTGTTTCCACAAAAAAAAGGTGTCAAAAGGGCGACGGCTTGTGAGTGTCTCTCTCTCTCTCTCACACACGCACTGGCCCGCCCCGACACAATGTCCTGTGGAGGAGGTCCTGCCGTGAGCTGACAATTCAGATGCACCTTCTAGGGTGGACAAAAAAAAGACCATGAAAACGTTGTGCGTCGCCAGCAAAAGGCGGAAAATTTGTTTGCGCAGAAACGCCTCAGCTGCCGCCATTTATCTGCCATTGGAAAGCCACTAAAGTGTGCGCATGTGTGCTCATTTGAGCCATTAAACGGCCATCGGAAAGGTGCACCGTTGAATGCACAGGATGTAAACGGGAAAGGTTTGCACCTGCAGCTGAAGGTTGCGTAATCGTGACCAGAGCCATGTTTCGATTCGATCTTACATCACGCCCAGAACACGAGTACCGTTCTGAGGTTGGATCTGGATTCTAAACCCCGTACAGATTGGAGCTGGAAAAACGGGATTCCAGAAACGTCGAAAAGGGGCGGATTCCATCGCAGCAACCCGTGTGTTCGCTTCTGCGGCAGGCTTCATTCTCGTTCATTAATCATTTAATTAGAAGGAAAAACAAACACCGTGAAAATGCCACGCCGTACAGGTTCCATGATCGGTTCGTTCGCCTCGTCTCGATCGGTAGGCCCACCTTGGCGTCAGAATCGAGCTGAACAGACCTTCTGCTCGCCTATCTGTCGCTCGCATCCACGGCTCAGCTCAGCTCGGCAAAATCGCACCCAAACGGTCCGGAGCGCGTACACCAAAACACCCAAGGGACCGATGATGATTTATTAGTTTTTGGGAGCTCCGGGCTCGATTGGGCCGTAGGTTTCGTTCGGTGGTTGCGTTCGTGATAATCCCTAATTAAAACACTAAGCAGTAGGACGCGTTAAGACAGTTTCCAACGGCCGTGGCCCTTCGCCGGTTGGGGTGTTACTCCGGGGTTCGAGTCGGGCTGCATTTTATTCGCCTTTCTCGGTGTGCCCTTCTCGGACGCCCTTCCCGTACGGTACGAATCCGATTGGACCGCAGCCGGGGTAGCCTTAGGAAGGATAATTAATTGGACTCCTCGAGGAATGCTTTCCAGGAAGAGCGAACAGGCCCGTCCCGGGGTCGAAGGATTAGGAAAGAAATCGAAATCGAGCAATCCGTCCTCCACCACCATTGGTCCTGGTTCTCGTCCGGCGACCCAGGGATTGCGCATTCCACGTGTGCTTAATTTAAACGCAATTAATCACGCTCCCAATGTAGGTCTCTAGGGTCCACGAGGCCCTTCCCGAGGGCAATTAGTAACGGTCGAAGCTTGGCTCGACCGATCGGCATTGGCGATCCTTGCGCTGGCGTTTCGCAATGGACGACAGTTGAAGATAAATCGATGAGATTCGATGAAATCCGATGATCCGCCGATGGACCGCCAGTGGAAGCAAGCAGGCGCCAGGTTTAGCGTAGCTTTAGCGCAGATAATATCATCGGATCGGGCTTTCCCGCGTGTCCCGGTGAAGCGAGCGAGGCGTTTATGGCTCCTTTACCCGCTGATGGTAATTAATTTGGAATCCGAAATATCAGATTACGGTGCCGAGCGTACAGGTTGGCGACGATCGCTAGCTGGCGCCAGCAAGGCTACCGACCTGAGGCCGGTTGCGAACATCGACGACACGTATCGGTGCTGTTCCGGTGAGCTCGGCTTCTCGCAATTGTCCACAACCGTTAATGGCGATCGTACGACGAGAGTGTCGTGTAAACAGGCATTTATCATAGGTCGGTGTATCTGACCATGAGGATCTGCGCTCTGGCGAAGGTTATTGCGTTCGTGTAATGACACCAATTAATTACAATATCTGTCCGGCCGATTGATTGGAATGGCCGATTGGAGGTCCAGTTGATGTCACAACCAGCGATCGCGGCCAGCGATCATGATGAAAAGTGCACTTTGATACGGGAATTAATTCCACTGCACAATGCGCCAAAGCGGGCGTTCTGCTTTTGAGCTAACTTTCAGCTCAAAAAGGACTGCTGCGTGAAACTTTACTGCTTGTTCATGTGGCTCTATTTTTCAGCATCATCCATGCTCGCAAAGCATGGCCGGTTTATTGTCGAAACAAACCCACCTTAGCACAATGGCGAATGGCCGTCTCGTACCCCTTCCGAGGAGAATCCTTTCGAGCAGCTGGCAGGACGAAGGACTGGCGTGGGTACATTTTTTATCATTTCCCAAGCCTCCGCGGGCTCGAGGGTGAGTTTGAACAAAATGGTCATTTGTTTCGATTAGATTCGAACCCATTCCGGAGGCCGACAAATGCCGGTCCATCGGGGTTGCGGTTGCCGCTGGGGTTTTGTTTGTCGATGAAGTGAAACCGATAAAAAAAAGGATAACGGCTCACAAACCCGCCGTCCTACCGGGCGTAAGGACACACCATCTCGGCCAACCCCCAGCGGTGCCGGTTAAAGTGTTTCGAACGCTCGATAGTTGATTGGTAACATTAATAATTCCGCCCGGTCTTTTGTTTGTCTCCTGGCTGCTCGCGATAATAGTGCTAGCGGTCTTTGTTTCGAGCCGTCGTGGGCTTCGAGCTTCACCGAAGGGCGGAATTCCTGTGCCACGCGGCCTTTGATCGCGGGGTTCAATTCCAAGGATCGTAAAGTGCCCATGTGTCCTTGGCATCCTTTTCGGGATGAGCCGGATCGTTGTCATCGAAGATGCTGGCTTGTAGGAGGACCGTTAGATGACATCACGTCAGCTCGTCACAAACCTTCGCGTGCAGCTGTTGTGGGAAAGGCAATCGGTTCGAACCCGTTCCGGCGTTCGCCCCGAAAAAAAGGGGCCCTTTTTTATGAAGACATCTCTCACGGGGAGTTGTCACTTTAATAGCGCGTCCATCCCATCGAAGGAGTCACCACCGGTTGGAGCTGCCAAACAAACGACTCCTTCCAAAGTCGGCTTGGCCATAAAATGGTTTACAATCCGATCGCTGACTCCTAACAAATTTACGAGCTCGAAGATCAATTTGTGTCTGGAGGCGCACTCGGGCTGCGATCGAGCTGCTTCTCATCGTCCAAAATGCTAATCGTACGTACGAAAGCAAAAAAAAAGCCAACTAACACCGTCCGTTCGTTGCTACTCCTAGCGCGCGTTCTCTCGAACCGGGTCAGGAACGAAATCCCAATAAATTCTTTCGAACCTAACGTGCCGTGTACCAATAACCGTATAAAGTGAGTTGTAAACAGCACGGAGGAAAAAAAAGCGACCCAAAAAGAGGTTTGGCGTGGGCCGGAGCTCGAGATCGTCGCAAGGACCTCGAAAGCTCCGGATAGGCCGCCATAAAAATGGTAACTAGTTTGTTTGTTTTTTCTTGCACCAGTGGAAGGGCGCGAGAAATGGCCACAGGCGGGGGAGAAAAGTTAGCTAAAATAAACTTATATTGTTTTATTACATGATGGCGTGTCGTAGTTGCGCCGTGAAGGATCCCGCTCGATGGGTTGGAAAAGTGGAAACGCATAAAAAGAGAAAAAGTGAGAGATAGAGAGCGAGAGAGTGATGAAAAAAAAAACAATAAGAACCCCTCTGGGACGAATAATGGGAAATACCTGCGAAATCACACCGAAAGCAAAAAAGTAAAATAAAAGACTGAACACATTTAGCACGACCCAGGAAGGCAAAGCACCAAGGGGTGGCTAATAATAAAGGCAAACAAGAGAGTGGTAAAAAGAGAGGAAAACACACACCAAAAAAAACCGGCTAATGTTTTCTGGACGCGCTAAAACAAACATTTTCATAGCCACCGCACGTGGGGCCGGCAGCCCGTTAAGCCTTTCTCTCAGAAGAGAGAAAGAAAAAAAGGACGACATGTCGATGGTAATTGCTCGAGTGCGTGTTCGTGTGTGCACACTCCCGGTTTGCGCAAACACACACGCACGCGAGTTGCCATTTGCCAATTTACGCCGCGGTCGAGTCGGTGATTTGGAGTTCATAAAATTCGATGCCCCTAAGGCGTTTTGGCGATGGGTTGGGTGGAGATTTTTTTTTTATTTAATGTTGCGACAAACGACCAAAGCGTCAACGCGAACGTGTGGTGGATTAGGAGGCAACGGAACCACAGGTGGAGGGACACTTTTATACGTTGCGGGCCGGGAATTCTTGTTGGTCATAACGCAAGAACACCAGCTCGGGTTCCTTTTCGATCGGGCGGCATTCGAAGTCGTTATTTCGAGCCCCGCGAGCAAAGCAAAACGCATCCAACGAACAACGACAACGACGAATGTGAGGAAAAAAATACCCGGGCCTAAATAAAAATAAAAATTAAATAAATCCACCCGGCCAAAGAGTGCGCACACGCGGGATAAGCATTGGAGGATGATATAAAGATGAAATATGAATAAAATTATCATAAAAATTATGCTGATCGTGTTCGGTTGGGACGCTCGGTGAATGGATGTTTCGATCATCGCTCGATATCGGCATCGGACCCGAGATTCGAACGGACGTGAACGTTCGATTCTTCTGCTCCTTCAACTCCCATTTTTAGCTATTTATCGGCGTTGGAGGCTGGGATCGTGGATTCTGATTAGGCGAATCTTCGACCTTTACCGAGGCTCTCGTCGGTCCTATAATTTCGGAATATTAAAAATTTCAACCGCTCCAGTGTGCCGGGTTCGGTCGGGCGGTTCGCGTTTGATCTCATCCATTTGCTTCTAATTTATGAACCCCTACGTGCGTTGGAATCGTGCCAGCTCCAAACCGAACCGTGTTGATGTGTTTGGTGTCCGTGTACCGCCGTTTGTTGGTTTGTTGGATTGTTGTGAGGAATGTTAAACGATCAACCCTCCACCCCCTGGAACTCATAACGATCTGTTGCTTATGAGCGACGGTTTATTTGGCGATCTGTTTTCCCTCGTCCCGGTGACAGTTCGAAATGGCTCGTCGTCTTTACGCGGCTTACGCCAAACTTTCAGCCTTCTGAGCTGGCCATAACGAATCGATTATTGCGGTGTTGATGATGATCCCGCGGGTCGCCATTCTTCGCCGCACTAGGAGCCCGGGAATGAGCAATGAAGTGAGCCGGCCGGATTGAGCTGCTTAAATTGTCAGCGTAAAAGGGGAAGCACGGGCTCGAGTGCTGGTCCAGTTTGATTCCAATTTATGGACTTCCGATTGCGTTTTGCACCACAGTACCGTCGATGGTGGCGAGTTCTTCAAGCCGCCGACGCTGCCACCGTAAAGGAGGTCGTTTTTATGGGCTTTTAAAGTGCCGTTGAATTACGTGAGCTCGGGTCGCGTAAGGGTGGATCGTAAAACTGCCCGTCGAAGTCATCCAGGGACAATAATCGGGTTCACCCCCAGGGTTTGGTTGATATTGGCGTGCTAATTTGTGGACAAACCGCCACAAATTGGGGTGTCCAGTGTGTCCGAGGGTCGCGAGGGTAGAACGGGACGCGTATGTAATTGAATTGATGCGAAATAAAGCGATCGTAAAAGTTTAATGGCGATGGCTGGATGATGGCGAAATCAGCGAATACATGCGGCTCTCAAACAATAGTTGCTGTGGTAAGGACGTCGATATCCTTTCGTGACACGCTTATCCGTCCGAAGTCCGAAAGCGCTTAATCTTGACCGTTGGATTTCTTTTAGCGCCTGACTGGTACAAATGAACACAAAGTGCCATATTAGACGAGATTTTCCTCGGACAAAAAAAAAACGGATCCCAAACATGTTGCACAAACGCCGTAATCCGTTTCTTCCACGTCACAATCGAAGCCAATAAATCAAGCCGTCCCGGTGGAATGTTCTATAAAAGGATTACGAACGAATGGGCTCGAGTGGTGTTTGATGATACGCCTGCGTCGGCCATCGTTCCGCTTCATATTCGTCACGCTGGATTAGCTAGGATTCGGTGCTGCGGAGTCAATATGTTTTGAGGGAAAAATTCCTAGCAAAGGCGCATCTTGCTGTGAGGCAGGCGGAAGAGGGCGCTCACGGCCTCTGCGCCCGGCAGAAGAAAAAGGACCCTGGGGTGAGATAAGAAGAGCCGGCCCCCAGGACCCTCGACCCCATGCTATGCTTCGTAACAGGATTTGGCCGAGCGTCCTGCGAGGCAAAAGGGTTAAAACAACAAATAAGGCCGTGCCAATATTTGTAAACTACCGGCGACGCTTGCCGGGCCCTTCCCATTGTCGTCCAGGAGGTTGTTTTCCTTTCATCCGTTGCTCCTTGCCCGCCTGTTGCCGCACCGCCCACCTGAACCGCATTGTGTGTGTGGGTGTGCCCATAAACAGATTAACCGTTAATCCTTTCGTCCATTGTTGCGGCCCTGCCCTTAACCCTTTGACTTCTCTCAACTCTGCCCCGTGCATCCTTTTACCCTCCTTTGGGTTTGGGGAGCCTACCCTTGGATCCGCCCACCTGAAACGTCCGACAGGCAGGCGATTTTGAGACTGCGAGTATTTAACTTTTAAATTGCGCCCATCGCTACCCTTCGAATCCGGCCCTAATTGAGGCAGGATCATGGGCTGCTGCGATCACCCGGTCATTCGTCCAATCTCGGGCGATGGTTGCTTCGATTGTACCTCGCACTTGCCGGTCTTCTAAGGGCTTCATTGAACCGGTTCGGGTTTGAATTCGCAACACAGGTCACAGGCCGCTGGTAATGAGACGTTAGCTTGCAGCTATTCACACCTTGCCGCAGGATTCGTTTGGAATCGCTCGGAACGGGTTTATGGGGGCTGCTAATCGCGGTGCACGAAGGTTGCCGACCCTCGGGTGTACCTGTGCCAAGGGTTTTGCGGAGGAAATTGGAGTGACATAAATTTCCCTCAACCACGTCGAAGCTCCAACGGCCAGTTCACGTGAGCATGGTTTCAAATAATTCATTTCAGCTACGACGGCAAAGGAAAAAAACGATAAAGAGAAAATGGCGGCCTCAAACCGGGGGCAGCTCGCTTGTGTATGTGTGTATTTCTTTCCTGTTCGCTTAATTTATTAATAATTTTTCACTTGTCCGTATTTCAGTACACCTGACACCCTCGTGCAGTCCTCTCGCTCCCGACTGGCCAGTTCTGTTTGCTCACGCAGCGAATTGCCTTCGGAGTGCATATATTTTACGATTTTACGAGCATTTCGGAACGGTTTCAACATTTTATCAAATATGTTTATTGCCGTCGCTCTCCCGGCTCCTCGTGTCGGTTGTTTTTTTTTCGTCCGGCTAATGGCCCCGGGGCAGCTAACGCAACTATGCACACCCTACTGTTGCGGAATCCGCAGTCGTGCCATCGACGAATTGTAGCAACAAATAAAAAAAAGGCCCACTAAACGATGGTCGGTTGGCGCGACCAGAAGTAATGAGCGTAATTGGCATGGTTAGCAGTTATTATCGTTACGCTAGGGTCGCTTTTCCCAATATGTTGGTGCTTGCATTGGTCGCACATGGTCGAGCTGCGCAAAAGCGAAAAGACATTCCAACGGCGCTCTTCTGTAGGTGTGTGCGAATGTGTTTATTACAGCCCAGTACGGGTGGAAATGTGCGTATAAAAATACCATTTATTCATTCGGCCCGGTTGCGAGCGAATCAAAATATAATTAAAAATATATATTAATGGCCGCTGGAAGGTGCCCCTTGAAGGTCTTCGCGCTCTCGGTCTTTGCCGTTTTTGGAGCAAATGGCTGCGCAAAGGCCGCGTGGTTATGAGCTGCGATTGAATCCGCAGGCTGTCGGCTCGAATGGGCTTAATCCAATCCGAGCTCACACCAGTGCACCGTGCCGCTGCGGCATGTATTTTAGGGAATGATTAAGCGGCAGCAGTTCCTTTCGGCAGTCGGTTTGGGGTTCTCGAAAAAAAAAGCAAACCTCCACCCTATCCACGCGTTGAGCGAACGCCCAGCGGCTTGGGGTGGCTTTGTAGCGGAATCTCCCACCTTTTTTCTTCTGCATCTGCTTATTTTAAAGAGGCCCCACCGACGGAACGAGTGAGAAACTCGTAAAAAATACATATAACCGATGCTCCATGCGGTTTAATGGATGCGCGTTCCATAATTTCTGTGTAAACACGACACAAAAGCAGAGGATACAACAATCATCATTTCATCGTTTTGTTTCTTCGTTTCGTCTCGTTTCGCCACGTGTCTTCACTGGCTCTTTCTTGCCATGGTGAGACACTGCCACCCCCACGAGAACACCCCAAACGGGCGGAAGAAAAGCCGGCGCTAGGTGGAATGAATGCTTAAGTAGGCTATGATTTACCGCGCGCGCGTCGTGGGTTCGCGTCCCCCGGGAAATGTTGGCCGAAACTGAGGGCTAAAGAAAAGCTGACAATTCCCCAGTGTCACACCGGATGGGGGAGCAAATGAGTGTAAAACAGAACAGGCAGGCAGGCAGGCGAGCTTAGACCCTGCCTCGGTCGGGAAATCCAATGAAACAAAACGAGATGATTAGAAATTAAATGGATTAGAAATGGACGCGATGGCTATCAGTTGATTATGGATCGGGAACGATAAATTAGGCGGACACTCGCACTGCGTCGTAGGACCTTTCGGTGGCGTCAGTGGCGGCAACTCTTTCACCCAGCAAAGGCTCTATGCGACAGATCTGTCCAACGTCTAGCTCATCTACATTTTCTGTGGAGCCTTCGCCTTCAGAAGAAGTGTTTTGTTTTGTCCGACTTTCGTCCATCGCTCCCGTCAGAGTGCCGTTAGTGGCTTGGCTTGGGATGAAATCGATTCAATTTTCATAAGGCGGCAATCGAAAGCGTATTGAATGTCATAAGCTACACAAATTGGTGGTTCAAAGCAATGCGCTTGTGCCGGTTTTCGCTGCGAGAACTCCTCGCCAGCAGGTGAAATATATTCCCGTGGTGGAATCGATATCCCGTCAAAGGGTTTGGTGGTTTATGGGAGCATTTTTGATATTTATTCGCATCCGTTTGTGAAGCAGGATCACGTTTCCCGACCATGGAAACTAGCGTTAAACCGCAGATTGAGTTATTCTGAACGTGCGTTTAGAATGTACGATCCAGTTTGGCATGTTTTTGTAGATCAAAATTGTTAACAGAACAACGCGATCGTTCGCAGATCGAAATAGATCGGCAACAACGTCTGCAAAGCTATTCCACGCCAGCAAACTTTTCCACCTAAATGTATGGCTGCAAAGAGCAACGGAATGCTGCCTGGAGGAACGGACGGCAACAGCAAGCAAGCAAGCAATAAATATTTACATAAGCTCAATGTCAATCAACGGTACCGAAGAAACCCTCGCCCGAGGTAGTCAAAAGATGGGAATGGGAGAAATATGGCGAATCTCTGGAGTGCGAGAACTCGAAGATCTTCTGCAGGCAGCTCGACGTTAACCTCGCTGTTCCCGATGGAAGCAGATTTTTTGACTTCCAAATTAGCTAGAGCCAGGGAAACTCTCGCCGAAGGTTTCATTGGGACGATTGGGAGAGTGCTATAAAGCAATAAAGCGTCTGTAAATGGGAAAAATGTTTGCTCTCGCGCTCGATCCTCTTTCATCGTGCTTCTGAGGACTCGAAATGGTGGTACCTGAAAATGACCTGTACGCCGGCGAGCATGATCGTCCATAAAACGATTGACTTCGGGATTAACTTTTCCGATCTATCGTGCAAGCCCCCAAAAGTGAACGTCATGGTTGAGCGTGTTCTTGCAGTGACTTTTGCGGAGGAAAAGCGTGTCATAAATCTCTCATTTAAAGGATTTATGATGCGTTCCGGAAGGACCGAAATGCAAACTCGAAAAACGACGAGAACTAAGGTAATGGTAGGTGGAGAAAGATTCTTATCTTGCCAACGCCCTTTGGGCTACGAGTGCCAAGAGGCTACCATTTTGTCCTTGGATGAGTCAGTGAGGATAAAAGCAGCACGATAACAGAGTGATAGTGATGGAAAGCTGCTGTAAAAGGATGATAAATTTTCATAAAACGCTTGGGCAAATGTGTTGTAGCAAATGAAGTAAAACAAAAAAATGCTGGTCGAACGTTTCACATGTCTCTCCGGACGAAGGAAAAACTGCCTCCATGATTCATTCGACCCCAAGCCAACGATGAGTCGTGGTCTGATGGGAACTGAACGGAATCGTTACGCTTCCCAACGTATGACCGGAAGGAAAACACGAGTTTTCCGGGGCTTGTTCGGAAACAAAATACGAGCCCTGTTCGTTATCATGGCGCCCTTAAGCTGCCCTCTGGCCATGTGGCGCGTCACTTCTCGCGTCACTCTCCCCCCGGGGCGGATGTTGGAGAAAGTTAATAAAATAATCCCCAGGGAAGCCGCGATGCGTTCAGCTGACCACATCAAACGAGACATGTTTATGGGCGCCACGGCAACCCGCCCCAATCGCCCTTCGCCGATCGAGAGACAATTGAGAGGACAAAGAAGCTGACCGTCCTTGCCGTTTGATAGTTTTAATTACCTTTCACTCTAGCTCGATAGAATCTTTCCAGCGGGTCCGAGTGGCTGAGGGGATTTAATGGTTTAGTCACACTGGGCAAGGGCCTTCACTGGGAAAAAGGGCGCTAGCCGCAGTTACGGTCGATAAACGATATCATCGCCGAAGGAAGCCAACGCTAAAGGGCCGCAAACTTTTGGTCGCCACCAACTGCCCTAGGGCGTAGGGCGAAACTTTATTATTGATGAGTTACGACCGTTAAAACCGCGGGATGCTTACGTTTTTTCCTGCGACGTGCTGCAGGCTGGACGAGAAGGCGCAATTTATACGATGCACAAAATTGAGAAGAAATGGCTCGATCTTGGAACGTAATGAGAGCAACTCCACTCGAGAGGTGACTTTATGATGGGCGCTTATGAGCTGAAGTCGGTTGATAGTGTCGTTCACAAAAACCCCTCAAGATGCGAGGCTCGTTTTTGGTTCGTAATCAAGTGTTGAGCATCCATTATTCACAGCAACGTGCTTACGTCGGACGATGTTTGCGAATGTCAAAGCAGGTGCTATTAATGATGCTTTATTTTATGAAAAATACCTCCGCAACATTACTTTCATTTCGCACTCCCAGAGCCACTCAAATCCGGGAGCTCGCCTGCGATTTCGATTCGCTGGTGAACTGATTTACAGTTAGCTCTCAAGCAAACCGAGCGTAAGATAAACGGCTCCCTACTACCGGACAATCAATCGAGGGCCAGGGATCGATGGCGAGCCGTGGTGATTGATGGTATCGGCTCGTCGTTGGGGTTTTTTTTTACTACGACTGCGAGCCCAAACCGCCGTTTGATTGGCCTGAAAGCATCTCACGATCACCGATCTCCATCGCGATCGCGATCTCCAGCGTTCATCAGCGAGCCAGGCGAAGAAGAGGCTACCCAGGGAGTTGATGATGGTAGCCGCAAATACCAGCAGCAACAGCACCCAACCAGCAGCTCGCGGAACCTTACCGTAAATATTCGAACCCTTCCGAGCCTCCCCCCTGGTGATAGGGAAATTAGACGCCGGTGGAACTACCCCTTGGTGTGCGATCTTCTTGAGCATCATCTGGAGGAGATTAATAGCAATCAGCGTGGAAAGCAATTTCTCATCATTTAGCTCCAGTGTGCGCGTCTCCTGCTCCTGCAGCAAAATGGGAATAGGTCTCACATTCGAAGCCCTTTCGAAGCTTGCCAGAGGCTAATGCTTGGTAGCAGAATTAGTTTCCCATCCATCACGTCCACCGCCTATCGGACGATCGACGATCGGACGATGCCTGATCTATGATAAATTGGTATCGATCACGGCTCGGAGACGGTCGATCGCGATGGCCGATCGCGAGAGGGCCACATTCCAATTCGGTGTCCGAAAATGACCCGTCGTTCTAAGGAAACCCGGCTCAGCTGATGGAAATTTATTGCTCCACTCTACTTCGCTCCGGCTTTGGCCACCGTCGGCGGGAAAAACTGCGTGTGGGGTTGAGGTGAATTATAGCGAAATGTCGTAAGCCGCAGTCTCGATTGATGAATCGGTCTCTTTTGCCGACGGTCCACCCAAGGGATGGGTGATAAACCGAGCTCTTGGGTGGGTGAAAGCTTCCTGGAATGTGGCCTCAAACGTCGAGTCGACGATGGTCGACCTGTGAGCTGTGTTTAAAGCTGCGTGAGTTGGACTTTTCGTAGGCAGAACAACAACTACTTCAGGTGTTGCATGGCGCTTTTTCGTTGTCGAGAGTGCCTCAAATGGAGGTTCGATTGCGTGTAGATCTGTGCCACATACACACACACACACAACAAAAAAACAGAGCAAAAACATCAACTGCTCTCGAACTCGGAACCGATTTGGCAACGCATGAGTTATCGTCGCGATCCGCCAACTCGCGAAACGATACGTCGATGCGCTCATCGTCAGCTGCGGGTTTGTGAGTCTGCGAGTCCTTCAGCCACCGATGGAAAGCACCGCATTGCGGCTTAGGGGCTACAAAGTCCGGGACCGGTTAAAAGTTATTGATTTTGATCATGAACCTTTGGCAAAATAAATAACCGCAAAATACGACAACGGTGTAGGCTGAGCCTGCTAAGGTGCCCAGAAAGTTATGAACCCCAGTCAGCGACGGTAATTAATTATCGTTTTAATGTAAAATCATTTATATCATTTTGTTTATTTGTTTTCCCGCTTGCTCGGGTGTGTGTGTGTGGGGGTGAAAGGGAGGATCAGGAAGAGCTTCGGAAGCTCCTTCGGTAGAACGACGGTGGGAAGGCTCACCGGGAGCATCGTCCACTCGAGCATTTCACTGATTCAACAAACAATTTATCAAAACATGCGCCACGAAATTATTTCCCCATCGATTCCCACACCCTCCTCTTCAGGAAGCGGGAGCTTCATTGAGGGAAGCAAGAAAGCGGAGATACGGATGGAGCAACCCAAAACGGAGCCCACATCGTTATCGAAAAAATGCACCTCCACCAAGGCGAGATGATCATTAGCTTCTGAGCAACGGGAGCACACGGAAACGGAATGCACCATACCGAGGACTGGGCGCACCGATATGGCAGGATGCCGGCAGGACGCGAATGCGCTCGAAAAGATAATTGATTTCGTTCCCATACGGCCCTTCGTCGGGGCTCCGTTGCGGCTTGACCTCCGATCCAGGCGCTCCAGGACCCCTGGGCGGGCCGCAAAAAAAGGGGCAAAAATTGATTAGACAGCGCCCGATGCGCCTGGGAAAAGCTGAGTGCGTTGCGCTGTGGTGTGTTGTGACGTGGCCAAAGGGCCGAATGGCCGAAGGACCGAAGGGTGGTCGTATCCTGCGGCCTGCGAGAGTGAGGCGGACAAGTGAGCCAAAAGCGTAAATATGACGCTCCGGTTATGGAGACCGGTAGCAGGACGCCCCCGGGACGTCCCGGCCACTGGGCCACCGGGCCTGGCAGCATTTGGCTCCATTTTCTTTTGCCATCAATTTTGCTGCCTCCCGCGATCGGAGTCCCTAGATCGAACGCAACTACCGTGTGACGCGTGCAACGCCCTACGGTGGTCCAAAACCCGGCAGCAACCTATGTGCCTTTTTGCACGATTTCCTCGCCGTCCTGCTGAGGGCTCCAGCTGTAGCAGGCTGTAGGAGGCTTTCGTAGACTGTAGGAGACCTTCGAAGGAGGCTGGGCTAATCGATCGCTGGGGGTGGGTGATTGTGAAAATGCTACCGCAAAAGTGCAGGAAAGTAGGAAAGTGTCTGAACCGGCTGTCGGCCGCCCTGTGGAGTGATGTTTTGTCGATTGAACCGCCTTCAATGGGATGAGTGTGTGTGTGTGTGTGTGTGTGTGGGATTCTATTAAAAAGGAAGCCCTTAAACAGAAGGGCTCGCTTTTCTCCCTACCATCGGTTGTTTAATTTAGTTTTAAGGCAGTGGAAATAACATTAGTGAAACTAGGCTAATGGTGGAGGGAAATGTGACCACGAATCAATATTAATTACTTCACATGAAGCACGAAAGCTGCGAGGAAGCGTGGTGGAAAACGCTTCCTTATTTTGACAGCCCATTGGCCCAAAGAGGCAGGTGAATTTACATTCGCATTCACCTAATGACGCCTCGGGTGGTGTTTTACCCGGAACAACCTCCATTTATATGCGCACATTTCATGAGCCCTGCCGTAGAACGTCCCCGTTAATCAAGCGGCCCTTCATTTCCGCCAAAGGTCCATTTGATGGGACGGGAAAAATGGCAGCCCTTAACGCTTGACGAGCTTGCTTGCCATTCCGGTGGGCCTTTTCGTGGAGCTCTTGTTTTTTTTTTTTGGAACCCTTGCTGCATGACAATAAAATGCGAACTGGCCAACAAGGGGGAGGAAACGGCGAAAGAAATCCGACTAATTAATCATCTCCTGCGGCAGGGAAAACTAGGGAATCGCTTTCCCGCGTCGTTACACTTTCAGGTGCGTGGGCCACATTAAGGTACTATTCCCGCTGACTGATCTACAGATGAGGAAGCCCGCCGTGTTTCTAATTACGACCGTTTGGGAACCTCGCAGTGCGAACAAGGAAATGCTAATTGATCCAGTTAACACGGCCCTCCAAGAATGGGACCATTTCTCAGGGTACGCTTTCGCGAACAAAGCGCGGCTTCAAAGTGTCTGTTTAGCGACACCATCGATGGGCGTTTGAAAATCCACACACAGGACGATCAAAATGCGGTGTGGACACATCGCCGAGACCCCGAAGGAAGAAAATCCAGCAGAGTCGTAGGAAAACGTGAGCGAACAAAACAAAAAAAACCGCGCCCACTGTTTGCGCGACTCGTGGCTGCGCTTGTTAGGCGTGCGTGCGCGTGTTTCGCTCCCGCGGGTGTTGGTTGGCTCGCGTTGGGGTGTGTTTTTCCTCCCCTCATGGAAGGGTGGTTTGGTGGGGTGACCGCTGGTGTTGGAATAACACTTTCCTTACCCGCTGAGAAGGAGGAGAGATCGGACTGCGTGAGCTCACGCGCGTACGTGGGAAACGCTCGCGATTGTGTGTGTGCGCGAGCGAGACGGCACGTTGGCACGCGGGCGGTCGGTTGTGGGTTTCGAAAGGATGAAACCGCGGGCGTAGGGAGCAACAACATTAATTTCCCGCGGAACCTGCTGCGTGAACAAGCGAGCCAGCCAGCAGCAGCGAGGACGCGTGCGCATGAGCCTTCCACTCGTTGGTAGCCTTGTGTGCGAGTGAGATGGCATCACGCGTTTACGCGAGAAAGAGAAGCCACGAAAATAAAACACCACGTTCTCGCTCTTGCGCTGAGATGGGCTTTTGTGTGTACGGGCTTATCTGCGTTTCTTCATCGTTTCTCGGGGGCTTTTGTGTTTCCACTCGATCCTTTCGCGAGGAGGCCAACCCACGAAAAAGAAGGCAACGTGCGCGAAGACACGGAGTTCGCATGTTTGCTTGTGTTCTAACATGGCCCGAGAACAACGCGAGATGTGACATCAACGTCAGAACGACACGTCGAACGAGTGATTTTCAATTATGGACAGCTGGAAAGATCACCGTGGCTTAAGCCGTGAACGAACAAGGGTTCGAGAGGGTCCATTTTCTAGTGCAATCAACGCACAAGATGAGTGGAATTGGTTTTTGGACCTTTCATAGGGCCACATACTCATCAAAGCCTTGGTGTAGTGGGCGAGATTGACGTTTTTCAATTAGAGAAGTACATCAATCTGATCAAGCTGGCGCCTGAAATGTAAGATTTCATCGCTGAATCGACATGAGGGTTGACATGGTTGTCGGTAACTTCTCACCATTTAGAGACAATAGCTCGATGTGGCTCCCTCCGAAAAAGTTTTTCGGAGCATTTTTTGCTGGCTGGTGCACTTGAGCGTCGTAAAAACTGCAGCGTAATTGCAGCTCGGTTGCAAATTACGCCCAAAATGGAGTGCAACGAGCCGGCACAAACGGGGGCAATTCCTTTCGCGCACCAATAAGACCACCTTCCGACGTCGCGTAATAATACGTCGAGCTTCTGTTCGAACCGCTCGGCCACGAGACCGCTGGCCAATTTGTCGCTGCATTCCGCGGCCCCCGGTGTGGGTCGGAAAACTAATTTCCCGTCCCAAGCGTCCTCGCGAAGGCTTCCCCCACGCTGGCTGGTTGCAATGTTCCATTGTGCGTCTTGGAATTCGCTCGGCGAAACAAATGATTTCCATTTGACCCGTTAATGGACATTATAAATTCGGCAGTGCGCATCGAAATCGCCCCAATTAATCAAGCCACGGCTGGCTGGGGGAGTGAATCCTTCGTCCGGCGGAAGAGAACGGGAAGGTCTGGGGAATCATAAAATTAAAACAAAACGCACCATCGAAAGAAACGAAGCCCTGCCAAGGGAAACACAAAGCAACGAACGGCGAAAGAACAAAATCGACGGTGGTCATAATGTTAATATACATTTTTTTCTGTTGTTGGCGCTCGTTGGCCAATTTTCGGGCCGTTGTTTTATGGAGGGCTTGAACAACAAAAAAATCATACGAAAAAAAAAATTCCTCCCAAAACACGGTGGAGGAATCGCAAATCCCTCCAATTCATCACCGTGCTCCTCGGGAGGGAACAAGAGCAAATGCAGGGTGGAGTAGAACAAGAGCAAATGTACCGAACATTAACAACAATCACCGCTGTTGTGAGCTTGTTACTACCTACGGGCGGATTACGGGCTCGAGTGCGGTAAAGAAACGGCCCAGCGCCTGGCCGGAAGAACGAGAAACCAGAGCAGTGTGAGCTCAGAAACCGCGGAACCGATGTAAAAATATGTAAATTGAATTATATGTTAATTTATGTGCGGTACAACGGTGTGCAAGGGACGGGAAAACACAAATTCGGGTGGGTGGATTTGGTAGCAGTGATTGGCCGTAGGTGGGAACAGCAGAAAATAGTAGCGACGCACGCCGTTGTTAAGCATCTGGGTGTGGAGTTGACAAGACGTTTGACGTTTGACGAAACGTCTGCTTGAATTGAGCGACATTGCAGCCCGTTCGTGTCACGCGAACATGCTGAGGATGATGTTCTAACGCGTCTGGTGATAGGTTTTCCATTATAAATCAGTCTTGTTACGACTCGAAACGGAATGGCGAACGGAAAATTACGCTAATAAGCCTGCTAGGGTAGGTTGGTCACAAATTGACTCAATCAAAGGATCGTTATCCAGCGATCCCGGTGCGATAGCGTGGATCCTTTGCTAGAGGTCTCGTTTGTCAAAACTCGTTCTGAAGATGATCCCCGGCATTAATGGTATGTTCTGTGGCAACTTCAGCAGCAAGCGCACGTGCTAGGGGAGTCTTCTAGTCTTCTAAACGCTAAATGAATCGTCTTCGGAACGGTGATCTCTCGCCACCGTCAACCCTGCTGGGATCGATCTAATCTCTGCCCATTCAGGAGTGGGGTTTTGGGAATAAATTAGCAAGGTTTTGTCATTTCCTAGACGAGCTCGAGGCCATGGCTTCCTGCCAGCCCTTGGGATGGGGCTGCCGGTCACAAATGGCGGCCATCAGTCAGATACAAATCGGCGCTATAAATTAGCGCAACCGCTCGTCTACTGTCATTCTGTTTCAGTTTTGTTTTCCAAGTTGCCGGGAAAACAAACCCCTTCACGATCGGTTGGTGGATGTCGAGCTTTGGAACGGTTTTCTCAATCTCTCCGACAGTGGGTTCCTTATCGAACATCTCGGAAGCGACATTTATCATATTTTTAATTAACATCTGTAATGACTGTTGATCGCTGTTCCGCCCATCATGGCACGGAAAGCGGCTTTCCCGACTCGTCCCATCGCACGCCATAAACGACGCGCGAGTTGGCAAAAAAGTACGGCTGGCGTTTGCGCAAACGGCAGGATCCGTATCGGTTTGGGAAGTGCAGATCACCAAAAAGGAAAGGCATCTCGCCGGGCACCATTGCGGCGTGGCACGGAACCCTTATTTGGGCTCATTAAGTGGCCTGTTTTTAATTGCTCCGCGGAGGGTTGTTTCGCATTCCGCGCCACGGTGCGTCGTAAAAGTACAATTCCAATTAAAAGAGCTGAAACTCGATCCCGTAACGTCCCCACCGCGTCGGTCATCTCCTTCGAGCCATCGCGACGATCGCCGCCATTTGCTTTCGTGCGCGATCGCGAAACCGGGGTCGAAAATGTTACCACTCAATTATCAAATTTACGCGCACAAAACGAGAAAAATGACACAAATCGCCGGGTTGACGCAGCGGGTCATGTGTGCGTGTGTGTGTGCGAGGAATGCGAGGGATGCGGGCCCGGCAGGAAGGAGGATCGAACTGTCAACGCAATCGAGAAAGAGAGGAGGATCACCGAAACGGCGCGGACTCCTGCGGTCGTGAAATTCCCCCCGACCGGGAATATTTGACTAAGGTTGACAAATTTGACAAATATTTTAACAATAACAATTTTTGGTTGAATTAATAATAAAGAGCCGTCGCGCGTTCCCGCTCGCACGCGCCTGCTGTGATCGTACTGTGACGGATGAGTGAGAAAGAGAGCGACATGAGTGACGCTGTGATGAGTGAGATGGCAAGTGAGAGCAGTGAAACGTTTAATCTCGCAGGAGTGAGCGAATGCACACAGCTTCCTAAGTCCATTTTGTTGGTTACAGTTCATCTACACGTGCTGGAACAGCTTCCAGGCACGTCTAGTCGCGCGGATAATATCCTGAAAATTCAATTCAATTTCAGTGAGGAATTTTCGCAAATCTTTCTTCACGTTAAATTACAAGAATATGCTCTCCGGAATCGATTGTCGACATCGAGTTGTTCCAAAAATCTCCGTTCGAAAGAATTGGATATTTTCAGGATATTAATGTTATCCTTACGGCGACAATCCACGTGACCCTTTGGCTCGTGTAGATGGTTGATGCAAGAGCGAAGAGCCTGCGTGAGACCACTCGTGTGCGTGAGTGAGACAGCTAACAGACGTCCGTGTGCCTCGTAGGCCACTCCCCCGTGGTGAAGCGACATGGTCACGCCCATAGTACGCAGCATCGCAGCCGCAAGTCAGCAGGATCGGCTGCGTGATCAACGGCTTTGGTGCTGTGTGTGTGAGAGGGAGGTGCTATTCACCGTCAGTAGCCCTACGCCCTGCAGGTCCAGCTCGCGTAGGCCCTCGATGCAGCTTGGTGCGCCATCGCCACTCAGTATGCTGCCAACGTTCGTGCTCGCAATAGGTGTCCGCAACTGCTAACCGCGTGAGCCGTGAATTCGGCAGACCCCATACCGTGCGATCAGGAACGATCTTCCACAGGTGACCATCACGAACACATACACACTCTTTCGCTGCGTGTGGGCGCGATCTCGCGTGCGTGCGTAAGACGCAGATCCTTGCGTGCGCGTGGCAGGATCAATAAGGTGTGTTTTCTCCCAAGGACGTGCCGCGATTGACACAGTTTTCTGATGTTCCGTTGCTCGTGAGTGTACCGTGTGCGTATGTTTGTTAAGCGTGAGTGAGAGTGGAGTGCAATCACACATTTCCGTGCGGCTAAAATATGAAGCAGTGCTCGTGCTCGGTGCACTTCCGGTAGAAATTTTGAAAAGTAAAAGAAAAATCGCACCAGGAAAACCAGGTGGAAAACAGGGTGCAATTGAACAGCAACCCCGTTTGGGAAAAGTCGGGTTCGGGTGTGAGGACTCCGTGCACGGAAGTAGTAGTGTCGCAAGATGATGATGAACGCTTTCATGGACAGTGGTACGTCGGCGGCGCATCACTCGCATCTGGCCACCTTCGGCATTAAGATGTCACCGGATCATCTGGAGCAGAGCAGTGAGATCGAGTCGTCAGCTAGTTCTGCGGCTAGTGCCAGTTTGGCTGCGGCTGCGGCTGCTGCTGCCGCTGCTAGTATGCTTCCACCGGGTGCTTCCGGTTCGGGGGGCACTGGGTCGGGGGTTGCAGCGGGCGTAGGTTCCGGTGGGACCTCAAACGACGCCATGTTTTACCACCATCATGCACACCACACCCACGGCCATCCGGGCCATCAACACCAGAGTAGTCCTAGTTCGAATGGGGCTGGTTCGTCGTCGGGAACTAGCGGGAGTACCGGAACTGGAAGTGGAGCAACGGGAGGAGTGACCGCGTACAACTCCCACCACCTGTCACCGTCCTCACACGCCATGTCCTCGCACGCGATGGCTCCGTACCATTCGCGGGACTTTTTGGCGTTGAAGCGCGATAATGACTACTTCAGTTCGGCGGCAGTGGCGGCCTCGGGGGCAGCTGCTGACCATCCTTCGTCCTTGTTCGCGGCCGCTCACGAGAATCCTTTGAACCCGCACGCGTCTCTCGGTGCCCACCACCCGTTTCATGCCGGAGCCCACTCAATGAGAGCGATGGCCGCGGCAGGATTAGCCTCGGCTGGGGACTACGCGCATCCATACCATCATGCGCATCACGCACACCACCAGGGCAACTATGCCTCGGCCATGCACCATCACCACCAGCACCATCCGCTCGCTAACCTGCCCGTCAATCCGGGCACTTCCGGGGCCTTCTTCCGCTACATGCGCCATCCACCGGCCATCAAGCAGGAGATGCAGTGTTTGTGGGTGGAACCGGAGTTGCCACCGCACCATCACCATCATCATCACCACCACCATCACCATCTGGGGCTCGGGTTGACGGCACTAGCGGCCAGTATTGGCGGTGGCGGCGGAGGAGCTGGTGTGGATGGCGGGAGCCGTAAGACCTGCAACAAGATCTTCAGCTCCATGCAGGAGATCGTGACGCATCTGACGGTGGATCACGTCGGAGGTCCCGAATGTACCACTCACGCCTGCTTCTGGCTCGGTTGCACGCGCAACGGACGGCCCTTTAAGGCGAAGTACAAGCTGGTGAATCACATCCGCGTGCACACGGGCGAGAAGCCGTTCCCGTGTCCATTTCCGACTTGCGGCAAGGTGTTCGCACGTTCCGAGAACCTCAAGATCCACAAACGCACCCACACCGGTAAGTCTCTACATGCGGGCTGGGTTGGGTTGGGTATGTCCTTCCGGGAAGTAGTCCTGAAGCGAGCAGCTTTTTTTGCGTCTTTGTTTTCCCGATTTCCCCGACGGGTCTTGATGGGAGGTCCTTCGCCTTGTGTTTGCTCTTTTTTGCACCTCTTTTTCTACTTTTAAGTACCTATTCCTGGCTGCTTGATGAATGGCGTGTGCGAATGGCCCAAAGTGGCCTCGCACGTGTTTATCGCTCCAAGAAAGGGGCTTGAAAATAAAAACAGCAGCACAATGGCGTTTGTTCTAAGCCCTCGGAACCCCCCGTCGAAAATGGTGAGCTGTTGCGTAACGTTCGACGTTTATTTGCACTTCATCAGGGCGCGAAATTAGTTCCAACCCAAGAACGAGATTGATCTTAATTAATTTTTAAACGCTCCAACGAGAACGCGCACCTTTGGTGCGATTTGTTTTGGATCGGTTTGGTCGATTAGCCGGGCATAATGTGTTCGGCAATGTTCCGGCTCGCTCCGGTTCCGGCCCGCACCATGGCTAATCAATCGAATAAACAATCTGGAAGGCCTGCTGAAGGCGAGTGTAAGAAAAAAAAACACACACACCAAACGGTCGAAACCATTCCGGAGGATCAACGGGCCGGTTAAAACGGGCCACGAGTGATGAGAATTCCTTTCTGCTGCTCGTTCGTTTCGTGGTTTGGGTCTGGCCCACGAGGAAGGAGTAATTAATCTCCATTTTCGAACCGTTCATCACGGGCCCCGACGCCCGGAGCCAAATTGATTTCCTTCGTTCATCATTTCACACCTCTACGGTAATTTTTTGAGGGGCACGCGCGCCCCGGTCTGTTTATGAAGATGTGTGTGCTCAACGAGCGTGTAAATATGGCCCCCAGGGCCGCGAGTTTCCCTGGTTCACGTGCTCCATTTGCGTGCGTCAATAAAGCGCTCGATTCGACGGGAAAGTGACCTCGATCAGGTGCGCTTTTCTCGCACGAAGGTGAATCTGCAACGCCGTAAATAATTGCCATCCTGGCAGCTAGGCGCGCGAAATTGACATCCATATTAGTGCAGCCCACGCAAAGTGACCCCAAAAGTCCTGCTGCGAGTGTGTGTGTGTGTGGGGGTTAGTTTTTGTTTCTACACACAAATAGAGCCCTTATCCACCGCCATGGCAGAGAATATCGATTTTTCCATCAGCCCGGAAGGAGATTATTTCAGTACGCACAAAAACACAAAACCACAAAGCACACCAAAGCAGCCGGAAGCTTGTGTGAGTGTGATCGTGACGCTGGGCGGGTGGGAGGACAAGGATACATAGTGCTCCTGGACGTACACACACATACACACAGACAAACACACGAAGCCGGTCATCATGCGGCGACAAAGCGGTCGATTGTTGAGCCCACCCACCCACGGGTGGAGGTCCACGTTTCCACGTTTTCCACGCATCCCGAGGATGGAAGTCGACTAGGTTGATCCCAATTCCCTCACGCTTCGTTCGGTGCGCACTTTCCCTTTCCCACCCGGCATTAGGGCGTCCGTTGTCCTGCTGTCACTGGCACATGCTGGCGAAGGTACTACGATTACTATTACGCCTGAATCCGGCACAGGGGATTCGCTTTATCCGCTTTTCCTCCTACAGGACCGAGGACGGGTAGCTCGTGGAAATAGACCAGCGTTTCCTTGGAGTCCGTGCAGTCGCAAACAAACCCGCCCCAGTGCAGGGGACAAACAATTAAATGGAAATCATAACACAGTTATTTTAAATTGACCGTCCCACGGCGACGACTTTGCGGATTTGCTGCCAAAGTACTCGTGTTTCCGCAAGCATTTATTGGCGTCCATGCTGTGGCCATGGAAAAGCTAGGAAGCTCTTTACTGGAAAATGTTTGCTGAAAAGCCACGATGAAACCACGTTTTAAACGCCCTGTGTTGTGTTGTTCGTTTTGGTGGTTTCGAGGGTTCAATTCGCGAGTATCACAACCGCACACGGGACAACGATGCACTTGCATGTGAGTGGAAAATTGAATGAACAGCAAAGTGTGTGACGTGTGGTCGATGTTTGGACGTTTTTCTTTGCCCGGGAAAACGCAGTTGTCGCACACGAACTTACGCGTAGTGTCTCCGAAAGCGGTTGACTCGCGCCTGTAAATGGACAAACGGCATCATAACTCGATCATCGCCAGGAGTATCAAATCGGCGTCAAATCACTGATGTGATGCAACATTTGGTTGGGAAAAACGAACCCCTGCAGTCAACTTGGTCTCGCTCATACCTTAGTCCATGCCGTTTCAGTCGATTGTGTTGATGAGGCAGGTTCGAGCTGAAGGTGTAGTGTTTTTACAAGTGAATTATTAGGAGGCTGTAAGCAACGAAAAAACCCCCCATTTTGGATATAGAGAGAACTTCTCGCACAAAGACCCACCGGAGGGAGGAGTTTGTGAAGAATTTTCTCACGCTTTTCGCACGGAGAAAAAAAAAAGCATGGAAAACATGGAGCGCGAAACCGTACCTCCACGTTGAGACGTCGGACGAAAGATTGAATGTCGTTGCTACTTGTGTTCGGGCTCGGAAGACCTCCAACACGGTGTACAGGATAGACGCACAGGTTTGCTCGAACCTTGAGGCAGGGATTATTTGCACCTTAGCGAACGTCTTAATTTACCCGTGGCTGGCCGAGGTCTGCAAACGTGCAAAGGCCCCCTGCTACGGATCTGGGGAAGGCATGATTAGATTGGATAAAATTGCAGCTTCCCTTTTTCTGCTTGGATCCTCGGACTGCGGACCCCGAGGCCGCGCTGAGAATGGAAACTTTGTGTACCATCTAATTCGCCTCGATTCGAAACGTATAATTTTGAGTGTTCATTTTCGCAGCATGAGCTCTCCTTTTTTCGCTGCTCCATTCGTTGGATGCGTCGAGCTGCTCCAAAATAAATAAACCAGCGCTCTCGGAGCCCTCGGGGCCCTCTGGGAGCATTTCATTTTGTGTGCGAGAAAACATACACCAAAACGAACGTCGTGAAACGTCTTCTCCTTCACGACGATCGCCTGCTCGACCGATGGCTATTGGCGCGAACGTACAGAAGCGAACGGATTCAAGGGTATAATTTGCCCGCCTACTTGAGAACGCCCTTTTCTCGCGCGCGCGCGCACGCTTGCGAGTCCTTGCCGGAAAATTGATTATCTTCCACCATGTGTTTCTTTTTCCGCGCGAACTCGAGCCTTTCAACACGCCTAATCACACACACACACACACACACACGCGTGCTACCGACAAATGAGCCGTTAAAACAAAGCATAATTACTCTCTCTCTTGCTCTCTGTCTTGGATCGTCGGGACCTTTTGTCCGACACCTGGTTGAGCTGCGGTTGAGCTCGTCGAGACGGTGGCCAGGATCAAATTACGACACACAAAAAGGCCCAACACCTCCGCAGTGCGTTCGATTTTATCGATGCCACTCTTCAGGAAGCCCGGACGCGGCACTTATCTCACTCTCGAAGCGGCTGAAGTGTTGTCAAACACGGGCTTAAGTGACCACTTGAGATAAGCTTTCCACCGACCGATCGGCGGTTTCCTTCGGTGGTCTCTTCCATCCCAGGATCGATGGAAAGGAGAAAAAAAAATAAAATAAAAGGGTCCCCGAGGTCCCTGTGGGTCTCCTTGTGTCATTTATTTTCCGTCAACATTCCGCCGCAAATCAAAACAAACCAATTTACGCGACACAAAGGCCCGCATTCGCTCATTTATGGTGGATTCCGTTTCCTCGACCGTTGGGATGGCGATTCGTTCCCCCGATTCGATTCCGATTCGTTTCACGTCAAACAATGTAATGCGCACTTCGGAAACCGGCTGATGAAACTGAACAATGGCCGCCCTGGTGGAAGGGCGAAGGCGCTCGCGGCACATAATTTATCGATTCTTTCGGGTGCCATTTTCCACCAAGGACGTCCTGGGGCCCTGGGTGGGGGAGAGAACTTTCCCCACTCTGCCCGCTCGAAACCACCCTGAATTCGTTCTTCCGCGATTCGAATTCTTTTTTTTTTGAGTCAACTCGACTAGCATCGTTTTTTTCTTCGCTCTTCATTTCCTATTATTTGTCGGATTCCTCTTTCTACCCCCGCGATTGTCTCGGGTGCCATTAAAAATCTATCATCAACATTAATATCAAAATAATAAATAGCGTAGGGCTGCTTGGGGCGTGGGACGTCTACGGACACGTCTCCAAGTTTCGCCTGTTCCGTGGCAGGGAATATCAATATGAAAGAAAACAGTTTAACCGCCCTCCGATCACGGTTCTATGGGCGGCCATTTCCTTATCATGATTTCTCGCTTTTTTCCATCCCCTTATAGCTGGGGGTGGGAAACATGTCCAGTCCTTCGGGTTCTTATTTTTGGGGTTTTCTCGAACGTGTCAAAGTTTTTCCAAACGCTTTTCTTTTCCCCATTTTAAGGGTGAAAAAACACGTCGTGGGACTCGTGGGTTTTGGGGTGGCCATTTTTTCCTTCTTCATCCTCTCGCTATCGTTATCTTCCTCTCTGGATCGCGTTATCGCTTCGCTGCTACCCGCTACCGCTTGCTATTGACCGGCCCTAGATCGACAGGGGTCGATTGGTAGGGTTTAGGGTAGCGTTGTGTTTTTATTCTGTCTTTCTACTCCCCAGTTTCGCACCGAGCGCAGGGATTTCTTTTCCGCATTCGCCGGACCAACTCCAGCTCTCGGGGTCGGTTACTGGGTGGAAGGCAGTGAGTGAGTGTTTCTGGGCAGGATGGCAAGAAAAACTGACAAAAACACACGAGTTTTACGATGAAAAATGACCACGACCAAACTTCGTGCCCTCTGCGACGCTCTTTCCCGGTCTAGAGCACCATGCGGTTGCCGTGGACGGAAAATACATGTTTTCGCTCGCTGGTGGTTTGCGCTTAGCCTACCTTTCGGGCGCTGCATCCAAGCGATGTCGCCAACGTCGTCGCCAAATCCTTCGGCCATGTTTAAAGAAAACCTAAAGACATCGAACCTTCGGGTTGCTTCAATCTCCGGTGGCTGTTCTCTCGTCCTTTTGGTGTGGTGAAATGCCATTGAAATCGCTCTTTAAACTGTGCTTAAACAGAAGCTGTCGCCTTGAATCCGGGACACATTGGAGGAAATGGACAGTTTTGGTTCTTCGCAACGATGGCATATTTTTTACAAAGCCGGAAAAATGGAACCGAAACTTTTGTGTCCTTTCCGCACAAAAGGCGCGCGGACCTCTGGCCAAAAGATTTCCTTCCTAAGGGGCTTCCAGTCGTTCGGTTAGGGTGTGACATTCAAAGTAGGTTGTGGGACGTTTACGCACACTTTTTGCACTGCAAGGATACAGAGCATCAGTAATTTACCCAGAGGTAGCGATTTTTTGATGAACAAGGTCGGACCAAGCGTTCTTTGTTGAAAGCATTTTCTCTTTCTTTATCCACAAAACAAAACCAACCACTGACAGGGTGGGCCTATTGTCGTTTGACGGGTTGTGAACTTCATACGGATGTTCATTCAGAACAATCTTGGAAGTATCTGACGATGCTTTCGACAATCTAGACATGTCCTAGAATTTGGAACGTGGCAGTAGTTATTTAGGATATTAACTTTGGTCCTGTTGCACATCAACCTCTCATGACAAATTTGACCACCAACTAAACGCCTTGGTTCAATATGGGTGAGCATTTGCTTGTGATGACTGTCTGTAATTCCAGGATCTCGTCATGTTGCCCCAGGCCTGATCGGTTCTGGTCTTTTCTTCGAATTTAACAAGCTTCGTTCGCGAAGCTTCGATGTGTCAGCAACAGTTACGACCAGCAGTTCGAAGGCAACTACGGCGCCAGGTCGTCCAAAAAGCAATTCCCTGTGCCCTGGTCCAAGTTAGGGCTGCTTGATTAGATAGAAAATTATCCACCAAGGCTCGACGCGGATCCGGAACTGGGGGCAAAGAGCTGGTGCGTCAGTTAGGCGAGTTTGTGGGGATCAAATTTATTTCCCCTCTATACTCGCTGTCATTTCGCTACTCATTCCACCTTCCACGACCAATTGAAGCTACGTTTGATACGCTCAGCGTCATCATCATCATCATCATCATCAGGATGGCATTCGTTGTTTCTTCGACCAACGTCATCAAGGCTGGTTCTGGTGTGCGTTGGTTCGTTTGTTCGTGGTAACTGTCATAAACATCAGAGCATCGAATCGATTTCGAATGGCGCTTGTGGGGGTTTGGAGGGAACTTATTCCTTTTCCCCGGTACTCATTTATAAAAAAAAACGCTCCCACCACATGAATACGCCAGAAGTGTATGTGTAGCGCGAACATCGAATGGAAAGCGCTCGCATTATCTGGTGGGAAGCGAGTAGAAAAACAGACGGACACTATATCTTTCTAGCGATCGAAGATGGCGGCTGGCACGGAGACTGAAAAAAGTCCGAACGTCGTGTACATCAAGATATGACAGTTCTGAGGATGTTTTTGTTATTTGACAAGGGTGTGTAGAAGGCGGAACGCCGGGCTGTGACGGGTTTGCGGCGCCAAGTAGAGCACGGAAGCGAAGGAAAAATATACAACCCAACACTCACCTGAGAAGTCGAGGGCCTGCTTCACGAAGGGCTGCTGCGGCGCAACGAGCAAATCACGCACATCAAAAACAGTCGAATGCGAAGAGGAGAAGAGAAAAAAAAGCAGCCGCTTTAAAATTGACTTCATAGGTAATTTCAATTTGAATTTACCTTCCTTTCGCTTTCCGTGTTCTTCGCAAGAGCCCACCGAGATAAGCGGCAGGTCTTCATAATCTGCGTCCTCTGCTCTGATGGTTTGATCGGAGCCGCTCGATAACGCTTGACCCGTGCGTCTAGGCTGCAGGAGCATCCGTTCCGCAAGCGCATAATGTTATCTTAATTTTGCAATATGCCTCCAGTGATGATAGCCATCTTGAGCCGGTTTGCTGGGAGTCATGCAATTGGAAACGCTGGCCAACGGCAGGGTGTAGAAACAACATGTTGCACTAATCTGGCCGCTTTCTGGTGCTTGATTTTCGGTATTTTGCGTCAGGACCAAAGGCACCTCTCAAGAACCACAATTTTCGCACTCTCGAAGGAGTTCGCTGGATCCTTAAGTTGGCTTAAAGAGGGCGTATCGGGGGATCAGAAGGGATCAAGTACCCGGCCCAGACGAAGGTGGGCTGTGTGCACAAGCGGTGCCAGAAGAATGAAGAATTCAATAACTAATCAAGCGGCCGGCTCAAACTTGTCCCAGGCGGTGCTCAAAGTTCATCGTACGCCGAGCCGAGTTCAGCCCCGGCAGGTCGAAGGATTAATCGGAGTTAGATGGTGTTGTTTTCTGGGAGCTCCTGGAGCAGGATCCTTTTCATTCTGTTGTTCCTATTCTCGTTGCCGCCTGCTTGTCCTTTCTCGCAAAGTCTTTGTTTGCGTTTACGAAAGGAAAAAGTTTGTTTGTTGTTACACCCACCTCCAGCAGTCGGTTTCAGGACGAGATGAAGCCGTTGTGAGGAATAAGCAGAAGGCAAAGTGCTAGAGTGAGAGGGAATATTTCTGAAATAAATAAACATATCCATATCCGAGAGAGAGAGTTCTTAGCCAGGTACGCTCGTAAGGTGAGCTCGATGTCACACGGCCATCATTGGGATTATGAGCCAGCTCGATCCTTGTCAAAGAAGCCCGCGCACGTGTGTGTGTGTGTTGTTTTTTTGTTCATGGAGCTCCTTTTTGCTATTTTGGAGTATTGTTTCCTGCGCTACAGCCGGTGCGAAAGCGGGTAACGCTACACAGAAACTGGATTAGATCACTCGAACTAGGCCAGACAGAACGAGGGCAATCCGGCTCGGGCAGGATTAGCTGGCGATAGGATTGTGTAAGGTGTCGTGTTCGAAAAAGTTGTTGAAAAGCGTGTGAAATAGACCGATTACCAGTTGTGACACGCATACATTTTGTTATGTTTCCTTCTGCGACTGATCCTGTAGGACCTTCGAACAAGCTTACCAGCTTTTGATGAACTGGATCTTGATAGAGATGGGGCTTTAGATTTTGACTTTGGTTAAAACGATAGGAAAGATTGCCAAGATTGGATCGAGTTAGAGATGGAAAGGCATTCGGCAGGAAAAGTGAAGCAAAAAGTTTCCAGCTAATGAGTGTTTTTACATACTGATCCTTTTCGCGGCGTCCTTTTTCAATGGTTTTGAACCTCCGAAATGCATCCTCGTGATGATTGAATTGATTTAGCACACGTGAAGTGACGCGCTATCGACGCATCCTGCAAACGACGATATCGTGAAGGGGTGTGTCACGCAAACAAGATGGCTGCCGGAAAAATGCGAACAGATGATCGAATTGTTATTAAAAAATAAATCCTTCACAGGTCGTTCTCGACCCCCGGGCTGTCAACGCATCGAGTCCTTTCGAAGTTTGTCCCTATTTCCCGCTCTGGCCCGGCACCGGCATCTCGAGGACTTCATTTCGCTTCGCTCGCTCGCACCGGCCTCCATTTGCTTCTTTAGTTCGCACCCCGGCCCAGTGTTTGGGGTGCGGGATGCTTTGTTTGGCTCGCATGCGCTCATATTATTACTTTTTTATTCGTCCTGTGCGCTGAGCGGCTTATAAACCCGTTTGCTGCTGCGTGCAACAAACCGAACGCGGCATACGGCCGATGATGATGATGATGATGTTGAGGGCTCAAGCGCGCCGGCGAGATGTTGGTGATACTTATCATCGTCATTACGTTTCACGCTTCATAACCAGCCTAATCATGATGATCTTTCACGTTTCGGGCTGCCGGTCGGCCGTGGAATCCCTCCCCTAAATTTCCTTTTTTCCCTGTAAACCTCGCTCACCGGTAAGCGGCCATTCGCTTCCATTCGTCCTTTCGTGGAGGGGTTTCGCGCTTTGCTGCACACCGCCAAAGAAGGGCACCTTGGCTGGAAAACGCGCCCAAGGGTGGCACAGGGAACATCCCTGTTGCATCATTCGCTTGTCACAGCAGCCATCTCGCTCTGGCCGTTCGCAGTTCTCCGTTCGGTTAACGACGTGCTAAGCTAATAGCAAATATATTACCCACTGTTGTGTGTGTTTTTTCCCCCAAATCGCACATTCCGCATTAGACGTTTCCCGGGGAAACAAATGACGCACAGGTTCGGCTGAAATGGAAACTTTTAGCACACCATATTTCACAATCGAATAGTTGGTATTTCCTCTCCGGCTGGCTGGGAATGAGTTGACAATGGAACCAATATTCCACGCAGCCGATTCCGACACCGGTGAGACGTTTAATTGCTCGCTTCATTCTGCGGCCGGGTCCATAGGACCCGCGAATGTTTCTCTTTCGCGTGGATTTTTTTCCATCGGTTCATTCCGAGGCCACTAAATCATGGCCTACTGCAGGGCTTGTTCGATCGAAGCCCGAGCTAGCATTTCCATAATAACGCGATAAATTATCCCACAAACTCTTCTTCCCATCTTCCGCCCGGTGTCGAGGCGTGGCCAAGGTCCGTGGGTTGAGGGGTTTCTGAGTTTTCTGATTTTAGATTCTTGTGAGAAAAGATTTCTCCAAATTTCATTACCGCGCCATAAATTAGGCGCGCATAAAAATGGGAGCAAAATCGAAAACCCCGTACATTACGCGGGTGTGTGTTCCGAGCGGACGCGACTTCGAAATGGCGTCAGATGTGGCAGAACCTACGGAAATAAGCATGGTTGGGCCTGGCCACAATATTGCCTCACTCACAAATCCCGGTTGAGCCGTTTTCCGATGGGGGCGCCCTTGAGGGATACACTCGCTAGCGATGAAAAAAAATCAAAACAACCAAAAAAAGGGGTTTTTTGAAGCCTCGAAACGTGGGTTGATGTTGGAAGTAAGAAGGCACAAAAAAAGGAACTCTCCGCTGTACGCCCGAGCAACAAGAAACAAGAACGAGACGGAAAGAATTATGTTTGTTTTATGTAAATGCATGCCAGTGGTCTGGAGGAAAGGCATCTCACGCAGGTGGCGAGGTCCCTGCGGGGGTAACTTGTTAAAATGGCATTTCAATACCGACACATTCTCCGTCCGCTATCCAAAGCGCGACGTGAGAAGCGCTCGGTGAGATGAGCCCGAGTGAGTGAGATAAATCATCTCATCTCACGCGTTCCCCGGGGTGAGCGATTTCGGCGCGCGCGTGCGAAAGAGAGCAGCCGAACGTGAGCAATGGCCGCGAAGGTGTGATGATTGGAGAATAATGGAGCTGAAGATAGCCCGCAGTCGCAAACAACGCGCACGACAACTCAATACGGAAAACAAAACAACCTCCCACACGGTCTCCGTTCGCCCTCAGGCCCTGGTACAGCAGTTAATGTCCAGTTTGTTCTGCCTTCTTGCGTTCGTTTGCGCTGTTGCTTTTGGCCAGCGCCGTGAGAAGTGGCACAGGACGAGGTGAGTTAATCACCAGCGCCGGAGGCGATTTATGCACCGAGTGCTTGTTCAATGTTTACTCTGATTCCAACCCACCCGAAGGCATCGAGGTTGATGGAAGCCGGTGGAATTGCCAGACGAATTTTCAGTGCCAGACGAGGACGTGGACTCCTGCTACGACTCCCTCGGGGTGAGCAGGAGAACCACAGTGCTGGGCAAAGGCAAACTGCAACTCTGTCGAGTGATATAGCGATAATAAAATAAATGATTTACTTTTACGATGTAATTTGATACCGATGACAGAGCCGAGAAAGGACCGATTGGCTTGTTTGGATCGAACGAGAGAAAGATAGAGAGAGAGAGAGAGAAAGAGAGTGAGAGAGACGTACAGACAGGGCGAAAGCGAAAAGAAGAGAATGCATTTGGGGAGCTGCGGGCGCAGATCCGCTGGAGAGAATGTTGCATCGTTCGAAGGATGGCGCTCGTTCGCTTGACCCAGCCGGCAATTAACTGCTATTGGTTTTAATGCACTGCTACGGCCAATTAAAGCGCATCGTTTGGTGCCGGATCGCAGGTTCCGGTTCCAGTGAGGCTGTCTCCGGCTGTTGGCAGTCCGGTGACTGGTCGAATCCCAGGGCTCTCTGGGAAGCTTGGTTTAATTGAGCGGATTGAATGATTCGTGACCGACGCCCCATAACACGTAACGCATCCTGGACGCGCGCAAGCCATTGTCCGTGGAAATGGCCTTCTCAAAGAATCGGGACTACGCGAAGAAGCATGCCCGCTGAAAGCTTCATCGCCATTGACCGTTAAAAGGAACGGGAAAAGCACTTCAATTGGTCGCGAACGACGCGGTTGTGTGCTCCGTTCGCCGCAGGACATTGTCGTCAGGGCAATGAACCGTCTGCCCGCTGGTCGAGAGTATCGCGTGTCAGTGTCGTGTCCTGAAAATGACATGCCGCTTCGGCGTAGCTCGAAGACGGCCGCTGACACAAGTAGGTTAAGCTCGGGAGAGATCTAATCGGTCGGTTCCAGTGGCCCGGAGGAGCGAGAAACAGTTGAACGGTATGTCATTGTGGAGGTCAATCTTGTCCAATCTCTTCGCAAGCCGGGTCGGTGCGAGAAGCCAAGAGACCTAATCCACCCGCCGAAACAAGGGCTTCGAATGCCACGAACCATGCTTGGGAGCACACGCAATGGAAGTCGGAGCGCCCGTAACGAAAGCAAGTTTCCAATATTCTGACAACATAACACACTTTCGACGATGATAAAGAGAGAATGGGAAGCAGAAAAAAAACGACCAACAAACCACCCGGAGTTAGAGGAGCCAATCAGGGTTGGGACTTTGAGGTTTGGGTTGGAAACGCGTCCGCAGATGTATACGATTCTGTGGAGCGCTGAAGGTTGAGTTTGGGGGTTTTGTCTTCTGCTGGTACTGGCAGGACGCGGGAAGGTTGGCTCTCACGATTTGCTGATCGTTTTGACAGTTGCGTTATCTTGTTATTTTCTCCGGACGTCTTTTCCTCCCAAAACCTGGCTGCCCGACTCGGTCGTTTCGTGCGAACAAATTTTCCAACGCTTCTATTGTTTCAGCTTCGACACGTTTCCCTTTGGTGCCTTCGTTGAAGCAGTCGGAATTTGCCTCGTGATTCGAGCGCGATTCTCGCTTCCTTTCGATGCGTACCGTGTGCTGGTTGGCGAATTTAATATTGTCAAAAAGTTTAATTTATGGGCCAGCAGATGGGTAAAGCAAGCGCAGGCAAACGAACACGCTTTTTGCAGTTTTTTTGTTCAACCTCGGAAAGTTTTGAGCCTTTTCTGTAGCCCCGTGTGATACCCGCGGATTTTCCTCAAAAAAAAACGAGTGCTTTTCATCTCAGTCCGGACACTGGGAAAATGCGCCCTAATGTGGTTGGCGCACGTGGGATGAAGTTGTGGAGGTGAAAATACACCCAACAAAAAAAAACAAATAGACCAAACCGAACGTGAAATGAGGCACCGACCACCTCCAATCACGCAAGACTCGAGGTGTAATTCGACACCCTGGGAAACCAGGATGATCCTGCCCGAGACCCGAGCGAGGAGTACGTTACACGGTACACCGGTCCGGCCAAAGTGTGTCGACGAAATCGAATCTGACATTCGCGTAACGGCACCGGGCTCCGTGCGATCCTGGAATCGATGCCTTCTCGGAGGATTCCCTCGCAGACGCGCTCGAAAAACGCCCGTTTTTCCTTCGGCAGCCGATTTGCCACGGTACGTTTGGAGTCTCGAGTGAATGCGTTTGTGTGCGGTGGGATTCAGTCCCATTGTGTGTCTACTGTTCTTTTGCGTCCTCTTGAGGCTCGATTCTTTGGGATGCGTCAGGAAAGTGACGTCAAACCACCGAGTGTAACCTCACCCTCTTGAAGGACGATTATTCTGCAAACAAATAGACACATCGAGCCTCGAGATGGTCTGCCATGATCTCGAGGGCTTAGTTGCAAGAGAAGTACAATCGAATGTGTCCTTCATGGGTTCTTCAAGAGGCCGGTTTCGATCCTCATTGCCTGGGTTCGATTTCGTGCGGAAGAGGATTTTCGCTTTTGGTGAAAACATCATTGTTGCTACCTGAGATCGCAAATGTTACGTGCAGTTGCAGCCACAGGCCTTTGCAAGGACCCTCGGAGGTGCATCCAAGGACGAGAAGTAACGTTTCCTTTCCTAACCTGGCCCCGGTCTGTTTACGGAGCTTACGAAAATACGCTGCTAATAACCACTGAATGTTAAATACCCGCTTCCTTGGTCCTGTGACCTTTCGGTGCTCATCGGATCATCCGTCTGTCTCATTCACGCCACTGTTCCGGGGGTTATTTCTTTACCCTCTGGAAATGGTGCGGATGCAACCACCGTCACCAGGTCTTCCTTCCGTTTGGCACGGGTGCGATTAAAAGCGCACCCCGGTCGTTCAAAAACAGGAAATGAGGGAGATTTTTCACCCCCGGGGACAATGCAGGGATTCGTCGTCGCTCGAATGGCGGTTGTCCTTTTCTCGCGCAGGAGCACATCCGTGTCGGAATCGACCAGTCGAACAGACAGGAACGAAGTGTGCACGCGTTGGAAAGGGAGCGCATGCAAGGGAGAGCATTAAACCGCCATTGTTTTCGCCAGTTCATTCATCATCCTAATCACGACCGGTGTCGCGTCAATACTGGGCATATAAACAGAAATAAATAAACAACGGGACGCTAAAAGAGCGAGCGAGAAACCGACACAAAGGCGAGATCTCTCGAGCAGCAGCCGAGCCTTGTCAAGGTGGTACGCACAGCCTTTTCAATAACGGTAGCCCCGGATGAAATTGGCGTCATGATTGTGCAGACAAATGAGGCTGTAGATCCGATACTGGAGGTGTACTACCCGAGGATGTGGGTTTGGGTGACAACTGTCACCGGTGCTGTGGTTCGGTGTCGGTCAAATGTCACACGCTTGTGTTCCCAGCCTTCTAGGTTTCTAGGAGGTTTCATTTGCCATTGCCGTGGCAACGCTTGAACCAATACTAACCAACGTGAGCCGAGCAGAGGGCATGGTTTCAAGAAAAACTAGTTCCGATCGTTAGAGCGCAAGGCGTTTCAGACAGACGGTGGTTCTGGTGGTGCAAAACCCGTCAACTGGAAGGACGTCGCATCGAAACGGTTGTCGCGCTTATTCGCGCCTAATGACACCCGGACGGACGAGTTTCCGCAGAAGGCAAATAATAGTTTATTGCGCGCGGTTTGGTGAAGGACGCGCTAATGGATCTGGCGCTAAATGATGCTGAGCTTGGGGAGTCCCACTGGGCTTGAAGTCTTAATTATTCCGCGATGCAATCACCCAGGTCTCCGGAGTCAATTATGAGAGAGCATTTAAGGCATTCTGTACCGGATCCGCGCGCGATGACATTATGCAGGGCGGTTTTCTATTAATCATTATTCGATTTCACCTTCACTGGACTTCTCACGGGCATAGACAAATGCCACTCATTGCCACAGAAAAGTTGCAATTGTGCTGATCCGCACTGTGTCCAAACGTTTGTATGTTCAGTTAATAACGTAGCTAAACACAAACATGAGAGATGTTTCCGTTCGTAGATAAATTGAACTCGAGTGTCCTCGACGAACACGCGAGCCGGTAATAGCGAAAGAGCCGCTCATGACGAGGCCTGCACAAACCCTAAAACTCGTACTTTATTATCTCGTGAACGGACGCAAAAACGCTTATTGCTTTGTAATGGAAGTAATCGTATGCAAATATTTGGATTTCCCTTCGAGGGGCACACGTATTGGACACGAAAGCATGGAGGATTCCTTGTAACCATTGGGCACGATTGGGCATGGATGCATTGGCAATGGCAGACTGCGCAGAAAACATAATATGTAGCTAAATACGAGAGAGGGAAAACAAACTCGCCAATCGATGGCTAGCCGGACCATCTGGTCACGGAACGGCGTGGTGCAAGATAAGCGGAGACCAAAAAAGCCATCGAAAACGTGGTGAATGACGATGAAACAATATGGAAGAATGCCACCTTCTGCCGATCCTTAGTCTTAGGCGTGTGGTGCAACTCTCATGGGACTGCTGATTATCGTCATCGTCATCTTCGTCATGGTTGTCTCGTGAGGCAAGCGCTGCAAACACGTACATGTGATAGAAAAATGGTCCATCGGCTTCGATGGCTTGGGGTCCTTGGGGCATATTTCCTAACACAAACACACACACATACACACACACGGTCGGTAAGCGCCAAAATGTCGATCACTGGAATGCACCCTTTGATTCACAGACCTCTACAGCTTGCGAGCAAGTGCCTGTTGGGCCTAGCGGTGGTACGCGATCGATCGCTTCACATCGGAATGTGGCGGAAAATGGTTGACATAGCGCACACGACGAGATGCAAAGATTCTCTTCCCCAAAAGCCAGCCCAGTCTGGCTAACCGAACGAACTCGGAAGAACCAGATGGGCGGGTGAGCTCAGGAGCTCAGGAGGCTCGGTTCCGAACAGACATGGTCGATTTGTGGAATGGCACGATTTTCCAATGAAAACACGAGCCTTGCGAGCAGAAAAACGACTCGAAATAAAGTTCGCCCCGTCGAGGAAGGGCAAAGGTGGGTACACCGTGGGTGAGTGAGACGGGTCCAACGAACGAAGACAATAGATCGAGATTGTTAATTTTTTTACACATACTCACTTTTCCGCCCTCTGCCGGGAAGCGAAAGGAGCCCCCAACGGTAGAGTTATGGTTGGCTGCTCTCGGTTGGTGGTGTCGTCGGTGGTATATGGGTGTGTGTGTGTGCGACCCGGTACGCCCCGGGCTGTGGTAGGAAGGACAAAGGTCGTGAGTAGAGTCGTGCAATTTGATTTAAGGGAGTGTTATATATTTTTATTGATTTCACCCGATAACACCGTGCACACATCGGATGCAGCTCGTGGATTTGTGGTTTTCCACGAATCACACTACTCTGCCCTTCGTCGTCCTACACAACACCACACCTGACGTTTGGAGAGTGTGTACATAAATTTAGTTTCCTATGGACATAAATTATTCGCCTCGCAATTGTGGTCTCCTTTTTCGTCGAGACTGCTGCAGCTGCACACCATCGGCAGCAGCAGCATCCCTGCTAGTAGTCCTCCACTGGCCCTGGTGGGTTGTGCAACGACGCAAATTGTTATTTTCTCTAAAAAGGAAGATACCAATTGACTGGCCGGTCACGGATGTGGCAGGCGGAAAATATGAAGTGCCATCGACATAAAGCGGGGTCTCAATTGGCTCGCGATCGTGTGTACGTAATGGCGTACGTGGCGTGTGTTCGTTAGTTTCCCTCGTGGATGTTGTTCTGGACGGGCAGAAATTTACATTGTAATGCCGGTGGTAGTCCTTTGAATGCAGAAGCACCTTTTCCAATAGTGCAGAAACTTGCCCCAACTACGATAGAATCCACGGGCGAGAGAAAGAGCGCGAGAAACATGACAGAAAACACCCTGACGTATGATGATTCACCTCGGAAATGTCAACGGAACAGGCGTCTGGCAATGAAGTGGGAAATTTAATCATCTCGCGCATCCCGCGCGTGTGGCAGACGGCAGATCTCGAAGAACGCAAGCTGCTCCTCTATTTCTGCGCCGAGCCGGCGATTATCTTGTAAAACATCTTCCCATTCTAATAACAAAAGCACTAATAGCATGAAATATAATCCTTTTCGGGACGTGTGCGTGTGTGCGCGATCGAGCAGTGGCACACCGGCCAGATACAACACCCGCGAGATATGAGTTCTTCTTCTGAGCTGGCGCAGAAGTGAAACTCGAGGACGCGCGTGTGCCTCCGTGGCCAACTGCGCGCTATTGTACGTGGGCATGGCCAACATCGCGCATTATCTGTGAGCAGCGATCTAAATGAGGATCGCTAAATAACGCTAAAACCATTAAGAGATAAATTTTTATCCCATACACGCATCGCCAGCAGCCTGACCATCTGTCTGGGGTGCAGAAGCTGTAGAGCATTGTGGACCTCGACGTCTTCGAGTGATCCAGCGCTTTCCCGCGAGGCTCGTCATCCTTCAAGCCATCCACAATGACGGTGTGTGCATTCGAGCATTCAATTTGCGTTTCCGTATTGTCTCTTTGCTTGCGTCGAGCGTGCGTCTTAAAGGACCGAGAATGCAACGACCCCGCTTTACGCTCCTCACGCAGCTCAGAAGCTCAGACATGATCGAAGAGTGCGATGATTCTGCTGCGCCTTACAGTGGCCCCTTCTTGGTGGTGTAACGCATGCGTTGTTCAATCTGCTGTACGATCGCCCGAACATACGCGAGAGTAAGCGCAACACGCACGCCTCGGAGTACGCTCCACGCGTCTTCCGCATGTTCGATCACCTAGAATCCAGCGCAGAAGAATCCCGCAAGAAGACACATTTTGAAGCAAGTGATTAATTTACACGCTATTTGTTTGTTTGAAAATTATTCTGACATGACCCGGTACCGGACGCACGTGGCGTGCTGGGCGGTGTTGTGCTGCGCAGACACCGTGGAACCTCGCCCGGAACTCGCTTTCGACCTGGCTGCTGCGGTAAAATGTGAAGTGCTGTAAACAGTGCGTGCTGCTTCTTCTGCTTCTCTCGCACACTAATTGACCAATGGGGTGATGTTGGGGCCTCGCATCGAAGTTCACCTCCATGGCGCAAGTGTGACAAATGGCTTGCGTAAGATTCCCAGAGCCAGAGCGCGTCTACGAACTTTCGAGAGGTCACCTGGCAGTTGTCAGATTTGTTTCCAATGCGTCATACGTCATACGTCTCGACCGGACCGTTGATACATTCAAACGAATCAAATTTGGTGGGGCTTTCCAGGGCGCTTGAGTTTGGGCGAACAACATTTGGGTCAGTTGGGAGTTTTTTCGCCAGCTGCTTGGCATTTTTTTCTTCTATCCATCAGCTCAGCGAAACGCCGACAGCCGGGCCAGGATCGATCGGTGTTGTTCGAGATCGGTGTGATTTGATCGTCGTCCGTGCTTCACGTCCGTGTTTGACAGGCGTGACGTAGATGATAAAACTGAGATAATTTCTTAATTAGTTTCATGCCTCTCCAACACCGAAAGTTCCAGGGCAGGTTTTGAGTCCGTAATCCCCGCTCTGATGATCCAGGGTCGATGGATAAAGCTCCCGAAGCCACCACAACCCGGTGGTGATATTCAAATTCCCTTTTCGAGCTTGGTAGCCGCACACCCGGTGCCGTACTTCTGCTCGCGGTTGCTAGGGACCGGTTGCTAGGATCCTGAGCTGGCGGATGAAGTCTAGATGACCAACGCGTGTGTATGTTGATCGCAAAATGAAAAAAAAAAACATTCCAATCAGACACGATTTTCATCCAAACTCTCGCAGCGGCCTCATAACGCGAAACATCACACACACATACACACACGCGCACACACAAGCGAGCTTAACCAAGGCGAATGATCACATTCCCGCAGCAGAGATCCGCAGATCCTCAGTGATCCACGGGCCATATCTGGTTTCCAGATACATGTGCTCTGTTATGTTTTTGTTTATGTTGTTTGTACCGATGTTTTTTTTTTGTGTTGTGCGTCGCTCTCTCCCGCTCTGCCGATGTTGCTGCGTTTTCTTCCTGCGGCAGTAGAATTGTGTTTCAGGCTTCGTCCCTGCCACCTGAACCTGTGCGCGAGGTCATAAGAACGGTCGTGTACGGCCTCGCAAGGGCTCTTGTCTTTTCGGTGGGATCTCTTCACGTGCCGTGGCCCATCGCGTTCTCTCGCCCGAGGTTTGGGTCCATTGTTTAAAGAGAATTTGAAAAATCTCCATCAATACCCCGCGCGGCCCCCAAGAGGCCTCTCTTTGCATCTGGGATCGGAAAACCATTAATCATAATATGCGGCGGGCGAGAGTGCGGGACTTTTCGCGCTGTGGAATCTTGCAGTCTGAGCGAAGAAGCCCTTCTTTTGGGTTCTTTGGAAGGTCTTTGGGTGGAATCACAGGCACGCCGTTCGAAGGGAATTCTCCCAGGGTGTGCGATTGGGCGTAGACGAACTGGGACCTCGGAACAAGTGGTCCCAAAAATAGACGTAATTTGTTAATTAATATTTAACCTACCTGTGTGCTAATGGTGCTTGGGGTTTCGCTCTTTAACCCTCCGCTCGTTGGGTCTCTTCCCAGGTCGCTGAAATCAATTTCTCCTCACTGCCCATTTTTTTCTGCCCACACCACACACCATTTGCATTCTTTTCTCTCGTGCCTTTCGCGATGTGTCAGTGTCAGTTCACGGATGCCCGGCCAGGCTGCATTCGCCCGGTCGCGTCCTCGCTGGCAGCTTCCGCCTGAAGGCCAAATTCCGAGCGCTCTTTTCTGCCCCATGTTAGGCAACTTAAACGATCTATCAACGTGTCAATTAAGCGAACATGATTCATCGCACGAGTATTTACTGCCTCACGTCTGACGTGATCTGCGTGTCCTGGCCGTGGATGGGCCGTGGATTCCGAAGTGGAGCGCTTTCGGACGGCGCTCGCGCAATTGAGTCTTGAAATTGCGTACAACCCGTTCGCTTGGGAGAACGGAAATTCTGAGCGTATTTGTTCGAAGTTTTCAACGTTATCGCTCAGGTGATGGCTCGGAACTATCGCGGCGATTCGCCATGACGCTCCCGTGCCAAGGTGACATCTAAATCCACTCCCAAACTCGCATTTCCCGGGCTCGAACAGGAGGTGTTGGAAAGCGGCTTAGCTAAACATACAATTTATTTACCACCGCACGAAACGCACATTGCCACCGGGGGCCGTTATTTTGGGGCTAGGCGAGTAGCTGCCTCGACTGCCGCGTGGAATCTTGAATGAGAATCCATTTACGACGCGGACAAAGGCGTGCTTTTCCTCCCAACGGAACAAAAAAAAAACAAAACGCCCTAGAGACAGCGTCGTTTGTTAGGTTCATCGCTCATCTTGCTCACGTTCACGCCATGAACGGCTCGGAAGCGCATGTTTTGTCACCATAAACGCGCTCGAGGAGCGTTTTTTGGTCATGGGCGCTCCCTGAGGGATCCGGGAGCCTGGCTGATAGCAACATCATCAACATCGGCTCGCCCGGTCCCATTGGCTGGGTCGTCCTTTGGCGGGTTCCCCATCTCATTAAGGTTCCCTCGGTCCTGCGGTAGCGCCTTGAAAATGGCGATGTTTGCGTGACACCAAACACAGATAAATACGATTATATACATTCGTGTGCGGTGCCGCGGAACGCAAGGGAAATGGCGAAAAGCGAGGAAAAATCCCCGGCCCCAACCCCGAGCGCTTTATTCTGCGCCAAACCGTTCGTTATCTGCCGGTGACACCTACATTTGTGTTGGGCCACGTGCGGAAGGCGTGCGTGGGTGTGGCGGACGGTTGTGTGCAAGTGTGTTAGGGGAGTATCATGCCCCGGGTGGATCAAGGGGCGCAGGACGACTATGTGTGCTCTCATGCTTGTAAGTGCGCTTATGGGTTTAATGGAGTGAAATCATCCACATCGAGCGTGGAGTGAGTTGCATGCTTTCTCCTGGTGAAGTTTTGGCTGCGTACTTGCCTTTTGGCAGACACAGACCTCTCTTGGTTGCGACTTTGAACTTTGAACTGCGTGTTGAGTTTCCCTGCCAAGTTTCTCATTTTCTTGCCCATCGCGAGCTCTTGTTGCTGTTCGTCCTTGCTCCTTGTGGCCTTCTCGACATCTACCATTAAAGTTGATAGTCTAATTCATTCCCGGGATTACACGGTGCCTTCTGGTGGCTGCTCGACGACACGACACGGTGGGATCGTAATTCATTTACATTAAATTAATAATGCCTATTGTGACAAAGTTTTCATTAAGACACCCTTGCGCCGCTTCGGAACGATCCACCCGCGAACGGACGCGACCGTCAGGTGAAGGTGCGTAATTTAATTTCAATAGAAAAGCCACCACGTAATCACGGCCATAATCATTTTTGGAGCTCTCGAAATCAGCCCCAAGTTCTCGTCCTTTCGCTTTCACACTGGCGCCACGTTGGACCAGCGTCAGGACACGCCGGACCGAGTGGAGGCGCGAACCTTCGCAATTAAAACGTGCCCACAGGTCCGCGGGTTTATTGTGGCTGCGAGCTCGACGTCGAATGGCTCGTTCGAACAGCTGCTCTCTCGCTGCACCGCGTAATGAGATGAATGATTTAAAATCATATTTTACTACCAGCAGAGCGAACCGATGCGGACGGAATTTATGGCGCTTTTACGACGCCCCGAACCTGTGCAAATGGCTTTTTTGGCAAACGGCAACAATCAAATGACGCCGGTTTCGTCCCATCGTCCTCGCCAGGTGGAATGGGATTGTAAATAAAGCCGAGAGCGAAAAATAAACCCCCGCAGTTGGGGAGAAGTAATGCATTTTTAAGCCCTTCCGCGTCAAGGTTAGTCCAGCGGCAGGTTCAACCGTGGTGCTGTTTTGGGGTGAATGTTTGAAACGCCTCGACTCGCCGCAGCATAATCCGTGGCATATTTCAGGGCAAATGTCTCCCGGCGCCTTAAAGCTACTGGGCCGATGGCCCTTTCACTCGGTCCATAAATCACTGTCGATCAAATGTTTCGCTTGTGACGCTGGATCTGACTAGCTCCATATTCCAGCCAGCGGAGGAAACCCAGAAGCTGCGATTGGTTGACCGAAAGCAACGAATTTCCGAGCGCCCGGCACCCGGCGACGGTTGATAAATTCTCGCACGCCGGCTTTATTTGACATCCGCACGAAACGCGCCAGCGGAAAAACGGAATGTGTCCCCGAAGGGAGGCGCCACATCGGCGTTGGTTGGAATTGGAATGATTTCCGCCACATAAAATTCCACAATAAAATAAAGAACCCTCGCGCTCAGCCCAATCCCGCCGGAATCGCGTTCCCTCGGGAAGGATATCGCAGCCACGCGATCGATCCGGTTTCGCTCCTGCCCAGCGGTCATTTGTAATAATTAACGCACACTCATTAATTAGCCCTTATCGGTGGTCACTCATCACGATCGATCGCGAGCACTCGACTCACTGGAGCTGGACTGGCCAGGCTTATCGATCTTGAGCTAACGGCTGGCGCTTTCCCGACGGCTTGGGCGCAGAACCACGAATTCCCTCGATTCCGGCGACACGATAAGGTGAGGCTCGGTTCCGTTGACGCCACACTTTGTCTTCCTTGTTTGTCCATGACCCCCATCCGGACCATCGCTGCACGTGCGTTTCCTCACGCGCTTTGGGCGAGGCATTCCGATTAGGGCGAAGATGAATCTCGTCAAATTAAGATGAAGATTACGCGCTGGTTCGAATATTAAGAGACAATAATTTCGGAAACGGTTAATTTGTACGTCTTTTCCGCCCGTTCGTCTTTGGCCCCGCCCGTTCTCTTTGGGTTCTCTCTTTTGGTGGGTCCGTTCGCGGGTGGATCATTCGTCGGCGATCGGCGTAACGAAGGAATTCGGCCCCAAACCGACCTTTGTGCTGGACTGGGACTGGGCTTCTGCTGGATTTTTCCCCGCTTCAGAGGGCCGGGTATATGTAACACGCTGGCGTCAAATATTCAAATGAGCCTTGGGATCGGGATCGGCCACCGAAAGGGATTAATTGCGACAAGGCGCCCGGTTGGCGTGGAGTATCGCTTTACATGCGTTTAGGAATGGATCGGATTATTTTTGTGTAAGGTAGACGCATCTCATCCCTGATAGAATTCCAACCCCAGGCGCACACTTGGATGCTGGAAAAGTGTGTTAGAGAAGGACAACGAAAAGGTTGAGGGTGGTTGCTGGATGATTTAATTAAAATTATTCAAATATATCGATCATTCCACGGGCACTGGCAGCCGCACGAACGCGACGATTTATTTCAATAAGCAAGATCAATCTGTCACGCCGTAATCCCGATCCTGGCAGAACGATGTCCGAGAGGAAGTTTTCTCCGCCCGACCTGGATCCTTTAGGTTTTTCTCCGTGTGTGTGTGTGTGTGTACGTTCGCTCGAAGGAAGAGCTAGAGTATATAAACTGGCTGGATGCACTCGTCCGTCGGGTGCGAATCCTAACGTCCCAGCGCACACGTGCGTGAATATTAAACAAAACAAATAAAAACTTCCAGCGCAAGGGATTCGCACCCCTTTACGAGACGGAAGCGAAGATTCGAACGGGGAAAAGTGAAAAATGCCCGAAAATAGTCCTCGCGTTGACGAGGGAGACGCACCACACAGGGACACATTTATTCTTGTTCACGCTGGTGAAGGAAAATCTGAATCTGAATACATAATAAACGGTTTTCGGTTCATTTCAACCCGCGCGCTTTTCGTCCTTCGCCGCCCTATTTGAAGATTTCACTAGCTCCGAACGCCGTCATGTCTTCGGTCTTTTTGGAGGACGTCCCGGGAACGGTGGTCGACTTTAATAAAAACCGTTTTGCGGATGATATATAATCATAACGCTTAGTTGCATGAAAACCACGCTGCCACCGTTCTGGCGGATGCTAGAGGGTGTTTCTTTTGGATTCACCGCAGAAAACGACGAAGCGGCGACAAGCTGGGAATACAAAGTGGCCGTTTTTCTGAGACCAACAGTACTGAAACGGGAAAGACGCTTGGTCGAGCGGTCTTCGAGAAGAGCGAGCTCACTCTCGCAGACATTCGAATGCGGGTGGTTTCGCCGTCAACCGGGAAACCATTAAAAGGATCAGCGGTTCAGGTCCTGAGCTAGCGTCTCGTTAATCCAGTCGTTGGTCACACCGCGGCAAAAGGTGACTGGAAACGACGAAAGGAGTCGAAGAGTGGCGTACTTGTCAAATCATTCGAAAATTATTTATTACCTTAATCGTCGTCCTCTGGATCTCTCGGTTCGCTGGAGGAGGACGACGGAGCGGGCTATCAAAAGAGGATAAAGATCATCGAACGATCCTAGAACGATTCGACCCTTTTGCTTGGGCCCGTGGCAGCTCTGGTGTGGTTTAATAATTTATTTTGGGAACCAACCGAAGAATACAACCAGGCTGGCATGAAAAGATTCCCTTCGCCCTTGGCCTTCGAGAAATTGGACAAACATATTAAAGCGATCATTTATTACGGCAACCCTCCGGCCGTCCGTTTGGTTCGATTTCCCTTTTTTTCTCCCTTTTCTCAAATCCCGGCTGACAGTTTTATTTGGGAGAAGAAGGTTAAGTATTTTATATTTTGGTAACAATTTCTTTTGTGCGCTTGGAGGAGAAGTCAAAAGTGAAACCTGCAGCCTTCGATCGATCGGGAGGCGAATCAAGCACTCGATCGTTCATTTTCAAAGCAATCGTTTGGTCTCGTGTATTTTTTCCTCGCTTTTTGAATTCTCTTGGGAATTGATCGGTTGCTCCTTCTCGAAGGTGGAGGTGAAGTAAAAAATAAGCCGTTTGTTGATTAGAGCGCTTAAACGCCGTTGAGGAGAGATAAATTTTGTAGAAATTTTATTACGATTCTGAATATTATTAGAAGAATGAAACATCGCCAGATGCATCGAGAAAGGTCAGCATAGCGTAGGATCTATTCCCAGAACACTCGCATAGACCGGTTTCCGGAGTATTACCTCGGCAGCTGGAAGCAATACTTGAACAGCCAAACCAGGGAGCTGCTATAAGCAAATTGTATCCTTTGCTTGGGCACATTTCCGACCAGTCCCGGATGCATTTACCGGACAGCCAAAGTACCTGGCAGGGATGACCTTCAGCACAACTCACACCAGACGTTAGCAAAGCTCGAACAGGACAGGGTCAGATACTACGTTTGGCTGACTAATTTTTCCTTCCTGGGGTTCATAAATCCATTAAAATCGAATACGCAAGCCCTGTGTGAAGGAGGACCTCGAGGACCCGGTCTGGGTCGCATTCTTCGTCGAAAGACGGGACTGCAAAAAAAAAGTCGATGCAAAAAAAGAAAAAAAGAAGCAAAAAGCACACACGCGAGATAGAGAATAAAAAAACACGCTCATGTAAGCAGAATTCTGGGAGTCGTCATAAATATCATACCGGCCTCTCAACATCCCGGGCTCGTCGCTTAGCCATAAATTCTAGCCTCGTCGTCCTTCCCGAGGGTCCTCCTCAGTCAGCCGTGTGTGTATGTGTGCTGATTTTTTCTCTGTTCCTCGCCGGACGAAGTGTGCCTTCCTCGAAAGGCATTCGAAGTATGTTCGACCGATTCGCTTTGGCCATGCCTTCGGTCCAGTTGGACTCGACCGGTCAGGGTGCACGGGCTCTCGGATGTTCTCACTCTGCGCCTTTTGCTTTGGCATTGCCTTTTGCCAAATTTATGATTTATGAATACCGCGTTTCGCGTCTGCCATTCGATTGGCACGAAAATTTGAATATTTCATCTGACGAAGCGGAATGCAAACTGCATGGACGTGCACTTCACGGCCCTGACTGGCTTTCTTCGACCCTCTCGTGGTCTGGGTTATGATCTGCCTTCGATCAGATAGTGCATAATAAATATGAGCTCGTGAAAACGGGAAGGCAAAACGGTACGATCACGATTCCAGGCGAAAGCCGACGACAAACTCTCCCACCGATCGCAGCACGGATCTGGACTTGGACCTGGACCTGGACCTGGACCTGGTCGTAATGGCATTTACTGTCCTTCCTGTGGCTGCACCGAGCTACTCTCTATTGTTCATGTTAACGTCACGTTGACGTACGACGACAAGGACGATGACGAACGACGCGACCGCGAGCTGTCAAACGCAAACGAATGGTGGAAAGTTGGAGTCCTCGAGGGTGCAAGAGGACGCAATTTTTCAGCCCATCTGGAGCTCGTCACTAAATCTCGCTTCTTTCTTTTTGCTTACGGTGATTTACAGGTGAGAAGCCGTTCAAGTGCGAGCACGAAGGATGCGATAGGCGGTTCGCTAATTCATCCGATCGAAAGAAACATTCACACGTCCATACATCTGATAAGCCGTATAACTGTCGTGTTAATGGTTGTGATAAATCGTACACTCATCCATCATCGCTGCGGAAACACATGAAGGTAAGTGTCAGCCCGCGTGCAGATGGCGCAAGCGTCCTCTGGCTCGAGCCCTTACTCGGGGGAGAGACAGAGAGAGAGAGATAAACCAGGAGTGAGAAAAGGTCTGGGCCTGGGATCCAAACCCAGCGAAACGTGCCGGAATGGGGATGAGAAATAAATTGCCCGAGATCCAGCCGGTCCGATAGGGTCGATGATTTTTCAACCTCTCGCACACAAGCCTTGCGCCTGGACCCATTCGCCATTGCTGCGTTTGTTTCTCACGTCCAATGTTGGGGAAGCGAAGGGTTTTCCATCGGGTTCTGTTTCACTTTTCTAACGCCAACGCGTCTCTTCCCACGATTAGGTCCACGGAAGTTTGGGTGACAAGTCCCCATCTCACAACTACGACAGTGATGGCGAGGAGTCCAGCTCCGAGAGCGTCATCTCCGGCGGCACACAAACACCGCCCTCTATCGGGCGGCTGCATGACACACACGGCCATGGCTCGCATGGATCCAGCAAGCTCAGTGCCGCCGCTGCAACCGCCGATTGCAACAGCAGCAACAACAACAGCGCCAGCAGTAGCAATAACAACAACACCAGCGTGAGCAGCAGCAGCAACAACAACAACAGCTCCTCCAAGTCCTCTTCGAGCCTGCTGTCGCCGCCCATCAGTGGTAGTGGTGGCAACGGGGGTGGTGGAGCAGGAGGCGGTTCAAGTGGAGCGTCCTCTTCCACGTCCGGTGCACATCTGGGCCAGAATCAACACCTTAGCCTGCATTCGTCCTCGTCGCATCACTCACACCAACATCACCTGGCGTCGCTGCAGAATCATGCGACGAGCCTTGCACCACCTCCACCTCAGTTGCCGCTAACTCCTGCCTCGTCCGTGTCCCCGCAGGCGAGTACACCATCGTCGATGTTGGTGGGGCATCACCACAACCACCACCTGCTGTATCACCACCCACAGCATCACCCGAATGAGTGGTACTCTCCGACGCCACCCGCCGGTCCGGACACGATGAACCACCTGAACCACTTTAGCCACCATCATCATCATCATCTGGTTCACCACGGGCCTACGACGGCCTATTGAGACTAGCTGCTGCTGGAGGAGCTGTGCTTCAACTACTGAGCGGGGCTGTGATGGTGGTGACAGACAGCAGTTTCTCCGATCCGGAAAGAAGCGGCCCCTTTAGCGGCGCTCCAATGCTCCAATCTTCTCCCCAACAAACCTAAACATGACATACCAAAAAACCCCCAAAACGAAGAACGATCTGTTCGAGTCCTCACGGCACCCGAGAAGGAGTCGCGCGATCCCAAATTGATACCATTTTGTGCCTGCTCGCAGCGCTATGGCAACCCTATGGCTCTCGATTGTTCAGCTCACAGCTTGCGGCTAACCACCTGCACGGGTCAGATCACTTGGCAGCCTAGTATAGCTCTGGAGATGTCTGACCGAGCGAGGTGGTCCAACGTTGCGACAATGTGTTTGTTCGGTGCGAAAATATATGCTACACGTTATATGTGTGATACACTCTCCGCAGAGCCCTTCGAGGACTGTACATAGCTGGATGGCGATGGGTCTGGAGGTTCCTGATTCAGGAACCTGGACGTGTGCGATCCACACTCCAGCGGAGTCGAGGAGCAGCGCGGTCTATCGATGTTTTAAACAAAGATGCAAAGTTAGGTTAAATGAGCGATGTACTTACACGGTGTGTACAGTTGTTTAAGGCGATAGTGCTTAAGAGTATTTAAATGATGCGTAGTGAAAATGTACCCCTAGACAGACAAGCAGGCAGCAGGCAAGGACACGACGACGTGATCGTGGCGTTTATAGTAAGGACCAAATACTGAGGCGATCGTGCGAGTGTACAACAAAACGTAATCTTTTCGGCAAATGAGCGTAGAGAAACCCCTTCCATGCGGGATGGGTTGAAGTTCAATAGATGTTTCGAATACACAAATTTTTAACCCCCATACACAACGCGAGTACGCAGGCTTAGGCGAGTATTTAATAGCGCTCCACAAATAAGAGACGATCAGGTTAGAGTATATATATATTCAGAGAATTAAAGCAAACTATTATAATGAAAGCTGGCAAAATGGCGACCCGGCCGTGGCCTCGGGTGGACGAAAATTAAATGAAAATAAAATATGTGAAAATTATAGTTCCAAAAGCTCCATCTCGCTTCCCGGCTCCCGCGAGCGATGCTCCATCCGAAATGGCGTGGCCAGGGCAATCAATCCTGCTGCACGATCCGTGTCGATGATAACGAGGTTACAAGGCGTGCGCTGTCAAAAGCAAATGGTTGCCATAATGACCGAAAATGGTCAATGTCGGAGTCGCGCAGGCTGCGTCTTGACTCCTACGAAAGGAATCGCTGGCCAGAACGGGAATGCGCGCGCGAGTGTGTGTAAGGCCAATCAGTTTTTCATCATCCCACCCCACCCGGAGGAGGTTTCTAAGCATGTGCAACAGCGCCAAGGCTGACATTGGTTCGCACCGACTCACTTAGGCCGCTGGTCGGTGTGATTCTCGTTCCAATTCGACCCGTTCCGGGCACGAAAAAAGTGGAGTTATGGTCTTGTTTTATGAATATTTAATTAATTATATGCTCATATTCATAAATATTAATTCCATTTTTCTTTCCTTCTTCTCTCGCCCGGCCCGACCCGGTTCGACTCGATCACTCGCTTTCCTGCTCGATCGTTTACTTGCCCGTGTCGAGCCTCGTTTCGTTCTGGTCCAGCCGTTCCATGAGGGAACGATTAAAAGAGAAAAAAAAACGGACATACCGACCAGGCCAGCGCGCGACGCACAGTCCTTTTGGGTGTATGATTAACCGAAGAAAAAAGCTCTGCTGTCTCTTGATGATTTTATATTATTTTTATCAATAAATTAGTCTCCTTTTTTGTGGCGTTTTTTTTTCTCCTGTGTTTCGTTTTTCATGGCAGTCGGATTTAGAACTGCAGAGTCTCTTTCTCTACTGCCATGGTGTTCGTGGAGGATGTGGGAGTCTTTTTCCCATGCGACGGAGGTGCGGAAGCGGGATATTTCACCCTGTTTTAATTTTATAAAAACCATTTGACCAGTTAGCATCCAATCACCCAGCAACCGCAGCCGGACGGGCAGAGTCAGAAACGATCGTTGAATATCGGTTCGAATGACGATGGCGAGACACCAACACCCGGGAGATGCTGTATCCTCGTCTGAATCCCTGCAAAGCCCGTGGACTCGCACTTCGCACCCATATCGAAGCGTCTCCATCCTGAACCGCGACGACAGAACAAGCGATCGAACGGACCAACAGACGGACGACGCTCGGACTCCGAAACGAATTATGACAGATAAAATATTTATAATTATAGAGTGTTCGTTTTATGATGTTTGTTTGTGATCGTTTACAATTTTTGGTCTCTCTCTCTCGCTCTCTCTTTCTTCCGCGCAGTCGTTGTCATTGGATTGTGCGTTATTCCACCCCCAATGTTCGGTGATTCTGCGTCTTCTTCCCAGCCAGATCGTGTCTTTCTGGAGTCGTCGTCGTCGTCGTCGCAGTCGTGATCCTCGCATGCTGCGGATGACAACGAGTGAGCTGGCTAGGAGCTGGCAGCGATGAAGGGAGAAGTTGAAACGAATTCCCGAAATGAAATATTTAAATCGTTTTGTATCATCCATAAGGCAGCACGGAGCGATTAATCGTGGAAGTGGCACCGAGAAACTGGCCGACGAGCGGAGGCTGCAGAAACGAACGAAATGCCACAAGAAAACACAACAAATATTATGTTCGAGGGTTTGCTAATTTTGGGGCTGCTAACCGTGGCCATGGACCGGGTTGCCACTGACCAGTCAAGGCCACGGTTAGAGCGAAATCAAGACACTCAACTAAATCATCGCACCGCGCGATCGGCGGGAGGACGAATTATGCAGCTCGCCCTCGTGCGCGAGCACGAAATGCAACCTTAAATGGTGGCTTATTATTCACGTTGAGATAAATTTATTAGGACCAATTCGTGGCCGGAGCTGGATTGGCGAAATGCCTTCTTGAGCTAAGAAAGAAGGTCTATTTTCAGACCTCGGACCTCGGGTATTCGGCCGTCTAAGGTTCGACTGGGTGCAACAAACACTGCAACGGTGCACTTAGCCGGGTTTGAACTTTGAAGGCTTAATTGAACCGGCCGCTGGCTTTATACACCTTGCGCGTGCGGTAATGCCACGGGATCGAGATTATCTCGGGTTTCATGGATGAAACCAGAACCGTTCGATTGATTTCTGGGTCCGCATGATTATTCCTCTGAGCTCGGGTCTTGGCGCAAACTACCGTTTGGGGTCGAAAGGCAGCGAGAACGAGAGAAAACTTCGGCAAAAGGCGAGCGAGCGAGAGAGCGAACCGAGAAGAATTAACATAAATATGAATATAAAATATAATTTATGAAAATTATCCTTGTCATAACCTGTTTCAGGCTACGTTCATTCAGCGATGCTTTCTGCTGCTTTTATTATCTACGAAATGTCTCCGGTCTTCTCCGCGGCGATGTGTTGCTTGTTTTGCGGAAAATAAAACGCCGGCAACGAGCGCCCGAGGACTCTCTCTCTCTCTCTTTCTTTGGTCAAGCATCCCGTTTTCTATGCCACTAGGCCTGGCCGTTTCGCGGCTGCCCTTGGTGGATAGTTTATGGGATGTCCGGAACGCGGACTCAGGTCCCGGCGACAGACTGTTAACATTGTCGGTGCTTGGATCGGCGTGGCTCGTCGAAACCAATCCAATTTTGCTAATGAGGTGTTTGACATCGAGGCAAAGCGGATGCAGTGTCGGTGGAAAGTCGGCGAAATTATGACGAAGCGTGGCAGGTGAGTAGGAACATACGAAGAGTCAGACATACGTAGTCAGCGTGGATGTTCTTTCGTTCGATCCGTCCGTAACGCCGATGGACTGGCCGATAAGGGATGTAATTAGGATTCATCCCGAGGAGGAAATGACGTGCATGTTTATTTAATAGACGCGCAGATAGTTGCCAATAAATTAGCCACAATGAAACTCCTTACTGAAGCACTTTAATTGGTAGGAGTGGAAGTCTATTAGATGCTATCGAGCAATGGTTTATGTACCGGGGATCGTTGCCGGGTTGTCGAGTACTCACTCAAAGCAAAGCCCATGATGGTCGACCCTATTGATGATCAAACAAGACGGGAAGATTTTAATGCTTCCATGATTGCAATGAGTATGCACGTATTAATGGTGTAATTATTTTATTAATCACTCGTCCCATATTGCCCCTGCACGTTGGTAAAAGGCGCACAATTGAGCATGCACGAGGGCGCTGACGACCCACTTCCGGCGACGTAGGGCATGATCGCTTGTAATCGAAACGCTTGACGTTGATTGCACAATCAGAAGCCTCAAAAACAATCCACCCGTATCGGTTACAAAAACCCCAACGTTCGTCGTTCATGCCGGGTGTTCCGGATGCCTGATCCAACGAAGAGGCCTCGTGCCTATTTAGGAAACGCAAGAAACGGCCAACGCGGGCTCGGGTTACGGTCAAGGAGCAGACTTAATTTAATCAATTTTTATCATAATCGTTAAATTTGAAAGCGACCTAGCTGTTGCTCGTGCACGACCCAAGATAGGCAAATGCTGGCCCTTGGGAAGCAGTGTTTCCATACGGCGAACGAGCAAGGAGGGTTCAAAATCGTACCGGCACGAAGAAAAACAATGTAGCAACATTGCGATAAAACAATTAGCATACAAAACCGCTTGCAATTGTGTGCTTTTGTTCTTGCGATTCCACCGGCGCGCGTTTTCCAGCGAAACCATTACAAAATGGGCCAACGAGGAATGGCCGCATCACGCGTTTTCGATATCGAAGTGCCTGTTATCAGCTTTGCCGAGCGTGCGCTGAATATTGATGGCAGTGCGACGATAAAACTCTCGGGCAGACCTGTGAGCCCTGTGACCTCGTGAGTAACTTCCAGGCGTTGCTTTGAGCTCACTTTGGCACTTTCCCGGGGTCTTTCCACGTTTACGCTTAGCAACCTTTCAACTTCAATCGCACAGCCTGGGTAATAGTTGGGGAAAATCAAACATTTACATTCAGCGGAAAAACGCAGCACCAGACGCAAGCCTCCCGGGAGGTGGTCTGTAAAATTAACTCATAAAAGAAAACCTACCCAAGCCGGACATACCAGGTTCCCGGCAAATTCGACCGTTGGGTGGGGAAAAACCATCCCCGAAAAAAACACTCTCCCCAACTTGATTGATTTCTTGCCAATACCGCTGGCCGATGAGTTTGCTCGTTTGTGAAGAAGGAGAAAATAAATGGCCTATTGCCAGCAGATGCGAGCTATTCTAACCAGTGAGTCGATGAAGCAACAAGCACTCGCAGCTTTCACTCTCGAGCAAAACTCGAAAATAGATTTTAATAGATTTCCAGCTTCTTAATCAAGTTCCTGTTGCCAGCCGGGTATCGGCGAGCAGACGACGGGCGGAAGCGAGACACCGTGTCTAAGCGCGTGTACGGGGAAGGTGTTGGCAGCAAATCAATCGTTTTTTTGTTGGTGCCGTTGCAGAAAAAAAACCCCATTGATGAATGGTGGAAAGATTCTCCAATTTGCAGCCATACAAAATTGTAATAAATTTACCCAAACTCCTAAGATCGAACACAAAACAAGTCTAGCTCAGCTCATCAACATAAATTAGCTGGCCGTTGCTGCAGAGGTTTATCTTTCGCTCGTTCATAGGTCGCGATTCATTCACAACCTTGCTGGGATGGGCGGGAATCGTCTGCTCGCTTGCAAAGCCATGATGAGCTACCCAATCATCCGTTGATCCGCTGATGATAATGAACGTTTATGGGCGTCTCCAGCTGAACGCCTCCGAGGCTTCATGATATATGCCAACCGGAAATAGCCTTCCCCAAAGAGCCTCCCGATCGTCCGATTGTTCCGATCGTTGTTAATCCATTCAATTCAACGGACTCTCCAATTGATTTGCGCGCTTCTCATCTTCGTTTCACAATCGAATGGAGAGAATAAAAAACCCAACCATTCACAGGATTCCCTAGCATCTGCCGTAGGTTTCGCGATTTGTCACAATAAATCCACAACCAACCATTTATGGGTGTTTAAAGTGCCGTTTCGTGCTGGTTCTGCTTGGACAGCACTGGCAGCATGTTTCGCATCCCAACATTCTTTTCACGCGGTGGATTATCTGCGCTTCCGCTAGATGGCGCTCTGCGGTGACGACAACGTGTCCTGATGCGCGAAAGATTCGCAGATTCAAGACGCCAACGGTTACTTCGCAGCTCGCACCCAACCAGCCCCAAACAGCGCGGTCAGGATTCTTGTCAACTCGTCGTTGTCGATATAGGGTAAAAATTTATTGACGGTTTTTATGGTGAACACCGAAACGACTTGTATACACACATAAAATCCGGAGCAAGAGAAATCATACTGCCCGGTAAGGCGAACTCGGTGGAACAAAATAAAAAAACGACCCTCCAGCTCCACTCACCAACGCCGCCAATCGGTCGCCGAAAAGCTGGACCGAAGGCAGTTGAAGTTGAGTCGAAGAAAGCGTCCAAAAAAAAAAACGAACGTCCCAGAGCGCGAGCCCAAAGCAGGGGAAACAAAGGTGGAGACAAAAGTTCCACCCTACGGCGAGCTATCAAACGCTCATAAATTCCTCCGTTTTATAGACCCAACACCATCCACCATGCCATCGGTTTAACGTCCTTTACGGTCGTCACTTCGAGCGCGCGAGTCTCTTGGATGGTTTGGGTTTTTTGATGAAGATGGCTGGCCAGTCGTCGTCGAGTCCGATCGTTCCCGTGTCACTCGGGTGCGTTCTCCAACGTGGAGCTTTGGTCGCCGCTTTTCTCAATGAACCCGTCTGGGAAAGGAAACATAAAGTTTTTCCCCCAGCTCGGCTCGTAGATCTCGTAAACGCGCTCGAACTGGCCGCGTGAGCGCATTTGATTATTGCAACGAAATCGCTTTTTAATGTGATTGTTTCGTTGTGGGAGCACCAACTCGACCGCACGAAGCCATACAGACCTCAATGCGGGATTAACGAGAAGGCAATTTATGCGCGTGCTTTCACGATTGATCGCAAATGGAGTTTCGATTAAAGGATAATAGGATTTTTAAGAGGCCCGTGGACGGTGTTTGCTTTTTTCTCGCGTGATCCTATACGATGATCCACCTGCCATCCCATCGAGAGCTTGATCACTTCTAAAAAGCTGGAGCTCCTCGAGTATATCGCGAGAAATATCAATATATTTTTTAACAGGCAAAGTTTCTTTTCATGACTTTAAACGAGTGCGTTTATGCCGTCATTGGCGTGCGGCCGTAAACCGAGCTCCTGGGAGAACAGAGAGACACAGAGAGACAGAGAGAGACAGAAAGAGAATTTATCAATCAACCGGACGGCGATGAGGAGCTATAAACCACCAACTCAGCTCCAACTGGGATGCAGATGACGGGAAGGAAGAAAATACACACTACATAAAATATGTTTATTAACCATCACCGTGCGGCGTGTAGAAATAATTGCATGGCACCATGCACGTACAGGCTGCTGGAGCATGTCTCCACACACGCAAATACACGAAAGAACGATCGGTCGGGCAGCCGTTGAGGCTTGTGAGGGTCTAAAGCTTTTTGCCTACAGCAACTCGCTGCTCGAAGAATAGCTGGTCGGGGCTCGTTCAAGATGCACGAGTAAGATGTATTTCGAAACGGCACAAATTGTCAACCATTTGCTTTCGTGAAGCAGCGATGCCATGCGAATGCAGTGCACTATGGACTAAAATCGATGGACAGTGTCTATAAAGTTCTGGTGTTGCTGAAACGTGCACTTGGAGGAGTCAAAAAAATGGAACCACTATTTATGCATACAAAAGCTTCAATGTTTGATATAAGTTAAAGTTTCTCCTTATCTGGAACCTGCATGTATTGTGTGCGAAAGAATGCTTTTATTCTGACCATTTCCTGGCCATTTTCAAAACGACTGCATCCAACCGTCAGCACATCGTTTGCGTTTATGTGCTGCATTTACATAAACCAAAACCTGCCAGCCCGAGTTTCTGCGACACACATGTAATGTTTAAAAGTTTTCCACTTGCGTCTTGCATTCCACAGACCTGAGGGACCTGTTACGTGGCCCCTCAGAGCTCGTGGCTCGATTGGTAGGAACAAATTTGCTAATACAACCGCTGATTGAACCACTTTCTGTCCCACCATGAATGCGTTTTGTCGTTTTGCATCGCCGTTTTCCATTGCTGTTGCGCGCCATGCGTGGAATAACGTCACATGAATGGATCTGGGATGCGAGTGGATACCGCGCGTGAAAGAGAATCTCCGGCCGGTTCGGCAACAGAGCAACTTCAATTATAATTCGACTGTCCAATAAATTAGCCATTTGCCATCCTGGAACGCGCGCGATTCCATTCGGTTTCATGGTTCGCTCGGTCCGACACCTGTGAAATTAACTTGTCCTCGGTGAGGCGTCGGAACCGGAGCTGGGAGGATATTTAGATGTACTTCGGGTGGTCATAACTTTCGTTCAGTGTCATTCCGAGGCTCGTTCGAGTGCATAAAAAAGGACACCCAATGGTGAGCCCTTCGTCCGAGCTCCAATGGGCGCATGGTACCACCCCTATATGCATGGTCGCTCTTATTGAAATAATTGACATTTTTATTGAACTGTCGGCTAATTGATGTCTCCTTCGGACCGATGCCGATCGCGATTGCAGCCGCTTGCGAATGATGCGCTATTACGTTGGGTTTCGTGCCATTGCGCACCGTAATTGATTACTTACGTTGCACGGAAGATAAATTATGCTGATCGCGAGTACGATTGCGCATGCCCAGCCGTGGTACTCTTCGGAGAGCCTAGATTTCGAAAGCAATTTCCATATTTCTTCCTCGCACGACCAGACTGACCAAGCCCGCGATCGGCAGGACGCTGGATGGAAGCCATCAATGGCGATTGGTGATCGCCCGGTTTGGCAGCGATCGCGGGACAGCGGTGGCGATGATGATTTGTCGTCGATTGGCGTCGCCCAAGCGGTGGAAATCTAATCCTCCTCTGAACACGTGTTTTAGATACGATTTTAAATAACTTATTCCGTCGATCGAGCCCATCGATCGATCGGGCTGGCGCAGGATTTGGAGGCGAGATAAGCGAGACTAGTCGAGTCTAGTCGAGTCGAACGCGATGGGTTTTATGCTTTCCCGTTTTGGCCCCGGCTTCGGGACGTCGTTACTCCTGTTTTGGAGTCAGATTTCTTGCGCCAGATAGTTCTTCTTCCGGAAAGGCTTGGGCCGGTAGAATTGGATGATAAGGTGACTGGGGGGGGGGGGGGAGGGGACAGCACCCAAACGGGTCAAACCCGGTGCTGGTTTGGGCTCGCGCGAGGCGCGATCGCGCAAGATTATAATTTATGCTCGCCCAGTCACAATAAAACGCTGAAACTAATCTTTATGAATGGGAATGAATGAAATGGCCTTTCGAGCGATGAGTGGCGCGGGTAGAATGGCTTCGCGGGCAGGGTGGGAAATCTGCCCGATGGGGAATTGAGCGGGGATCCTGCTTTGGGACCTATTCAAGACCGATTCGAAACGATCGTTAATGAATCGTTGAATAATAAAGTGGGATGTTGGTTATTTTGGTGTCTGATTTTTGGGGTTCCCTTTTTAGCTCGAGGATACGTCGGGCGCAAGTTTGCGTTCACGCTGTCTGTCCCGTAGACTGTCGTATAAATAGCAACCTGCAATGAAGGCCTCGGAGGACGATTTATCGAGCTGCATAGGATCGCGAGGTCTGAGGAGGAGCATATTGCCAAAAAAACACCTTTCAAGGTAACGGAGACTGGTGCTGCAATGTGGCACCTAAATAAATTAATTTAACCCATATTAGCTTCCCGCACTAATGCCAGCAGGATGCGGTGAGCAGCAACGCGAACGCTCGATTAAAGCACCACGCATGCGCCACAGAATTCGAGGAGGTAGCTGTTTGATTTGAAATGAAATTTTAAATTATTTCCTTTTCCGCGAATCGGAATCAGAAGCAACAGTTCCCCGAACTGCCATGTGTCGGGTATGATGCTCCACCAATGCTTCGGAGGGCTGAACGGATCCAGGGAAGGCCAAGAAAAAGGATCGCCGGATGTCATACGAGACAAATCATTCGACTGTGTCACAAACGAATGGACGGGTAGGTTTTTTGGGAGAGAGGAAGCATTTTTTAATTTACCACCAACGTCATAACGATAACAATCGGGCGAATTATTGTTACTGTTATTGGTTGCGAGAGGTATGTGTGTGTGAGTGTTTATAAGGGGCAGCGAAGGCGCAGAAACCTCGCGATTGGCGTCGAAAAATGGTGGCATTCCCATCGAGTCGCATTACGACCGAGTCGTAAAAACTCCAACTCGAGAGGTGATTTTTTTCGGCCCAGGCGTAATACACGCTAGTGAGAAGTTAAGCTGTAATGCATAAATAGCTCTGCAATATTGAGCTAAAATTAATTGCAAGCACTATCCATGCAAATGTGCCCAACCCAACACGGCCGCTGTCAGCTTCAGACGTTCCGAAAAGTTCAACCTGACGTCGTGGCCTACAGACGTCATCCGAGCCTTCGAACTCGCGCTCCGTTTCTTCGGAATTAATGTAGCAATTGGTGACGTTGGTAGGAGCAACAAAAAAAAAGACCCCTCGGATCCTCTCATCAGCAGGCGTACTCGGTATCAGTATGGTAACTGTTGCGTGAGAAGAAAATAGGACCGATTCGGAGACTCCGAGCTGACGATGGCAAGCGAGATTCACCCTTCACGAGCGACCGACTCCGGCTGACTGACGTCAGGACGTAGTGCGATCCCTGTAATTTACTTCCGCAACCGGAACGCTGCAGTTGATCGAGTGGGCGGTTCCCACCAGCCCAGTTCCATCGTCGCGCGTCGTGTTGCAGTGCGAAGGGTGCACCCGTGCCGGAGACAACGGTAGCGCGAGAAACGTGTGGCCCTATCACCAGCAAACACGGGAATTAATCATTTTGTTTGTCTGCGCCCTTTTTAGGGCTCGCTGGTCGCGCGGCATACAGAGGAACTCCCTCAGCAAGCCACTCGCGAGGATGCTATCAAATCGATCGGAAAATACGCTTTCCACGGCAAGCGAATCCGGCTCATAACGACACCGGACCGAAAGGGCAACCGGCCGGAAAACGTTACATTGAAATAAATATAATAACCGCTCTCGTCAATATCGTGCACGTCGTCGGTGTCCTCCGACTCATTGACGTCTTTTGCCCGACAGAGGCTTCCTCGAGCTAGCCGGGCTTAAGGCAACTTTTCATTTTGATGATATCGATTTATCCTACCCTTCGGGCCGGCCACAAGCCAGCCCATCGGTACAATCGCCCGGCACAACAATAAGGAACGGTGTAATGCTAATGGATTTTCCCGAGGACGGCCTCGGGTTCCCGCGTTGGTCTGCGAGTGACAGCTTTTCCTATAGGCATTCGGCGCGTTACGCAACATTGTGCTCGTCGGACCGGCGCTAGACCGGAGGCCGTACGTGATATCGCGCCAGCCAGTGGTATCATAAGGCCCCCCTGCCATCGAGAGCACCTTCGAGAGTGCGCCCGGAACATCCAGCAGCAAGTGACAGGCTTTTAAACTCCGGTAGCAAAACCTGCATCGTATCGATCACTGTCACTCACGCGCCCGTGAACCGCAAGCATTCGGGACCGGTCGACATGCAGTGCTAAAGTAAACGTTCAATTAGAAGGTGCAAAACGGTCCGTCAGCTCGCTCCAAGAAACAAAAACACGCCGTCCCGAATTACCGCACCGAAACAACAAGTGCCTGGACCGGAGTGAGGGCCTTGTTTGCGTTTTCCCGGGCGACAGTGAACACACGCCATACGCCATCCGGATCCCCCGATTCGGAAAAAGGACTCCTGCGCGCGCTGGGTGCGTTGTAAAAATAACTGCATCAGTATTGTCTTTCTGTTTTGCTTGCTGATGTGCACCAGCGTGATGATCAGGTTTCTTTCGCCCTATACTAGCGCTCGATCGGTCGAAGGGCGAGATTGATTGAGATCCAGACTCGGTTCCTGTTCGCGATAAGACGCGTTGCAGGTTCACGCTCTCCGTCGGGGGTGATTTGATTGAAAAAGTATGGATTAAAAAAAGTCCGTCAATTCCGTGAATTTCACTTTTGTAGCCGTTCGATTAATGAAACCTGGCGCTTTCGAGCTCCGGCGCGCGCGTTAAAATATGCAACTCACCTCGACTGGTCCGACATGATTTGTTCTAAATTACCGATCGAATGTCCTGTCGGCGTGGAGTTTAGCAATTAAAACAACCACCTCAAACGACACCTGCCTACCATCGATCATCAACACGCGGCCTGGCTAGAGCCTAGACCCGACCCGGCCAGTTAATGATGACATCCGATCAATGTCAAACAAGATGTTTTACGACAGATCGCTATCGGAAGGCAATAAATTTAAATCAGCTTAGCCACGGGCTGAACCCGAAAGCCATCTGCCGCTGTGGTGGCGCTGAAAGGCCACCGGAGGCACCGGTTTCAGGTGGCTCGATATCCTTTCATTTACATTTCATTTTCCGGCCGAGAAGGCGGGCCTTTATCAGCGCGCGCCGAAGGAAACCCGGTGAGTGACAAACAGATTATCGCGCATTTGAATAATGTGTCACACTTCTCTCCGCTCCGATGGCCGTTTCGGAGGGTTTCGATCCGGGTGGACGACGAGATTACATCGCGGCTGGAGGGCGGCGATGCGTTCCTCGTGTTCCGTTGTCTCCGTCTTCGCTGGCGCAAACGGGGAACCAAAAGAAAGCCGTAAGTCGGTAGTGAATAAGTCGAGGCACGTGAGCAGGAAGCCGGAACCCACCGTAGGCTGTGGCGATTGATTGATTGATTGGTTCCACAATCGTTTGTTTAACGTCGAAGGATTCGAAGCGACTAATCATCGCCCGAAATTGGAAGGATACAGGCTAGCGTACGGGGGGTAAAAGGCAGCAAAAAATCCTCACTAATGGGTTGGTTCTAGTTTCTTTATGATTTGTATGCTCTAGTCCTGATTGAGATGCTTCTTAATCGGGCGATTGTAGCACGCGCGGTTTACCACCGACCAACGCGAAGGCGCTTAAAAACGATCCTCGTGGAGGTCCTTAAGGCGTTCTTCGGGCTTCGGAAACCGCTTCCGTACCCGTTGCGTCTCATGTGCTGTCAATTTACGCTCTTTCGTGCTGGTGCAGCTGTGGTTTCGGTGCTGAATAAAACATCTCTCGCATTCGGCAACGGCATTCTTTCACCACACGTTCACGGATCGGTGCCAAATTCCGGAATCAAGAAGCGCAACATTTTGACAAACTCGTCGATGGGTGCTTTGTTTCATTGTTATTTTCCGCGCGTCGACCTCGAGATTTTACAGCAGGTTTTTGGTGTTTTTTTTTGCTAACTCGTCGTTGGTGGAACCGACCGAGAACTACGCCCGAGGCTTCGAAGTCGCAAAGGACGGAATGTTGACTGTTTTATGACGAATGACGAGATCGTGCGCTGCCGGTGGGTGTCCTGAATCAATAAAACCCCGAATCAATCGACCGATGGTTCGACTCGATGGTTTCCATGGTGGTTTCCAGCGGTGCCGGTGATGGTGAGAATGTTTTCAAATTTAATTAAAAACCCCCCAATCTCTACCCTGTGAAGCTCAATTTAGATCAATTTCGTGCGGGAGTAGCCGCATCGACGCCACCGTTATCGTTAGCAAATCGATCGAACCGAGGCGGAAATGGTTCGAAGGATCCTTTTCCAGATGCCGCTTTTTTTTGCTCTCGAATCAACAGCCCAACAGCTCGCATGCGGCACAATCTATCGATCGGGTCGTGAATTCAATTAAGACATTTATGGTTCCTAATTAACTCGGGCAGCCCTCGCGGGCCCGACACTCGCCCTCACAGCATAATCGAGGGCACGATTTTTCTTAGAAAGGACCCACCGTCTCTCTCCAGCGGAGGGATCATTTTCCGGACCCGGAATTGGGGGTAGAAAAGGGCCGCAGTCGAGCCTCCAGGCCTTCGTATTTTCCCTTTCCATCGTTTCCCGAGCGGCTAAGAAAGGAAATCGGTTTGGGGAGGAAAAACTTGTCGTCTCCGTTTGGAGCCCGCAGTTCTGCGACGGGTTCGACCGCGACTTTGACGTCTGACAGTCTAACGTGACCGATGGGAGTTTTCCTCCCGTCGATTGGGTTCGCTCGCGGATGCGTTAATGCTCGCGGGATAATTAATTACCGCGGCGATAAGAGAGCCGATCGGGAAAAGGTGAAGTGCCCCGGGCGGGAAGATTAAACGAAGCTCGAATGACCACCGGCGTGCCATTTCGTTCCGCCATTTGCTACTCTCCAACTCAGGCCAACCTGGTGGTGGACGACTGAAAAAACCCCTACATGGGATCGTTGTAGGTCTGAACGCCGCCAAAGTCGAGCGATCCGCGCGGATTGCAGCCCGTTTGGGAGACCTGATCTTGACGTAATTAATTAGAGACTCACGATCGCATGGCGATCGAGGGCCTGGCTGTTCGAGTGGCAGAGCCACAAACTGACGCGGACCTCCCCGTCATGGGCCTAGGAGTTGGGCCAGTTTGCGGTCTCGCGGGCGCGTACGTGCAATAAATAATTCATTCCACCGCAAGCCGGTCGATATTGGGTTCGAAATCTGGTTGGCCATTCTTTGGAGCCGCTTCTCGCAGCCTGGCGAGAACGAGAACGGAAAAAGAGTGCCCTTTTTTGTGCGATTCCGAGGTCCACCGGGTGCGGCCTGCGGTACGACCGAAGGAAGGAATTTTTATTTTACACAATAAATTATTTTTCATCACGGCGATCCGGCGTGGATTTTTCTCCGAGTCGGGGGTTACTTTAGCCTCACGTTCGACGCGATTGATCGATTCCATGAGTAAGTCGATCATCGCGATCTATCTTGCGCCAAGTCGCACAGAACGGCGCTCGAGCTGAGGGCTCATTAGACACTCGGCAGCAATGCGGTAGGTTGCGGTTTTTGATGTTTTTCCTTCTTCTGCAACGACGAACCACCAATCGGTCGGTTGCAAAATCATAACCGCGGCTTTCTGGGAGCCGTCACTGAAATTGATTTATGTTGCTGCGATCTGTCGCATGCCGTTTTGGCGATGAGGTTTGTCTCTTTTTCATTCACAAAGTTCACTGGAGCCGTGGAAAAATTGCAGTGTAATCGATGATCTTCGTTATGCTTCGCTTGGAAGGAATGCTCTTCATTTGCTTTAAATAATTACACCTCCCGGCCATCACTCCCAGCGCATTGCTCAAGATCCAGATAATCTAGACTGATGGGAAATGATTTCAATTAAGACCACTGGGATTATAATCTGTTTATCGCACTCACGGTTCCGGCATGCGGCTCGAGTCTGATTGCTCTGCGTTGGGCGGAAAACTCGCCTGCAGCCGGGTGAAATGATAAACAAGGGTAAAGGTCGATGAGTCAGTGGGAAAAATCGGTGTAAAGTTTCTCCCCCACTCTACGAGACGAGTCCCTGCGAGGCCAAAAGGACGTTCGTAATTCGTTTCCTTCCTCGGGCGGCAAGCGGAACGTGGATTTATTCAGAGGAAACCCACGAAACGTATGTTACTCACTTTACACTGATTTGATTTCCCTCGGTTTTCCCTCAACTGGCTGCTAGCGAGAGGGAACCACGCCAAACAGGGGTCGGACGGTGATAAACTTTTCCGATAAACGCAGTGTCAAAACATGGGTTTTCATATTGTTTTCGTTCGGCGGTGAACGTCTGTGGGGAGAGTTTTTATTTTGGGAAAAAGTTTACGAGCTGCACAAAATGAATGCTAAAGTATCTGTGCGGTGTTTTCAGAAGAAAATTCACAAAAATTTTTGTAACAATCAAACAGCATCTTACATCGTATTGTTGTTTAACGAAAGTTATCTAAGGGTGTCCTTAATATCTAAACGTGTGTCTTATACACTGAGCTAAGCTAGCAAACGACCCCCGAGGGTCCTTTTATTGAGTTAACTGATAAACCACTTCCCTTCGTGGTCGATGCTGGAATGGTTGGTCGAATTTTCTGCGCAAAAGAAAAACCCACCAATGCTTTCACAGCAAAAGAACGAGATTCGGATCGTTCCCGTAATTAAATGAGCCGATCATAATAAAACGATAATGACACTGAGTGGGACAGGACCCAAGGGCGTTAGTGCGCGCAAGGCGAATGTTAGTGTGCGTGTGGACCATTCGATAGGCTCAAAGGAAAATCTCATCGCAATCCAGGCCATGATGAGCGACAATGAACTGGCCGGGCAGGAGAATCCTTCAACGTGACCCTTACAGAAGCTGTCTCTGCGGTTTCCCCCTCGCTTTATTCATCGCTTCGACCGCTGCATTGATTTATTCCCAATTTCCACCACAAACGTCGTCCACGAACGAGCGCGGCATAACGCTCAACACGTGTTTTGGGCCCAGGCTGGATTAGGCTGCTCGTCCTAGTCGTATGTTTTCCGAGAGGAGGTTTGTGCCTTATCGGGATTTTTATGTTTTTTATTCGACCACATCAGCGAAAGCAGCAGACGCACAGCGTTGTTTAAGTTTTTTAATTAAATTATAGGTTTTCCTTTTTAATAAACTGCCCGTGAATTTGACAATGATTTATTGGAAAACCGTTGCACGCTCGCGTACGGCCGAGTGCAGTTCCCCTGGGGTTCCCTTAGCCGTCCCTTTGGGCACGAAAATACTGGGTGGCCGAATGGAAGAACTGTTCCACCCATTTCTCACTTCCTAGTCAAACCTCAGCCAGCAGACGGTCGTGGAATTCAGTCGCCCACCACCTTTTCCGACACACCGTGGAATCAGGTGAACGGCTCATCGATCGTTGGGTGGGATCTACAGGGTTCTATCAAGGGAGCGGGAATTAAATCAATCAGACTAGATCGGCCCTTCGAGAGGGCATCGAGTGGAGTCCTGACGTCGGTAATTGCCTATTACTAGCGTGTGCTTCGAACAAAGTATTACACACATTTATTGGTTCTGACTTCGCAACGTACCCAAAAACCCGATGAAAAGATCAATCTATGGTATCTGCGTATGGAACTACGACGCGACAGCTCTGGCAGCGATCGTAGGCCGCGAGATTCGTGCTATTCCCGCTTTTATTATTCTCTAGAACACGCCCTTCAATGACACGGTGATTGATGATGTTTAAAATTGTCGTTCGGTGCACGAGGGAAGACAAAATGAAATGCTTTCCCCCTGTTAGGGCTGTGAAAGATCAGGCTTTCGACTTTAAACCTCGTGTAACGCGTTGTTGATGAATCTGATAACGTCACCAGATGTAATAAGTGTTCTGTTTTGTTCGTGCATTGCTCGTACGAGCGGAAAACGCTGTTCTGTCAGTCTTTCCGGACTCCGGAGGTCCAAAAAAACATGGCGTGGGGTTGTTGGAGTTAAGTGAATCTAACAGCTTAACAACCTCTGCAAGGAACCTCTGTGTTGGTCACCTGTGGAACTGAAGTTTTCTGGGTATTTTCAACACTTCCACGTACCACGCTCAATCCTTCCGAAAAACACATCCTCCGCAAAACACATCGGTGCCTCAAAACGACGGCCGCTCGAAAGGTCGGCAACAAAGAAACAACCAATCGATGGGATCTATTCTTTGCAAGATTTGCTCCTTTGTGCGTTGCGTCTATTTCGTTCTGTCTGAGTGATGAAGTTTTATTTATTTTTTTGTGTCTGTGTTGTGTCTCCGGGCGTGGAGCTTCACGGGCATCCCCATTTTGCCATAGTCCCATCGTCCTAGAACGATGCCGGACGAGAGGCACCGAACCGTTCCGACCCATTGTTCAATTATCGATCCATTAGTAGGCGTTGAAACAGAACGAATTGCTGTGTTATTAATTTTATGGATGTTTTCCTTCCCGGCATCGGCGTCCCGGCCCAATCTGCGGCTCGCAGGTCTCATTATGTTATCTCGACTGTTTTTTTCCACTCGCTCGCTCTTTCGCTCTTTCTCTTTCGTGTGCCTTTTTTTCTGCACCTCAGCCAACACAACGCCGATGGTGATGATGATGGCGATGCGGCTGCCGCAGATGCCGCCATTTTCCTTTGATCGACCCAAACGCGGATCCCCGCGCGAGCGGATCATGCAAGGAAGACGACCCTCAGTCTACCATGACTGGCAGTGCTGGCAAAGCTGGCAGAGGTGGGCCAGCGTCGCCAGAAGGTCTCCTGGAGGATCTCACCGTGGTCGCGGTCATGGTGCGATTCCCTCGGCAGGACGCCCGCCGGCGATGTCGATTGCCGTTGAGGTGGCTCTTCCGGAGTGCCCTGTTGCTGCTCGGAAGGGCCTGGCACGCCTGCTCGCACCCTTTGCGGCTCCCAGGGCTCGCGGAAACATAAAGCAGACACGCTGTCTGCGGTTGGCTCTCAGGGCTCTGTGTGGAGCACCACAGGGCCGTGCGCGCGGCCCAGCCAGATGCAGAGCGAACGCATGCTGGAAACATAATAATATTTATGCTGCGCCCTCTCGCGGCGAACCGGGCCGGTGCGGGACGAATCTGGAGCACTGCTCCTCTGGGAAACAAGCGCAACTGGCAGCACGCGACAGAGGCCGTTGGCTGCAATAATGTGAGGTTAGGTGGGCCGTGCTCTCGTTAGCACGCTCCACGTCCACGCGATTGTTATTTCTTGCAGCTGTAAGTGATGCTCCTTGCTCGTGCTGTCCATCCACCTACTTACCGGAGTGCAGTTAAAACAAACATAAATAAACAAAAATAAATGAATAAAATGAATTATGCGCTCGAATAGTTCCTGCCGAGTGAGCCGAAACTGGGGCGTTCGAGAGGTCGAAGAGCTCGACGATTCGTTGGTTTGTTTTTTGATGCGCTGACCTGACGATGGAGAACTAATTGCTTTCCACTTCCTGTCCCTTCGGTGGAGTGGGCCTGAGGCAGGAAATCGAAACCGAATGATAGATTTATGATCTCACACTTGACGAGCGTTCGCGGGCCGGTTCCGAGCGGACAGGTTGTGAAACCGTCCTCCGGCTGGCAGCCTTATCCAGCAGCCATCAGCTCGTCCACGCTGGGAAGAGAGCTCCACAATCAGTGCTGCATAAAGTTTTGATTTGGCAGGGCTTCCAAAGCCCGCTCCGAATCGCCTCATGCGCCTGAGCGACCCATAAACGGGGCCTGGCAGATAAAAAGAAGCTCGCAGGTTCGATCGCCGATTAGACTGGCTCTGGGCCATTGGTGCCTGTGCCGGGAAAGGAATCCGGCTGATTGATTTACGACCGTGGGGTCATTCATTTTATTTGAACCTAGCCATCGCGGGTCTAGCCGCTGGACGATGGAGTCGATTCCTTCAAATGTTGATACACTGCGGCCGACAATTCCTGCCAGGCCGTGCAGGATCGATACGTCAGCGATACTTTGTTGGTTTGACAGATTGTTTAGATAATAGCGCCGGTTTTGGTGTCGATTTTTGTTGCCAGATCGATCACCCGAGCCATGAGACCGTTTGTTTTATTGATATTAAAATTAGTTTGTTTTCAAAACTCGTCACCCTGTGCTGTGGTTTTTATCAACAAGACGGACACATCGTAAGGTGAGATTCCGGCCCCGGAGCCCGGTGTGAGTGCGTTTATTTTGATAGTTTGCTATCGACGCCTCGATCTTCTCGGGCTCTTGATTTCATTCGAACTAGGCGGCTCCTTGCTGTCTGCGAGCATTCTTGTCAGCCGAGGCAAAGGATCGAAATGTAGTGCCACGAACATGGGAATGATTGCTACTCGCTCAAGTTGGCTCTCGAAGGCTCATACCGGGGTAGATGTATTCGTGTGAGAGCCGTAAAAAAGTAAATTAATAAAATACATCATCTAACTGAGGAATAATTAATAACTCTGGTTCCCTATTGTTACCCGTAATGTTTCCTCGTGTTTTCCTTCCAAAGAACACAACAAACTAAGGGGTCGTTTCGAGCCTCCTTTCGTTCGGGTCCTTTGCTGACCATTCCAGCTGTTGGCGTTGCTGACCATTTGTCAAACCATTTCGTGGAGAATCTGAATACGGTTCTTCCATTTGCAGCATGACGGCGATTAGCTGCAACAATGAACCGAGGGTTTACGCTCGATTTTCCATCGGAGGAATTCGACAGAATAAACTTACAATAAGCGCCCCTGACCAACAAAGCAGCTCCTGGAATACCACCCAGGAGAGATCTGCACACGTTGAAATCGAGAAGCATATTAAAATAGCATTCCCGCCGAATCGTGACAACCCTAGGCTCAGTAGCCAGTGGCAAATGACTTTCTGGTTCGACTCTGGTGTCAATGATGCGCTTGCTATCCCCTGTTTAATCAGGTGAACAAATGGATCTCGTCACTTGGAGTCTATCTCGCTGTTGGTTTTTGGGACTACCATGGGCGAATGGCTCGATAATCCGATTAGCGAGATGCGCAAACAAAGCAAAAAACGACAAAGAAAACAAAGGCAACTAAACGCGCGAGAAGCGAGAACAAATCCGCAGGGGTTGGAAGTTGGGAAAATCGGTCACAAAAACAAGCAATAAACTAGGATCATAGAATCAATGAAGCTGGAGAACGCATTTTCGCAAACTAATCAGCTTTGGTGCCGGGTTTTTCGTGCCGCTCCGCGTGGGGCAGGGAGTGCACGTAGAACGAAAACAAATTAATTGAGATTATAGATCCCTCATTTAATTGACTTTTCACTGGCAAACTGGCATGCTGGGCGAGTACGATGTGACCTCTAGATTCTGCGAGTGAACGAAATTTGTATAAAATGACAAGAGCGGACCAAAATATTTGTCTCTATTGTTTGTGAGGATATTCCGCCATTTCAAAATGTGTTTGCTCGGTACATCAAACACGTTCCATTTAATACGCCTTTAAAGCAGCATGTTTTGCCAGAGCGACGTGCTGCGATTTGATCCAATTGAAATTCGAAAAAAAAATTCACGCACACACATTTTCGTAGTGAAACAGAAAGTGATTCCAGAGCTACATTGTTTCCGGGGCGCATCCTGCCTGCGCTAAGGATGTTCCTTCCGTTCGGGAAGGAATATGGTGCAGCTTTTGCTCGCATTATTCATCCCACAGCCATTTAGTTCTGAGGATGTTGCTACAACGGAGAACATGATGGTATCGCGATGTCTACCGTGTAGCATATCTTTCAGGCGCTGTCGAATGATGCCGTGCGCTTCCTTGCGCCAAAGACTGCTGAGTCAATAAAACGAAATGCCCGATAGTACATCTTCTGAAGTGATGCGAGCCAATGGTACCGGCTATAACTCCACCGTCAGCACCGTGCTGGATGCTATTTTTTTGGACTACTTCCTCTCTGCCCTGGGCTGCTGTTCCATCCGCCGATGTACGCTTCTTTATCGCCTTACGCTTAGGCGGTAGCACGCCTAGAAAAGATGCTTTCGCGCTTCCTGCTGCTGTGAAACGGTAGGTAGAACAACAAAAACACCAATACCGCATAGCTCATTCGAAGGAACTGGCAAGCCACTTCGGCGTAGTTTGTTGCTCTCTACAGCTGTGGAAAAGGGAGATTGCCAAATTTATGTATCCTCACACGATTCCAATGCATATTGGGTTGTGCTTGGGAAACGACCGCTACAAAAGAAGAGCTACGATGTGATCTCCATTTTTATGGGCTGGGAAGAGTTTATCTGGCTACGTTGTCAGTAGTATACAGCGAATGCTTCACTCCTCATGCTTAGAGGCTTATTGGCGAGGATTACATCTTTCGGCGAGGCTGCATGTCAATCAGCATCGTTCGTTGCGTATGCGTAGCCATCGCGAGGTCGATTTTTGATCCTCCTCAGGAACATTCTATCCGCACAAGAATCCTCGAACAGCGTTCGCAGCAAGGAGATTGATGATTGTTTGTGCTTTGAGGTAAATGGCTACATTTATCAAGCGCTCTCACATAGCGATGTGATTTTTTGTGTTCCCATATACATTCCATGGTGTTCTGTTTGGCGGACCAAGTGTCCTTACTCGGGTCCTTTCACAAAGGACAATGTTGATCCACTGTTTCACGATTGATGCCGAATGAGCTCGAACCCCACTCGACATCATTTATCCGTTATTCTAAGGACAAATAGGTCTCCACCGAACACTTTAATGTGTCCGCACGCTTTGTCCACCATCGGACGAAGGATGCGCCTTTTCTCCGCGATCATCAATCAAAGCGAATGAAGGATCTGCTAGCCTCGATCGGTAAACAGAGCTAGAGCAGTGCTAAGCGGTCACACAAGGTGAGCTTCGAGCATTAATAGACGTTTAATGATCTCAATACGACAACCCCGGAGGTGTCCAGGACGGTGGGTTGTGGAATCAGGAAAAGGTGGCATTCAATTGTTACACAATGTCTTGGAAAAGCCCTTCGTCGAGTGGTAGCTCTGGTGATAATGATGCCAAGGCGATCCGTTCCAAAACTATCCGGTGCATCCTTAACGATCCAGAGAAGAAAAATGACCGCCATCCATTGCCGGATTGCACACTAGCCGTGTTCGGTGGGAATTGCATAATTCGAACGCCGATAAAGGAAGCGGCAAAACGTTGCGGTTTGTGGTGTTTGCCCTACGTTCGATAAATCACGCATCATTAAACTCCAATTCAAACAACGGTGACCGGCCGAGGGCAATGAGGATGAAAGGATCCTTGCCGCAAGGACGCGCCGGGCGTTTCTTTCGCGCCCAAGAGGGTAAGTGTGCGCTGTCCCGTGACCTGTCTTCCGTCATGAGTCGCCCTGCTTTGGCGATACTTTTCTTCCACCCTCCGGAAGCAGGAAGCGATTCATAACTGGCGCATTCCTCGTTATGAATCATAAAATAGTATCCTTGCGCACGCTGATGTCCTTGCTGGGCTTCCTCCCCTAAGGACGCCTCCTCATTCCAGCTCGCTCCCTCTCATTGACGCGCCTCTGCCGGTAGGAAGTGCTGGTTCACACTGCCTGCCCACTTTATCCATTTCCGGGCTGCTTCGAAAACGGCACGGCGACACATGACGACGATCGACCCGCTACTGAGCACTGCTGTTGTTGACTGCTGCCGATGAAATTTATGAGTTGCCAAAGTCAATTCGGTGCACTGACAAGAGCTACGCGTCGGGCAACAAACCGCGTGAACACGTCCGTCCGGCACGTGCCTCTCGCTGGCGTAGAGAATATGGTGTCGTGTGCGTGCAAAAAAAGGCCGCCAGTTCTTTCACCGAAAGCCCGACGTAATCCTTCGTTGCTTACGTTTATTAAAATATTTATTTATCACCCACCTAAGGCACCGTTGGACGAGGGCTTTTCTTCTCGCTCTATGATGCTTGTTAATTATATTCATGCGATGCCTGCTACTAACGACTGATAGTGGCACGTGTTGCATTTCCTGCGAACCGATTCAGCATGTCCTGCTCACCTATCCTAAACAGTGGCAGCTACAAAACAAACAATCGACTCATCAATATCATGCCATCGAATGGATGCGGATCGGATCCTGACCTCAGCATAGCTGCTTTAGCTGAGTTTCGAATGATGATTTTATATGCATCGAAGCGCGTGCAATTAGCAGGCAAATGGGAAAAAAAGAACCCATCGCAATCGAAGAACGCTTCCAGAATCCGGATAATCTCGCCGTAACAATTGCATGCAATTTCAATTACATTCTCAATCGCACCGAACGAAGGCCTCCCGCCGCTGGAATCGTATTAAAAATCATGTTTTTGATTTTTGATAAAATGACAACAGCCCCGGTAACGGGAACACCCCTGAAAGTGGAAAATAATGACCCTATTGGGAGACCAAACTACTCGCGTGACAGTTATTGCAAACCGAGTGGAAAATGAAATAAAATGGTACGCCACGCGAGAGCAAAGGCAAAGGAGGAAAAAAGAATCGAAACCTCATCCGTCACACATCCGCATGCATCGTACTTACGTGCGTGCGTGCGAGGACGAAAAATGCACTGGGTGGATAACAACAAAAAAGAAGGAGCAGAATACAGAACGCAGAGGAAACCACGCAGCTACACGCAGCCTGAAAAATCTGTTTGATATAATTCAATTTGCCACCGGTTCATTGTTTGCCAATACCTCGAACCCGTCATCCTTCCAATCATCGGGCCAGCTTCCGGGCTCCCCCGCCGGGGTCCCTGGAGTATTATTTGTCCATTTACATGCCACCGAATGGGCCGGCACTGAGCCCGAGCCTGCCAGTGACTGTTGTCGTAATTAAATATTTTAAAATGTGTTGTTATCACTTCGACATGCTTTCGCTTTTGTGTTCGACGCCGGCATTATTGTTGGTGAGCGTTTTTTATTCCTCGCGCTTTATTTTCGCCGCTTCACTGTAATTATTCTCTTTTTGATAAGCTTTTTTCATATTTTTAATGGATGTATTTCATTTTACCCCGAATCGCTCCCAATAGCCGCGTTCACTTTCCCTGCACAAAATGGCGAGGCAGGGCGCGTTTCTAGGGAAAAGGCCGATGCTGGGAAGGACAGGACAACAGCATACCGAGTTTATTTCGGCGAGGAGGTCATCGATTGATTGTCTGTGACCTGTGGCTACCTCCTACTTCTACCGAGGTGCGATGTGTGACAAAATGGACGATAAAAATGCATTTTTATTATCGTTCCAGGTTGAGTGATGTATGGGAACGCGGTGTGTTTTTTCTTCCTCGCTATGTGTTTTAACCCAATCCCACCCGTTAGGTGGGGGAGGAGTGATGCCGCATGGAGAGTTATACGTCCGTTATCCTTCGTCGATGAGCTGCATCTGCATTGTACGTTCTAGCAGCAGGGTGGTGATTGTAATATTTCATACAACCGTCAAGCTTACGCCCTTCCGGCCCACAGGTTGCACGATAACGAGTTGATGAAGGCAGCCCATAGAGCGAGGCAAAATGGTTTCATAATCTGATTATGATGAACCACGTGGTGACGTTTTTGTGTTGTGCTCATAACCGTCGACATAGGGTGCTAGTCCGTACAAAATAGTGCAATGGCCTACATTTAATGTTGGCTAATCTTGAGGGTGATTTTTTTTTCAAATTCACATGCTAATTCAAAACAAGTTGCACTTTACACATGATTGCGAAGTCGTGATTGTGTTGCAACAGTTCGAACATGAGTACAGTATGAATCTGAGACAAAAGTGGCTGCGATTTAGAGTATGCTAATTCGCCAGTTCTTATGGGAAACTTATACACCGTTTCGGAATGTCATTCAAGGGATTAGGTTTTGATGTAAATTGCAACACACGGCAGGCATTGCGGACTGTGCCATGCCTTGCGGATTACCCGAAGGACTACTTTGGTTGTGTGTGATCAGGAATACTGGTTCTCCTCGAGCAATTTAATCAAGCATCACAGCCAGCAGAAATGGTGTTGCTATCAGTTATATTCTAGGCTTTATTCAGATTCGGTATCTTCCAAGATCAACTTCGTTTTTGTAAGAGTGATTGTTGTGCAAGCAAACTATACCCAATCAACTTTGAATGGGATCACTCGATATGATAATAACATCAAATCGATCTTCTACTTCCTTTCTTACGTCAAGTAACGTCGTAGAGGAGTTTCAGAAGAACCGGAACTGGATAAATGGTGGCCCAATGCCCGGGAGAAAAAAGGAAGGCTAAACTTCGTGTGGTCGTGGTCGGTGAACTGATAGCGGGATAGATTAGAATCGGATTACTCGAGATAAAACGCGACGAGAGAATGGGTGGAACGACCAAGAAGGATGCGCCAGGACGCTCGAAGAAGGTGAGATCAAGACCAGTCGACAACCGTAGCCGACATTGAGCGCGAACCAATGACGAGGGTGAGCTACGGGATCTGTGTGGAGCGTATTTCAATATTTATTTTATTATTAATGACCATCGTTTTTATTTATGCTCTAGACTTTGGGTCGGTTTCCTTGCCGTTACCGTCACTTCACCTGGATGGTGCTGGGATTATCGTTCCATTTTTGAATGCTGGGTTTCTTCTGATTCTTCCCAACACCTCCTCTGACTGGATGAAAGGCGTTCGATGAAGTCTGGAAGAGAAAACAGAAACAAAAAAAAAACAGGAACATCGCTATGGCGTTATGAGTGCGACTTTTTGCCATTCGTGCGGGTGCATCTCAGAATCCAAGATCTGCGGTACAAGGTCACCAGGCTGATTTAGAAAAAAGTATCCTGGTATAAGCGTGAGCCTAGCGCACCCTGCCAGGCCGGGCGCAGTGATGATTTGTTTCAGTTTTAAATGCAACCTACCCCTATCCGAGCGAAACCCTCGGAACCCACGGCTGAATGCATAGCTAATTCTTCGCCAAATTGTAATATATGACTTTTTAAATGTCTTTTGCTCATCGAACGCGGTAAAACCGCGCTTCAGCTCTGCTCTGTGTTGCTGTTCTTTGGGAATGTTTTTTATTGTTTAATTCTTCACCCTAACATTCCTTCGGTAAAAAGAGGAAAAAGAGAGACAAACTAAAGGATGACGGTAAAAAATGGCCGCAGAAAGGTCACGGTGATTTACCAATGGGACTAACTTCCTACCTGGAATGGGACAGGTTGGTTTGTGTTAGGTTTTATTTGAATTTTGTTATACTGATTCTTTTTGTTAACTTTTTTTGCCTATATCGTAGGCATTTTTCCATATAGGTTGAAAAGACGGACCATAACATTCACGGCATGCAACAAGCGCCAGACAACCGGGCGACGAGCTGATGAAAACTAGGTGAAACAGATCTACATGATGAAAATTAGATAATCTCACACAGATTCTAAGCTGAATTTGCAAAAGCTTGTGCTACGTGAGAGAACTGTTACAGCTCACATTTCGTCCGGCATGCGATCGACTGATGGTGGTCCATAAATAAATCATTCCTTGGCATGCTTTTCCCGTGGAAACAATTATAACGTCAGCGTCCCGTGAATCTTTCTGCTCGGTATCTTGACTGCATTCAGAATGCGTCGCAGAATGATGAACTTTGCAGAAAGGTAGACGAAATAATTTATGAACTGACTTATAAATCGATTATCTTCAAAGATATCTCCGACTGCCCACGGCGACATGTCACCGCAACAGTAAGTATCTGAGCCCGTGTAGTGTCTTTGCTCCTTCTTTTCTGTCTGTCTGTCGCCTGGTTTGGTCCGTGGTATGAGTGCTGCTTCATTGATTCGATTTTCGACTGCCAATCTCGTATCGTCAGTCGGCTTGGCAGGATTCTCGCAACGCGATCGTGCGGTAAGATCGGAAACCAACCACATCAACATGAATGTGGAGCAGCGTAGTAGCAAAAACACGGCCTCGAGACTTCTGATTGATGACCGATCGATATTCTCGAGGATGCTGTAAGCTTTGCTTAAAAAAATCACTCAACCATCTGCAAGTCTACGTCGGTGTGAGCGAACGGCTGTGATCGAATGTAACATAACAGACATGACCAGCCTTAGCAAACTTCAATCCACCCAATTCGCTAATGCAGTTCAATTCTGTATTACAAATATCGTGCAATGAGTTACGATTATCGTGTTTTAAGTTCCTATGTGAAACACCTTATGGATCGGATGCCAATCGCAGCTGGCTGCTGGATGAAATGCCAACAATTCTGCTCATTGTCCTATCTCTGCTGTAGAATTTCAATACCTAGTCTCGGAACGACATGCCTAACTAAAGCTAATGTTTCGTTACGATTGTATTGTTTATCAAAATGTAATTAGAACTAATTTCATTGAATAAATTTCATTTCATTCCCTCAGTCCTCTAGGGAAAAGCAAGCGAAAAATTCACATGGCATGGACTGGAATGAATTATGAATAATGCATAGTTGATTTCAGCTTATTTTTTTCACGTGCGATTTATGCATTCTTTCCAGTTATAAAAATGTTTCAAATAAATTATAAAAATGTAATACTCAGTTTTTGCTTGCACGATTGCATAAAAGCTTAGTCGCGTTTCGGCACCATTGGGACTAAGCTTATAGCAGTTCTCTCTTCCATCCTATATCATCCGTCGATTGATTGTGATTGATTTAGTTTTTGTATTCGCGCTACTCGAATAATCGCTGGCGCCATCTAAAATCGTTTCTTTAGTTGAAAAATGTTAAATCAATTTAGTTTTGGTTTTTTTGTTCCGCAGTTCCTTGTTTATCAATTTACTGTATCTTTTTTAAACATATCTGCTACGATACATTGTTAAAGACAACAATTAAATTATCTGTTATAATGATTATATTGTTTTTGAATTGAATTTCTTGTTTTCAAATTCTCGTTCAAACAAACAATCAATCAATAACATATTTTAGATCTCGTTAGTGTAATTACAACCTAGGACACCTTATATTACAAATGAAAAAAATATTGGAAAATGTAGGATTTGTTTAACTGTTTCTAAATAACTATTTCTCATTAGTAACATGCTTTATCATATTCACATTTCTGTGCAAAATTATCTAACATATTCTCGTTTTAGCAATTTGGACACATCTGTTTTTAAAACATGAATCATTCGTTGATAAAAGTGAGCGGGATAGTGTATAACTGCGTAAACCGCCGTGTAACAATTGCTATCAAGACAAACAATATTTGCGTTGCAATAGAAAAATCTTTCTTATTGATACCAGGTAGTTAGTTGAGTCCATAGTTCTATTCAAATAATCATATTTTGGAATATTTTAAAATAATAATATATACATATGCGCTACAACATATGATAATGCTGCGATTAAACTGTGTTTTGAAAAAGTACGTGCGATTTATTGTACTTTTTCATAGGGCGTCTAATTTTTTCTTTTTCATTATCCGCTTTCTCGCTCTCGTTTGCATTCATGAATAACATGTTGTGCGAAGTAAACATAGCTTAAGATCAGTTGTATGACATAAATAAATGAAAAATATAAGAATTAACATCATTCAATGTATATTTAGCAATAAAATGCATAAGAAGTCCACGTAGATTATAAAGAAATAGTCACTGTTTCTCGTTTGACGTTTATAATGTCAAGATATACATGAATACACACGATTGTTTTGGAGGGAAGAATTAGTTTGCGGCGTACTTTATTATATTGAATTATGCAGAATATGTGGTTGATTTAAACATAGTATTCAAAAACATAAACCTGGTTCAAATTTACTATTTTAAGTTTATATCTGGAAAGTCAGCAGTAGAGTATCAATACAGTAGCAAGTGTAAAGGGGTGAATTCTATTTCTGAAATTGTAAGTTTTACTCGGTAAACGCAAAACAGCGAGCAATAATTTTGGGTTTTACGTAGTTGGCTTCAATCAAACATTACTTTTTATTCCAAAATCTTTTAGAATTGGTATCATGTCTATGGTGAGTAACAGTCCGGAAAGTATTACCATACATTGGCTTAGTGTATTTTCGTGAACTAATGAATCTTTCCTCTAGGACATTCGTTCATTTTTTGGTCGTGGGGGATCGACTGTAAAATCCAACAAAGCACCGGAATCAGCGAAGACACCTAATAACAAACGAAAAGCTGTAATAGTCAGTGATGACGAAGAGCAAGTAAATGGCAAACCTAACACATCCAAAGATATTGGAAGTGAAGTTAAACATTCAGCAGTACTTAAAAAACGGCGCGTGCTCGATTCCGATGACGATGAGCAAAGCCCCGCGAAAAAGAAGATTGATAGTTCGAGACCCAAGTTAGAGAAATTGAAACCTGTTAACGCTGCAGACATGTTTAGTTCCGCACCGGTAAAACGTGTGGAGATGCCTAAAATTCCCAAAAAGAAAACATTGGAATCCGTCGAACCGATGAAACTTGAAATTTCTGATGAAGATGTTATTCCGGTGACGCCGTTGAATGAGAAAAAAACAGGTAAAAAAGATCGGAATGCAAACGACAAGTGTGAAAAATTAACACCCGAGCAGAAAAAATCATCGTCTCCTGGAAAACTGGCGGTTAAACTGGAAAAAAATGATAACATTGTAGAAAAAGATGGCAAGCTAAAAATCAGTCCGGTTAAACAAAAATCCATCGAAAACTCTCCTAAAAAGGAAACGGTTTTAAAACCCAGCAAAAAGGATGAAAATGAAGCTGAAAGCTCTAAAAATCTTAACGAGTCAGTGCTCACTGACGAAGAAAGGTATGAACGCAAACGTATGTCGGCTATATTATATCAAAAGTTTAAAAACCGCCAAGGCCCCGCAAATCCAGGATCTAAGGAAATTCCGGAAGGAAAACCTAACTGTCTGCAGGGAATGCAATTTGTCATAACGGGGGTATTAGAGTCCATGGAGCGAGATGAATGCGCACAGGTGATAAAGGATCTAGGTGGGAAAGTTGTTGGAGCTATTTCCAAGAAAGTAACTCACATGGTTGTTGGAGAAGATGCTGGCCCTAAAAAGATTGCTCAAGCGGAAGATATGCGCATTGAAACTCTCAGTGAGGATGGGTTGTTAGATTTGATTAGGGAAAAGTCTGGCCAAAAGAAGCAGAAGGGTGGTGAGACGAAAAAATATGAAAAAGACATCAGCCCTACCAAACGAAAGGAATCGCCTGGAGAAGAGAATGAAAGGAAGAAGGTTAAAAAGGAAGCGTCTCCCAAAGCCGTTAAGCAAGATATTTCGGTTGAAATTATCACAAATAAGACCAACAAATCTCCGGTAGAACAACCAAAGTATGAAAAAATGACTCCTAGTAAAGTGTGCCCTAAAATCTCACCTATAGTCTCAATCAAACACGAGCTATCGGACTATGAAAAGGATATTAAGAGCGTTGATAACATGGCCTGGGTGGATAAGTATAAACCCACCAGCACCAAGCAAATTGTCGGCCAAGCCGGAACCAGCAGCAATGTCCAAAGATTGACTGTTTGGTTGTCCAGCTGGTATAAAAATAATGACGGCACTAAAAAGCATGCCAAACCAAATCCCTGGGCCAAAAACGACTCAGGAGCGGCGTTCAAAGCGGCTCTATTGTCTGGGCCTCCGGGTGTCGGAAAAACGACCACAGCTACGCTGGTATGCAAGGAACTGGGGTTCGATACAGTAGAATTCAATGCTTCTGATACTCGCAGCAAAAGGTTATTGAAGGAGGAGGTAGCAGAACTGTTGAATACTAAATCACTTGCGGGTTACTTCGGTGGGAGAAGTGATAAGGTTTCGAATAAGCACGTTCTGCTAATGGACGAGGTTGATGGGATGGCAGGAAATGAAGATCGTGGAGGTATGCAGGAATTGATCGCTTTGATAAAGGACAGCCATATACCGGTCATCTGTATGTGCAACGATCGTAATCATCCGAAGATACGATCTCTGGTAAATTATTGTTTTGATTTGCGTTTCAACAAGCCACGAGTAGAGCAAATTAAAGGCGCCATGATGTCCGTATGTTTCAAAGAGAATTTAAAGCTGGCTCCAGGCGTGCTGGAAGAAATCATTGCTGGAACTGGTTGCGATGTGCGGCAAACGTTAAATCATTTGGCCCTGTATAGTGCGGGTAAATCCACGAACGGTGGAATATCCGTAGACTCGGCTAAGAAGCAGGCAGATTCTGCTAAAAAGGACGTTAAATTCGGCCCGTGGGACGTTATTCGGAAGGTGTTTTCAGCTGATGAACATAAAGGCATGACGTTGAATGATAAGGCGGATTTGTTTTTCCATGATTACAACATAGCTCCGCTCTTTGTGCAGGAGAACTATCTGAAGGTGCAACCGAAAGCACCCCGTAAGGAATTGCTCGACAGGATTGCTATGACGGCAGACAGTCTGAGTCGTGGGGATATGGTGGAACGCAAAATTCGTTCTAACATGGCGTGGTCTTTGCTTCCAATACAGGCCATGTATAGTTCGGTTATGCCGGGCGAGTTCATGGAGGGCCATATAGCAGGGCAAATTAATTTCCCTGGCTGGCTAGGAAAAAACTCAAAATCAAACAAACGGAAGCGGTTGGCGCAGGAGATACACGATCACACGCGTGTTTCAACATCCGGATCAAGGCTTTCCATTCGGTTGGATTACGCACCACACTTACTGCGTTCTATCGTACAACCGCTACAAAAACGCGGTGCGGAAGGAGTGCAAGACTCATTGGAGGTGATCAAAGAATACCGTTTACTTCGGGAGGACATTGATTCTTTGGTGGAGTTGAGTACTTGGCCAAAGCGCAAAAGCATCTTGGATGCTGTTGATGGCAAGGTTAAGGCCGCTCTGACGCGTGCATATAATAAAGTTGTGGCACCTTACTCATACTCGGCAATGACGACCGTTAAAAAGAAGGCAAACGATGGTGCACAGGATGATATAGACGGGTTTTATGAAAATGAAGGCGAGCAAGGAACTGAGGTGTCTCATGCAGTTTCCGATGATGAGGAAAAAGAAGACAAAATTGATGATAATGCTTTTATCAAGATAAAGAAAAAGTCGACTACAGGAGGAACAACTAAAGCTAGCACTTCAAGAGTTGGTGCAGGAGATAAAGGAAGAAAAAAGTAAAATTTTTGGAAAAGCATGTTCAATTAAGGTTCCATATTTATCGTGAAAATAAAAAAAACAATTTAAGATTTATTTGTTGTATTCTATGAGCATACAGACATCCAGTAGTACATCACATGGACTTACCAGCAATGGAGTAGCGTCGGGCAAGCTGGAAAGATTGTATCAATAAATATTTTAACTGAAGCATTGTATCGCAAAGTTAAAAGAAGAATTTGATTTTTAGGGAATATTGTAAAATAGCATATCCTGTAGCACACTAGCGATGACGGCGCCTATTGTTTGTAACGGTCTGTCGCATTTGACGCATCAGATTTAAAAAGCATTTGTTGTGACGTTTCGTTGCAAGTACAGCCATGTATGCATTAAAAGCACTCGATAAATAAAGTAAAAGGATTATTTTTATTTCATAAGCTCACGAATCGGTAATGGTTTTGAGATTAACCACAGAAAAACGATAAAACTGGTATGAAATTATTGGCAATAGCTTTTTTGTTGCAAAAACAGAAAAAAGTAAAGTGAAAATCACAATATTAACGGAATAAAAGTTTTCTCTGGTGGGCACATTCATTGAACATGGGTATGAGAATGAGAGTAGTATGTATGACAATTCCATTGGGAAGGCAGCTCGTTTGAAAGTGTGTGTGTGTTTGATGCTGTGTGTTACCCAGAGAAAAGTGGAATGAAGTGGGCGCGTCGCTCTGGTGAAAAAGTTTAATCGAAAAATGTAAGTTCTACTAATGTGTCGTTACATTACCGATGAAAATGTTTGCTAAAGTTACGTGAAATAAGAAAACAAGTTATGTTTTTCGTGGGTGTGTATTCGTTGCAGAGGAAAACGAAGATCATTGACACATTCCCATACACACATTACGAAGGGGTCGTGGAAGTGAAAAAAAAATACATCCAGCTCGAATGGATGTAATTAGCAGCGTTGTAAATATATAATTATGAGCCTTTTTGGCGACAGGCCTGTTGGTGGGTCATGGTGAAAAAAATCGGGAAAAGCGATCGAAATTCCTCTTGTTTTCTGTGGAATTTCAGCGTGTCACCTTGCTGGTTAGTACAGGTATAAACGAAAAGTATTAGCTGGAAAACGAAGTGAACGGAACACATTTGCGTGGTAGTGTGACGGGTTGTTGGATGACGGCGACGTTATCGCTGTCCAAAGAGATAGAGCCACCGCAACTTGCACGGCCATACGGTTTTTGAGGCGATTTTAATTAGACTTTGGCACTACTAAGGTAGTTTGGTATGTTTGCTAAAAGCTTAAAAAGCGATAAAAATGATTAACTAACGTGTGTCCTTGATAACGTACCGCTAATTGAAAGGGCGGAGGCAAAAATTGAGCCTGAAGGCAAGTGTTGCGAGAGAAACGTGAAGATGATTACGGTGAATTGAATTTGTGGGGGCAAGGTGACAGGGAAAAAGTGCAATGTGACCTGCACCGAAGACACCACATTACGTGCGGTACGTGATTCGAATCGGGAAATGCGAATATTTTCCCCCACAGCCCAAGAGACGGAATGGTGCTGGTAGTGTGTTCCGTTTGACCTAGTAATTTTTCTATGCAAACAATTGTGACAATCGCGGCAACGAACTGAGGAGACTCGTTGTCGTCGCGACTCTGCTCCTCCAACATCATTTCGGTGGGTTGGTTGATGATTGACCCCTAGCCTAGATTTTCCCGAACCTATCCGAACAAGGCACTGGTGGGCACTCGTGGCGGAATGCGCAGAGGCAGGCACAGGTGGAAGCATAGGACAACACGGAAACGATACCACCACCAATCCGTGCTGCTGGTAAGGTTCGTCCTTTCCCAGCACAACGTGAACGAGCGGGCAAAAGTGTGTCAATCGAGAGAGAGAGAGAGAGAGAGAGAGAGCGTGCCAGGATAACGCTCCTCTCCAGGTCCAGGTTGTGTGCCAACGGATGCGAGCGCGTGTACATCACAGATGCCATACACCACTCGCGGAGTGTGGCGACCAATTTGCTCCTTTCGGTGAAAATCAAACGAAAATAGAAGCATGGCAAAGTAGGTTGTTTAGTTTTCTAGTTACGAACTCCCGCGAGTGTCCTGTGAACGTTTGACGAATTGGAGATGTGTTTTAAACTGAAGCTAACGAATCACTAAAGATAAATAATCAAACGGATGCTCTACGAATCTCGTGCATGTCCTGCAGAAGGTGCGTCGTGCCCGTCCTGATGCCGTCAGTTCTGTTTTGGAATGCGTGCGCAGTCGATGGCTTTGTTGAGCGAGTTCGCAGGGTGGTGACCGAAGGGAGCTTTTGTAGTAAAAAAAATCGCAGCAGGTCGCCCCAGGTCGTTCACCACCACCACTAGCAGTGCCAACGACAGCAGGATGCTGCCAAGAAACCCGCCCCGAAATCGTTCACACTACTTTGCGGTGTGGCAAAAGTTTGTAACTAAGGTTTAACTATTCAGTCGTTCATTCCTTATTTAGACGGGGTTGATTAGAATAACCATCACGGGATGAAATTACAATCAAGCTTATCGCGCCCTGCTGGCAGCAGTTCTCGCTAAGAAGCGTAGTCGCGAAGAGAAGATTCTCGTGCTGGTAAATAATAAATTGGGTTGGGGTTTGACCTAGTTTCGGTAAAGTAGTAAACTAGAAGCCCTAGAGCGAGAGGGAGACACTTCGCCGTGTTATAAGTATGTAAGTTGATTGGGAAAGATGTCCACATTCTTGCATAAGGATAGTTCTGAATTTGTCGTAATTTGGATTTACGATAAAAATTCAATGGAAAATATTTTTAAGCGTCTGCGGACGCAAAAGACACCTGCACGGAGCAGTGCTAGGAAAAACTAACAGATTCAATCAACACGAGAACGAGGGAATAGTGTTAAACGCATCCGTAGAAACGTCCAGCCTAAGAGATGACAAATTTACCAGTCAGCAAATTGGCGAGTCAATTGTTTGCAATTTGCAGCGTAGAGTTTGCGAGACGCTCAATAGGACGGTTGTTCACTCGAAGGCCAGGCTGAGGACTTGTGCGGCACCATCTATTGGGTGGATTACGCGGAAGTAGTGTCGACCTAGAGCAAGCAAGCACGGTTGCTTCGGTTCGTGCATCGTTCGCAGGGAATGCTCAGCACTTTTGGTAAGACCGGTTGATTTACGGCTCCTGGTGCTATGCAAACAGGTCATCAGTAGCTTATGGTTGGATTATTACAGATGGAAAGAACGACTAAGTTCTTCGACCGACCACAACTCTTCTAGAACGTGTTTTCCAAGTTTTGGCTCGGGCACGACGGCCTGGAGAAGAAATGTGTTTTACTACCATTGTGTTTATGTTTTATGGGCCCCTGGCGTATGTCTGTGACAGAGGCCGAACAGAGAGACGAGGAGTGTCTGTGTTATTTTGTCTGCCCGATCGATGATCCATATGGGCTGATGAAAGCGAGCTGGCAGCAACATGGGTAGATTAGGGATTTCACTGAAGCCAGTCATCCCATCTTGGTGGCTCGTGAAGCCACGTATTTCAAGCTCATTTCCTCTAAAGAATGCACAGTTCTTACGTGTTGTAAGCCACAACACACGGTGGGTTTGCTTTTCACGTGGAAAACTCTTTCGACGGGCGGTTGTTGGCAAGTAACCAGGAGAAAAACCCCTTTCATGCCATTGCGACAACCGGCTTTTGCTACATTATCACGCTTGTGAAACGTTTTGTACCACGTTTGTGCCATTTTTCCCCAATTTATTGCGTTTCCCTTGAGTTGCTTGTTTGTCGGGGAGGATTGTTTCCTTTTTCCGTACGGCATTTCTTGTTAGAAGATTACTTTGCCACAAAGACGGCCTGCTCGCGTGCGCCCGGCCGTGGAAACCTTACAAAACAAGCGTATCTGGTTTTGCTCGTGGGTCGGTGTTGCTTTTCCTCGCCAAGGATGAGAGGAGAGCGCTTATTCTTGAGTTTCCCCTCGTTTCCACCAGGCCCGTTGCGTACTGCTTCCTCGTTCCGGTGCGGGGTTTGCACAATTTACCCGATTATACTTGAGTCTTGGGCAAAACCCGGGGCACATGGGGAATTCATTCTGCGTCGCGCGCTGCGTTTTATGGACTCATGCTGGTCCTTTTTGGACGGACGTGTGTTTATTTCTCTGCCTCAGACAAAGCGAGTTTGCACAACCGTTAGGGTAAAAAGCGAGAGCCATTACACTGGCACAGGGAATGGTGAACCGTCGCGGTGACTTCCACAAGTCACATATTTCCTGCACTAAAATTAAAAGAGAGAAAATTATCCTCTCCCCATAACCGGCCCCATGCGCCGGCCCTGCTAGTTCTGGATCTCTGGTGCTGTATGGCTATAAATGGGATCGTCAACGCAGTCGCGTACACCCGCCTTCATGGTGCGTACTGGCTGCTTGCGCCATCACACGTTCCCGTTGCGTATGATCAGTGTTTTTCACGAGCCTTGTAAACCGGAATGTTTATTTACACACCATCTTTGCGCTTGGATGCGTCGCTGCTGGTTGACTGACTTTGGTCTCTTCTTCGCGCGCTAGAACTTGCTTTTCTCTGCAGTTCATTGAATATGCGTTAGTTGTTGGCGTGTGGCATTAACGTGCTGTAGCTGAGTATAGCAGCATAAACCAGAAAATGGATGCCAGGGGATGCATCTAGTGCTCCTTTCTTTTCTCCGCCCGTAGTGCTATGTATGTATGTGCTCTGTAGCGGTTATTTATACTTTTGAAAAAAGATTCTTTCGTACTGTATCGTTCGTTTAATGAGAAAGTGTTTTTTGGCATTAAAAAGGCTTTAACCATGTCGGATGGGGGACAAATATCGATGAATAAAATTATGCTTCAAATGTATGCAATGGTCATGCTTGGTTGCATCCAACAAACAGCAAAAGGGGAACAGAATCGTTAGTAATAAAGTAATTTATTGTTTGATATGTGATAAATTGCTCAAGAATGCCCTTTTTTTAATCCAACGAGAAACGATGCGATTGCGCGTATTAATCATCATTTTTCTGAACAATTTCTGCTGAGTGCGTAGACGAGGCAGAAGAAGGGCGATAATAAAAACCCGCTAAATAGCGTTCATAATTGGTCAACCTCAATTGATATCAATTATCAGTAGAAGCAACGCGTAATGTGAACTAGTGGATGCTGTAGACCAGTAGAGTATTTTTTTCTCTAAGATATATGCAAGTGGAAACGAACGAGATATTTGGCATTTGAATCAACCATCTCCTTTTAACCCCCCTGTAAAAAAGAGTAAAAATACGTTCGCGTATAGCTCTACAACACTAAAATTTAATAATTGTTTACCACATTACAATTGATTATTTAAATTTATAGTAATGACTTGAATAATGCATGTAACAGATATTGAGACAACAATAGAACTGATGTTTATGTTGCTTCTTTTATATTTATATTTAGGACGATACAGCATACATATAAACATAAGATATAATGAATCAACGAAATGCGACCACCACCGGTCACCGTCTCCGAAAACCATCGACGAGCTGTTCAGTTCGATAGACGTCGTGTACATAAACTCCCATGGATGCCGTTGATCGGGAGATAATTGAATAGCAAAGAAAATAGAAGTTCATACATCACTATCAGCTAGTATCAACGAAAGATAATTGCAGTAGCAACAGTGCGTTGTTTATGGTTCAGCAAATAAGATTAGAATAGTTCTCCAGTGAACGAATTAGAGTCGACCAATGTCAGGCGCAAGAAGTTGAAATTCACAAAAAGTGATTTGTTTTTGTACGGGTTATGTCATATTTTATGTAATGCCGAGTAACTATTTGTATTTTGAATAGTTGTTTTATTGTCCTTTTAATATTTAACACCAATGCAAAATTTAGAAGCAATAAATATGCGTTAGTTTCGACGATTGATTTCATAACCAACTAGCAGCATCATCTGAGGCGATCGAGCTAGAGATTATTTGTGACATCAAGGGTGAAGTTCGGCAAATGGAGAGGTGAACTATTAGTTTGTTGTTTAGCAATGTTGTTTGCGCTTAGCGAGTGTGGTAAATGTGTTACTAACACCACCGTGGCAAAGCACGGAGTGTTTGTTTTTCTGCGATCACGATCGCGCACGATCGAGTAGAGTTGTTTTGAGCGCGAAGAGCGTTGTCCGTCTTATGACTTGTGTTTGCTTTACATCTGATCATTGTCGTCAATAAGTGTTTGTGATTCAAAATATGAATGAAATCAGTGCCAAAAATTGTTATCGAACAAACTAGACGCAAAAGACTACAGAATCATAGTTGCAATTGTGTTAGAAGTGACATCGATAGCTAACCAGGAGCCAATTCTAGTGGTGTGGTACAAGACGATTACAAAAATCCAGAATGTCCCTAGATTCGATGGGTCCTTCTGCTGGTGGCGGGAGTTCCGGTGTCGGTACATTATCCGGTACCAGAATGATCCACTCACTAAGCACGCCGTCTGGCGTCGATGGAACCGTAACGGCCTCGCATTCTCGAGGTGGCAAGAAGTTAGCCATGCGCATTCAAATGTTGGACGATTCGGTTACCATGTTCCAAGTACAGGTAAGTTAGCTTTAAATCCAGTGCTTAGTACTATCATATTATTTGTATCACACTTGAACTTTTTCAAACCACCCTCATTCCACGCTTATTGAACAATTCGCTTATTGAACAATTCTAAATTACATTTTATATATCCACCAGGCTAAAGCAACGGGTAAAGTACTTTTCGAACAAGTTTGCCGGCAGCTGAATCTTTTGGAGGCTGATTATTTTGGGCTGGAGTATCAAGAAGCGCCTTCTGGCACCAAATACTGGCTGGATCTTGAGAAGCCGCTCAACCGGCAGGTGGGCCTCTCTTTGGTTGAACCGGTGTTGCGCTTCTGTGTAAAGTTTTACACACCAGATCCACTGCAGTTGGAAGAAGAATACACGCGTTACTTGTTTTGTTTGCAAGTTAAGCGCGATCTTGCCACCGGAAGCCTGCAATGTAACGACAATACGGCGGCACTGATGGCGAGCTACATAGTGCAAGGTAATGATTTTTGATTTCATCATTTCCTTAATTTCGTAACTGACCTGTACGGAAATGGCCATCTTATCTTTTTTTCTTTGCATGTTCGGTAGCTTCTTGTGGAGATTACGCTGCTGAGGACTATCCAGATCATACGTATCTATCGTCATATCGGTTTGTTCCGCAGCAAGATCACACAATGCAGAGAAGAATTATGGAGAATCACAAGAAGCATGTGTAAGTATTCTTATCCGTGATTTATAAATTAAACTAGTCAGTTTGCTTATTAAACGTTTGTTTCCGTCTTTTTACAGTGGACAATCGCCGGCTGAAGCAGATTTGAATCTGTTAGAGACTGCACGACGATGCGAGTTGTATGGTATGAAGATGCATCCAGCCAAAGATCACGACGGCGTTCCGTTGAATCTGGCCGTCGCTCATATGGGTATAGCCGTATTCCAGGGCATAACACGTATCAATACATTCTCGTGGGCGAAGATTCGTAAAATATCGTTCAAACGCAAACGTTTCCTGATCAAATTACATCCAGAAAACTATGTGGGTATTTTTGATGTTCAGGAATCTAGTACGTACTTTATGTGTTTATTAAGGATCTGGTTTTCTTACAGGTGTATCATAAAGATACAGTAGAATTCTTTTTCGATGGACGTAACGAGTGTAAAAATTTTTGGAAAAAGTGTGTTGAAAATCATGGCTTTTTCCGGTGCACTGCGGTACAAAATGTGCAACGTCGTAAGGCAAGGGTGTTGTCTAGAGGAAGCTCGTTTAGGTAAATATTTAAAAAATATAGTTTGGTCTGGAAGAACCGTGCCATAAATAATTATGCGATTCTAAATCATTTTTTCATTTTCATTGCAGGTATAGCGGCAAAACTCAGAAACAAATTATTGAATTCGTACGTGATAATTACGTAAAACGACAAACGTTCCAAAGGTAAGAGATACCGTTTCAACATTGATGAGCAAATATGTAGTGTGTGTACGCTCGCGGTGCTTTCAATATTGAGTTCGTTTAGTTTTGCGTCATCTGAATTATCCGTGACTGGGTAGTTGTCAAAAAGAATAAGAACCTCAGCACTTTCAGATACCATAAATTAACCGCAGTTGCAGTTATATCCAATAAGCACTACAACCGATCAGATGTTAATGCTTATATAATTCATGTAACATCATATCATTAAGTCATACATTTGTTAATTTTTAAATAAGCGAAATGGTTCTTAGCATCAGAGCTTCTAGAATTCCGATTTTATTACTGTAGATCGGCATCACTTCATTTTCCTGTGTAGAGTTGCCATTACGTAAAACTAAATCAATTTGATAAAGAATCATGTTACAGACTAGAATGCATTATTGTTTCGTTATTTTGTATTATTTCCTTTTGCTATTAGTTTCCTATACAAGTAGTAATTGCTTGCGTAGACTAAAACCAGAACTGCAACATAATTAATGCTGATTGCAATGATATGATTATATTAAAACAATTAAGTAAAGTTGGTCGCTGACTATGTGTCCTTGATTTGTTCTCGTTGTTATGAAGTAATCTCAAGTTAAATTGAATCTGTATTTGCTGTTCCTCAATCCGAGAACCGTAAACTATAACCAAAATTCATATAGCGAGCGTTATGGTGAATTGTTTGTTATGCTTGTTTGTGTTTGTTTTTCATCGCATTTTAAATTTTTATTTTTGAATATTGATAATATTTTGATTAGTATGTTAAAAGAAACTGGTTTACGATTGTTTGAACACATGCGTAATTTTAGCTAAGAAGCTCCTAAGTGTCTTCGAGTAAACTCATCTTAAAATGTGATTTTATCTTCCACATAATTATCTGGAAGATTTGTTATAGGACTGCAGTCTTGCGTATGTATATCCTATAAGGATACATAATTCATATATTTACAATTTGAGAGAAGAGAGTCTGTTTTGTTCGTTTCTAATTTGGTTTCTCACACACATCATAACACTCGTTTTTTTGAAATCGATATTATTGCCTTCACTTTTACATTCTTCAATAGATGAATATTTATCGATTCATTGAAATGTTTTTATTTCACTGATTACATTCTCACAAAGTTAAGTCATTTTAGAGTGATTAAAGCACTACTAGTTATTATGGTTAAAAAACAAAACCAATTACATTCGAAAGTTGATGTAATTCATATGTCATGCTTGTTTTCAAATTTTTAATTAATTTGGTTCGTTTGGTGTGTGAGATTGTACGTTACCATTAGTGGACTTGTCATTGATTGAGTTGTACTAATTTCGTCATTTTTCTGTCTGTTACCGTACGTTATGCAGCGGAAAAAGCAAGAATAATCGCGATTCCAGTCATCCTTTCTACTATATGTCTCTCTATCTCTCTGTTTTATAATCACAAACAGGTCTCAGTCTTTTCGGCAGGGTCCTCTACATTCAAGTAACAGAAGTCAATCACGCACTTCATGTAATGTGAATCAAAGCATCTCGGCTCATCCCTTACTTCCGATCGAAACCGGTTTGTATTATTTCTATTATGTTTATTTTTCTTATATCTCCTGTTTCTTCTGATTTCGCTGTTCTCTGTTTCTTTGGTGGCTTCCGTTTATGTTATGTTAGAATTGTTCTATACACCATATTACACGTGTGCAGTTATTCACACAAACACACGTAAGCCTGTAAAGAGCGAAAGCAATTAGAGCTGAATTGGTTTAGAGTTAGATTGCTGGATTTTTGTACATGGTTGTTTTTGTTATTCATTTTGATTTAGGTTAATTGGTGTCCTGTCGCAAGGATATTTTCTTTTTTTTGTGAAATCGCCAGTAATTGTTGTGTTGTACAGTTCAAGCGAGTATGTTACAATGCACGAGTCACTTGCACCAGAAAGGATTAAATGTAGTATCTTCATAATTAAATAAGAACAAATCGTCCATAACTTAAAGTTGACACTTAAAACAAAGAAGTTATGCATTTAGCTCATGACATTAGTTTTGTATAAAGTTGTTGTACAAATGCTCTTTTTTGATATCAAGTATTTAATTTTGGTGAAAAGAAGTTGATGAAACTATTGTGATAGAAAATTCTATCGTTGTCTGCACGATTGTTTTTAAACACTCGTACATTTGCACATCCGACGGGTTTCTTTATATTATAAGGTTCTTATATCATGTTACAGCGGAATGGGAACGTCGCAGTCAGAGCAACGTATTGAGGACGCCTTCTCAGACGAGGAGACAAGTGGATATGGAGGTGGATCGCCTACCCAGCAGTCCTACAGGCCACAATCGTTCTCAGCTCACGGAAGCCCAGGTGGAGACCTATCCGATGAAGAGCTTTACCCATCAAATGGGAATGGAGGCATCGGGTCACACGCCGCTCCAGGACTCGAGTCAATCTGCATCCCCGGGGGGCACATGGAGTTCGCCATACCACAACAGCAACAGCAGCAGCCATGCGCGCGAAGCCGATCGGGCTCGTGCACGTCAAGACGGTCACAGTTCCGGTAAGTGCAATATCCATGTTTCTTATGCTGAATTTGCTGACGTAACAACAATCGTTACTTTATTTGCTTCTGTTTCTGTTGACTTTCTATAGTATTGTTCAAATATGTTGGGAACTTGTTTTAATGATTTTATCGGGAATGGCATATTATTATTTGGTTGGCAGTTTATCAAGTATTATTATACTGTTGAGCGTTGAATTGGGATCTCCTAAGGAATAATTTAGTATTAAGTACTTTAAGTGATTTCAATTGAGTAAGGTTTATATACTTAAGTGCGGATTTTCTACTACTCAACATTTGAACGGGGGATGTAAGATTTTGTTGTGTTATTTCTTCGGTTGTCTAGACGCTTCTGTTGATTTGGAGAATACGATAAAGATTTGGTTGTTATTTATGACAGCATAAAACTGAACATCAACGTAATCATATTCTCAAATCGAATGTATCCTAGGTCTGAACCACCGCCACTATGCCACTATGTCCCCCAAATACACTCATCGCAGCCACAGATTTACCACGCAGCCACAGCAGCTGCTGCAGCTGCAGCAGCAACAGCATCGTCGGGCCTCAGCCGGGCCGCTGGGCCAACCGGGGGATCGCAGCAGTTCTATGGGGGAGACAACGGTCTCCTCCACCAGCAGGGAGAGTGTTTTATTGCCGCTGGACACTCGCACCAGGCGCTCTTCAGCGTTGCTTCCGGGGGCGGCCTCGGGGTCGGGAGTGGGGGTGTTAATGGTGGGAGCCAGCAGCTCTCAATTCCCCAGTGCCACACTAGCCCGTTATAGCAATACGAGTACCTATTCGATGTCTAAGTCGGTAAGCACCGGAACGGATCTATCGGACGAGGCGCCGGATAATGTCATATACTCGGATATCAATGATCTTTATCGTCATCGGAAGTCGAATGCATCTGGGGGTGGCTCAACTACGCAATCTCGCGCGGTTGTAACACACCAAGATGAAGAGACGGAAGAACTTGACGAAGACGACGAGATTATGGATGAAGTTGAGGATGAAAATGCGATTCGTCGTCCATACCTGGAGGACGATGACGATGATGATGAAGTTGATATCCGATACGCGACGGCCACGCAAATTAAAGCGATGACTTCCGGCGGTAATAGTGGTTTAGGTGCGGCAAATGAAGAGTGTGCCGGTGGTGCTCCGAGATCCGTTCCTAGTGATGAACTGTACGCGACAGTGGATAGGAAAAGTAAACTTAACAAGCAACTGCAGCAGCAGCAGCAGCAGCAAAAGCAAATTACTGTACAGGTTGCATGCTTCAAAACGAACACTCATTATCCTGGTAAACATTTTAGTGATGAATTCATAGACGATAGTATTAGAAACTATAATAGCCATACAAATATAAGCACGAACATTGGAAGCAAGTTGAATGAATCAAGCCCAGGTGCTGTGAACTCAGCAAGCGTAGGTGAAATGTACAACCGGTCAGCTCATTTTGATGAATACTGTGGCAACAATCGGTTCTCCGACACGTCGGATTACTTTAGCCACAGCCAACAGCACTACTCTCACTCGCCGAACTCTCATTCTCTGGCAACGACGATCACCCACAAAAACGGGCTAACCGATGATGACGATCGATATTCTTCTTCAAATCCTCCACCGCTGCACCCACGAACATCGCATTCGCTACCGCGCAACTCACAGCTATCGAAAATCGAATCGATTGATTCGACATACAGTGGTTCTGGTGGAGGTGTCGCTAGTACTGGCGGAACTCCTGCAGACAGCAACTTTATTGGGCACCATTCGTTGAACAATCTTCCGAGCTCGTCAAAGGTGACGAATGATTATTTGCATTACTCGTCCCTTTTGAAGGATTCGGGAGGGGGATCAGACGATCCAATGAATAGTAAGAAAACTTCTTCGGAGAGGTTGGAGTACGAACTATCAAATGCGAATATATATTCAACAGTACAGTACAAGAACTATGAAGATGATTTCGAGGAAGAGGACTACATCAACTATCAGCGTCAGCGGGGAGAAGGTAGAGGAGGGTCCAGTTCGAAGGAAGCTTGGTTGAGAAGCAGCTCGTGTAAGGAACTCTGTGACTATGGGTATGACTCGGCTGGAAGGGTTGATTTTTCGCTGATGGAGCGTGAGTTTTTGACATCTGATAGAATCGACAGTCCCGTTACAAGATACGATGACTCTCGTCATTCGATGTACGTGCAGAAATCAAACTACTCAGTGGAGGTAAGCCAGGATTTTTTGAACAACGAGGGTAAAGTGTATTCTTCGAGCTATCCCGGAACCACTTACAACACGATTGATCATACTAGTTATCGTCGGCATAACAATCAAAACTTTTATTCCAACTATGAGTACGGCTCGCAAGATGATCTTTCACACGACAGCTACGAGCTGCTGGAGAAATCGGACGATGAGCTGTATTATAAGTTTAAAGCCGACTCGGAAGCTCACACAAGGTCCTGTTCGTTGGATTCCGGTAACTACATTCCCACGGACGACGAGAGTATCCCTGAACAGCTGCAACCTAGTCATGGCGGGTACCGTTCGCATCACGTTTCCCGCCTGTCGAAATATTGTTCAAGTTTGGATACCAAGAGCAAAAGCGCACCAGACATCGACGATCTTGACGACATGTTTCTGATGGAAGATCCAAGAGATCTTCCGCGAGAAAAACTCTGCGTTAAATCAGACGGAAATTTCTACAAAAAGATTAAAATGGCGATGGGGGTTTCGTCCCGTGTGTCTAGTCCGGAGTCGCGCAGTGATTATTATGACTCGAAACTTTCGAAAAGTAGTGGCTCAAGCAAGAAATCGAAGGACAGTGTGTACCACACCGACAGCAACAAAAAATCTCGAGAAACATTGAAGAGCAAATCTGGATCGGGTTTCAATTCCCGCGCATCCAGTCAAGACTCGAAGGAATGTTTTGGAGGAATGGACATACTGTTGACGAAGAACTACGAAATGCCAACGACTACAAGCAGAAAGGCAAAGTATCTGTCTAAGAGGTTTGATAGCAGTTCGCGAAACTCTAGCCAAGACTCGAAAAGTGACTACTTCGATGCTAATGAGCAGCAACGAGAGCACGAGTTGGATATCGATGGGGGCGAAATGTCAGACGAGATTTATTCGCGGGCCAAAGTGAGTCTTTCTGACGAACAGATCGGAAACATGCTGTCCACGTGTGGGGGAGAGCCGATGTCGAAGAACAACAGCACTGCTCCAAATTTCTATGATAATCAGATATACTCCTCGACGTTTCCTAGTGCACAGACAAAACCCACGAACGGCGGAAAAGACACCCCTGGGGGGAGTAGTAAAACATCTCACGTGCACTCGATTAGTCTCCAAAACGTAGAGCTGGAGAGAAACTCCCGTTCGGTAGGGTACTCGGCCTATAAATCGCCATCGCCCGTTCTCCCATCGGCCCTTCCGAAACCGATCGATAAGCAACCACTGAAACCGACACATATTTGGCCTGAAGAAATAGAAGGATTGCCCACGAGTATTACGGAGAACCAACGAATCGATCGATCGCGTGCGTTTCGAAAAAAATCGGACAGTGAGAATATTTTTAGCTTCGACAAGGAGAAGATTGAATCTTTGACCAGCAGTCTGAACGATGAAACACCCACCACGGCAATCATGGTGGAACAAAAAGCAAAAGTGAGCCCAGATTATCCGCTTACCCCAGAGTTGCTGTCAGAGTTCGACAAGCAGAAGATAGAATCACCGCACATTTTGCCGAAGAAAACGCGCAAGGAAGAGCTTATGGCGAAGACACATTTCGAAGAGTATACTCCAAAAATGATTGGGTTGGAGTCTTCGGTCATTGCTGGTATACCACCGTATGCACATGCGACAGTAGAACGCACCAAATCCGACCCGAACTCACTTGCCAATCGTCCCCGGTTGGGACCGAACTCGCGACGACACACGCTGATGCACCAAAAGTCAATCGATCTCACTCCGGCCGATTCTAGCGAAGAAGAGTATTTATACAAGCAGATTCCTAGTGCTCCACCGCTCTGCAAGTCTCACGGAAGCCATTTTGAGCTGCCGCAGTCATATGATATGAACGTAATGCCTGATGTCGTCGATCTGCCAAGAAATGGGTTTGAACTGCCGAAGAGTTTCTTCAAGGATTATCAAGATCGTCGCCCGTCGCACAACAAGATCGTGTTGAAGGACGATATTCCCTATGTGCTGCACAAACGACATGTGATGAATGGAACGGCTCCTTCGCCTTCACTGGAAGGAAAATCGACACTCCATCGCAACTATCCGAAGCCAAAGAGCCCCAAATCTCCAAAGTCACCCAAGTCTCCGAAATCTCCGAAGATGTTGGTATCAGAGAATTCCAAAATTGATGTTGGTACTTTTGGTGGATCGAAAGAGAATCTGTTGCGCGTTATAGACGATTCGGAGCTGGTCGAACAAACATCAGCAGATGATACGCAGCAGGGTTTTCTCTTCACGCAGAACATCGATCTCTCCGCTGTGGATCCGGTGACTCTGGAAGTGGACAAAACCGTACAAACGATACAATTGATCAGCAGTCCCAAGCGAGACATCACGAAGCGAATGGATCCACTGATGTTGGAGCAGTTAAATAGTAAGTTGAGTCAAATCGAGAGCGATTCTGCGACAAGTTCGAAGACGGATAGCAATGCAGCACAACAACAGCTACAGCAGCAGCAGCAGCAGCGAAAGTTCGAACCAAAAGCAGTAGATTTGCCGTATCTACTTGCCGACAAGAAAACCGTCGAGCTGGTGGTACCGAAGCGTGTGGTGAAAACGCGTGTCGCACCGATCAAAACAAAGTGCGGAAAGTCTAAACGTAACGCCAAAACGCGTATTACTTCGTTCTCCTCCGACGATGAAAGTCTGGATTCTGACGATGTTTTCGGATCGGCCGAGGCAATGCCTACAAAGCTCGAATTTTCTCCTCCTCAATCGCGCAAGGAAATAGAACCGATTCTTAAGCATGAGTCGAGTAAGATGGCTTCGAATGCATGGGCACGCGGGCAAACTATGAGCTCAACAGAGATCGAGGGGTCACCACCTCAATGTCGTCGTTTGGCAGAACTTGAAAGCCGTTACCACACGGTGAAGCTTGAAACCACTCAGCTAACCAGCACCGAGTTGCGAAGGATTTCTGAAAGATCGTTTTCCATTCCAAGCTCTGAAGATGAGGAAAAAAAGGAAAAAATGAAAATTGAACAGGAATCATCCAGGACGTACCATGCGACAGAGAAAATACCGTCACCGATCATCGAATCGACGGATGTGAAGGTGAAAATGAACGGTAGTGAATCGAACGACAACGCAGTGCGTAAGGACGAATTGGGGTTTCTAAAGCAACCAGTGCCCCCGGAGTCGACAGCGAAGAAGGGAAAAGAGGAAGGAACGGGTGTTCCGACAAAGCTATCACCATCGCGAACGAAAATGATTGAAGAGCTTATCGATTCGTCGATTGTCATGCGCTCGAAAGGACATGCGCCTATTTTGTTTGCGCATGCTAGGCTAAACTTAAGCGAAGGGTCGGCCTTTGCATCATTACAGCGCCAGAAGGCACAAGAATCACCCACCTCTGGACGACGTGCGAAAAGTCTGGATACTCCGGTTATATCCCTGCACAAGCTTCCTCCCATGAATGCGTTCTCATCGAAAGACGATACAGTGGGCTACGAGGAGGAGGAGGAGGTACTGGAGATAAAACCGTTGCAGCAACAGAAAGCATCGAAAGCATCTGTTATTGAAGAGGAAGAGCAGGAAGACTCGGTACACTCGTGTGGCGAGGCGATAGTTATGCGCGACCCGACAATTTCCCGTCAGACATCTACGACAGAGGAGGAACGCAAGAGTGTTCGCATTGATGCGGATGAGTTGGAGTTGCTCGATAGATTGAAGTACATTGAAAAGATCGAACTACAAGGTGTGAAGATCAAAGAGAAGCGTAGAACGAAAACTAAGCTTAAGAGTGGACATCAGCTCATTCTTGAAATACCGAAGTACAAGTTTGAGCCGTTTAGCTCGGGCAATAGCTCGATCAAAACATCTCCAGCTATCAGCCGTGCAAGCAGCGTGGAAAGCACTGGAAAAGCACGCCAAAAAACGGATAGTGGAACACAAACCCCGACAGGAGGTGGTGTGGCTATCAAACCCCAGCGCAAATCAACTAGCCCGAAAGGCTCCGAGAAGCTAGTGCAACCGAAAAGGCGCTCTTCAGACGATGCTAAGAAAAATACGTCCCCCCAAGACATGCTCCGAACGAAGAGCCAGGAAGCATTGGGTAAAGGTAAAGGTAGCAGTTCCAAGGAGAAATCGAAATCACTGGAAAAAATGGAGCTCAAACGGTTAGGAAGTAGAGATAGAAAATCAACCGAAGAAAGCGAACTTGAACGAGCTCGGCGCAAAGAACGCCAACAGAAGCTGTACGAATCGGCCATGAAACAAACGATAAACATGCTTAGTCCGGTGAAGGATCAGCTGCCCCAGTTCCCGGCGCCAGAAGATAAAATTTCTGTGAAAACCGAAGGCGATAAAATTATCATCGATGCAGATATAAAATCAAAACCGGAAGATCACGTGTTTATTGCCAAAGCGCCGAGAAAGCTGGATTGTAGTTTGGCAAAAATAAGTCGTAGCTTTGAAGACCAGAAGAGTGTAGAAAAGCTGGACAAGGCTAGTCGAAGCTTCGACGATCGCAGCAAATCCTTTGAAGATCACTCGGATCGTTCGGCAGACGAAAGTAGCATCGTTATTAAGAGTCCAACACGCCTGAGCAGAAGCCAAGAGCTGAAGCAAAAGATCGAAGGATCCGTCGTGCATAAGGGGCGCATGGAGGGTAAATCGAAAAGTTTGGAAAAGAAGTCCGAGCCACAGTACTTGGACATTGAGTATAAGACCCGTAGTTTAGACCAAAACTACACCGAAAGCAGTGCGTCTTCTTATGGTGCTGGTGAAATCACTTCTCCGGATTCAGAAGGAGGCCATGGATCGATAAATAGCCGAAAACAGGAGGTGATAAAGGTTGACGTACATTGTTCTTCCAAGGTAGACTCTCCTGATTCAGATCACCGAGAAGGAGGATCGCCTTGCGGACGTGGGCGCAAATCGACCACGGATAGCGATAGCAAATCGATTGATGATCATCGAGGGTCCACGTCACGCTTCGACAAAGGCAAAAGCCTCGACAGTAATATATCCTCAGGAAAAGAAGATAAAAAGGGCAAACCGCAGCCAGTAAGTGTAGAGAGAAGAGCACTATCGCAGCCAGTACCAGAGATCGGTAGCGAATTAGACATGCAGGACATAATATCCGAGCGTCGGACACTAGATCTAATGAAGAGACGATCGGAGGAAAAAGCCGTAGATTCGATCACGTGCTCCTCGACCGAGCCATTGGCAGAGGAAGAACCCAAGAACGTATCTAACCCAATGGCATCTCGAGATTCGACGAAACGTGGTAGTGAGGAATCACTTACGGAGGTTAGCGAGCTACGAGAAGGAGATGCAAAGGATTGTGGGTATCTTGCTCCACCGGTTCGTGTGCCAACCATCGAGTACGAAGAGCCTTCGATCGAGGAGGAAGATGTCGATGATGACGAAGCCGGTTTCGAAGTGGAGGAAATGGAAACTGAATCAGTTGAAGATAAGAAGAAAATCTTGGGCAAGTTAAACCTTGAGCGGAGTAAAAGCGATGAAACTGGATCTTGGGTAACGATCGCTTGTGAAGAGTTCACAGGTACGGATGGGGTAAGCAGTCACCAGGATGCTATGGAGCAACGAGTCGGAACGCATTACAAAATAGAGTCACAAGCAACGTTTGAAGATGTAAAAGATATCACCATGCCAGAATCGGAAGTGGCTATAGATACGGTTGATATTCCCGTGGTGAGCCAACCTCAGTCCAATCGATCGTCGCCATCGACGTTTGATCATCCTCTTCCGCAAATTCCTGAGAAGAAACCGGACGTTGTGTCTCCTTTGCGAGAAAAGCCTTCGAAGCCATCTGGATTAGAACGTGATCAGGAAGGCGACAAAAAACTAGCATCGCAAAGACGAGGCGATTTCCTTCGATTATCCATCGAAAGATCTCGTAGCTCGGATACGGGTTCAAGCCGGGAGAACGAAACTAGTCCGGTGCGGCATGATTCTAGCACGTCTCGTGGTAAAGGGTCGATGGACGAAGAATCAAGTGTTAGTTGTTCCATTTCGCGTCCTTTGGGCATATCGCAGGATATGGATTCGATGGAGCATATGAAGTGTCGTGAGTTACGTGAAAATATGCTAAAGATGGAAGAGTACGACGAAGGAGGAGTAGCAGCGAAAAAGGTATCACCAACGCTTGAGAAGCAGTACCCGGTGGATTTGGGATCTGGCTCGGAGCTGGATGTAGAAACTCCAGAGGATCGTATTTCGAGACTCCTACAACGCGAAGAGAGTGAATCAAGCTCGGATAACGGTGGCAGTGCCGTCGCCGTTCCCAGATCTACAGAAGCTCCCTCGAGCAGTGCGGCAGTTATTGTTGGTGTTCAGTCTAAACCGAGAGTAGTGAAACCTGTTCGAGCGACACTCCTACACAAGAAGGTTTGTCGAACGGCCCCTACAAATGAGAAACAAACGCAACAAACCACTGCTGAGTTGAAATCGGGAACGCTCAAGCTTCTCAGTGCCGATGGAGGCGACCGTAGTTCGTTGGAATCGAAATCTAGCTTAGAATCGAAAGGATCATTGGGATCGTTTGAGACTGAGAGCAGCTCAGGTTCGCTTGGAGCAGCACAACGGAAGGGGGATCTTACGCAGAAAGAACAACTATCTACTTGGCGCCCTTATCCGATTGAAAGTTCCGGCAGCTCTAGTGTGGAAGATAACTGGTTACCGCCGGAACAAGAAAGCTATGAAAGCTTCGAAATAGCAACGGAGACCATTGAGGTGCAGAAAATAGCTATACAGGACGTGAAAGAATTGTCTCCGGACGAGCAGAAAGAAAGCGATTCCGATATGCAGGATGAGCTAAGTGATTTTCCGACGACATTCGGCTACCCGGAGATGACTTCCACACTCGGTATAGCTATAAATCCCGTAGACATACTTGGGTATGGGACGAGCTTCGGTGTAGGTCGAACGTTGTCGCGGATCTCGGAGCGGAGCACAAACTCGGAAAAGTCCAGCGGTGAAGAGGTGGCTGAAGCTGAAAAATCGAGCTTGGAGGATTTGAGTGTGCACGATGAGTCGGCAATTTCGAGTGAGCATCAGGCAAGCCTTAGCTCGGATTTACATTCGAACTCGAATCCGGCTTATATCTCCGATGCGGACCGTAGGACTTCCGCGGAAATGCCCGACATTCCTTGTGACTCTGCTGCGGCTGAACGGCTCTCAGAGATTTATCAAAACAATGTTGTAAAGAACGGTCGCTTCACGGTATCGCACGTCACCGAAAGTGGCCCACCAGCAGTTGTGGTGAAAGCTGCGGAGAGCAAACCCGATTTGGAGTGTCTCTCAGCAGGCGGCGGCAGTCAAGATTCTGAAGACTGGCCGCTACCAGAGATACCTTATGACAGTACTCCCGGTGAGCGGTTCGATCCGAGTGTAGTCGGTGTTTCGGGACTAGTAATGCCGCCCCCAGTGAGACCCTACTGGACTGAACAGGCAGTGGCTGGTACTCGACAGTCGCTGGAATCGGAAACGTGGCCCACGCCGCCTTCCAGCATGCTGGAACATGCTCCGATCGTAGAGAATGTGCAAACATTCCGTGTGATTGAACCACAACATCCGACGCAAGTGATGGTGGAATCGTATACCGAACCAACGACTGGCGGATCTGACGACTCCGACCCGGACTACGCGGAAGTGGCAGGGGATGAGATTCCAGAACCCCCGAAGAGAGATTACATCCCGACGGCGTCTGGGTCGGGTTCGTGTTCTGGTTCATCATTGTCGGGGATGTCGGGTTCGTCACCGAGTCCTTCCTTGTCCATGGTGGTGCCTTATGAGAGCACCGCTTACCTGGTGTCGGCAATGCAAGATGCCAAGGCGTATGAAGCGGCTGTTTCGTACGAGAACGCGACCTGTTTGAGCGGCGCACTTGGTCCAACCAGTTGCCTAAAGTCCACGTTTGATATCTGTTCAAGTCAGCGTGGTCAGGGGTCTGCAACGGGAGGTAGCATCGGGGGAAAGGATGTCAATCCCGATCGGGTCATCATATCGCAGCCAACGAAATCACCGCAAAATTTAAGCCCCATCACAGATGATGACTTTTTCATGAATGACGAAGTGTTTGGGCCTGGTACGGTCAAAATCGAGATCTCACCGGATGATAGCAAACCGTCGTCATCCGGTGGCATGGAGTATGGCTCTCAACAGCAAAAGTTCTCTCGTAGCTCCAACAATTCAGATACCTCCATCGATGATATGCTCTCGACGTCCTGCGGGACATACATGGAAGAAACTGTGCGGTTGCGCAATCTTGAACCGCGGCGCTTGAGCAACGAGTCGTGTAAAAAATGCAGTCATAGCTCCCATTCCGAGGAAGAGACCAGCTCGTTCGGAACGGATCTAGATGGCACGGTGAAGATGGGATTGCAACAGAAGCGTTGTACGCACAGCTCGCACTCGGAGGACACCTCGATTGGTCTTAGCATTTCCGAATGGTCGACCGGCACGAACACCGTACGGCAGTACGCGAATTTGTCCGGCTCGGACAGCTTGTCGGCCGTGTCGAATCATTCCGGCAATGCCAAGAGCGAAAAATCGAACCACACCAAAAGCTCCATCAGCTCGAGCGTCCATAAATCGACCGAAAGTCTGGACGAAAAGACGAGTGGGAGCTTTTCCAGCAGTAACACTAACCAAGCAATGAACAACAACGGTAAGCGTTTCTCGCTGGACAATGTGTCCGAAAATGGGGGGTGTCCGCGGTACGAAGTGTTCAGTAACTCGGAAACAGATACAAAATTTTCATCGGGCACCAAGAGCGACGATACGACACTGACGCTCACTGAGATGGCCCAGACTATCACGGAGTGGTCAACGAGCAGCAGCAACACGCTCATCGCCCAAGTCGAGGCGTTGAAGCAGCTGGAAGGCGCCGTTAGTGCAAGTGGTGTGAAGGGTTCCTCCGGAGAGCGACATGTTGCTCCAACGAATCGTACGTTCGAATACGTTCCACTGAAACCCCCGAAAGTGATGAAGAAACTTGCCGGCCCGTCTTCGGACGATCCTCGTAGAGAGCTTGCAGGAGTGCATGTGAAACCATCACAGGTCACGAGGCACGTCCCAATCGAAGCTGGGGAAAGCTCGAGAACCGGAGGGCCTGCTCCGGATGTGATCCCAGAACGTCCGACAAGATTACCTCCGAAAATTGTGGACGTCATCGAAAAGAGTCCCAAGCGAATGCCGGTTACGCAGCAACCTCTTCCGCAAGGCAAACCAGTTCCACCGGCGCGGGTTGAAACGCAGGATAGTGCGAGCAAACGAAAGTCCCTCGAAATGATGTCGAAACGTTACCAGAGTCAGGACATATCGGACACGGAAACGTTTACGGAGAAGCTTTACAGCCAGAATGAGAAGCTCACGGAGCGGTACCAAAGTCAGGAGTTCACGCCATACGCCGCATCGCCTGTTCCTAGCAAACCACCCCGTGGCGACTCGCTCCCCTCGTCTAGTCCAACACCAATGGCGGAGAAGCCACTGGTGAAGCACCACAGCTATGACGACAAAACGCTCTCAAAATCTCAGATTCGCGAATACAAAACAACCAAAATGCGACACAGTCAGTCTTTCCATGAGCATTTAGTGACGTCGGACCTGAATAAGATAGTGGAAGAAAGTCTCGGAAGCTCGTCCACCACAACGCACACAAGCGAAGCGACTAGTACGGACAATTCATCGCCGATGTTTCCACGGCCGGAGAAGCTGGTTCGATGCTCGCCATATTACTCGAGCAGCTTGAGCTCAGAATCACCACCGATTGCGCCGAATCAGCTTCCTCCTCCGGTGCAAAAGCCACCGCGTAAAGGATCACTGCCGAGAAACTTCGTACCAAAGAGCCCGCCCAGCGGCAACGACACTGACAGTTCACTCGATCATCGGACGCAGGATCCGAAGCTTCGATCACGTGGTTATCGCAAAAAGCGTACGGTTCCTCTGAAGAAGAGCCGTCTCGATCGGCCTCTCGAACATCAGGAAAGCTCAGAGTGCTCGGAAGGGTACTTCCCGGAGATGGAATCGGGCTCGTCGGATGTAGTGATGATGGAGCAACAGCAGCACCATCGTTACCCGGACTTCGAGGAAGAGCTGGAGCAGCTTCCCGAAGACTATGAGGATGAAACTTACCGGGCAGATGAGGATGATGTGACCCCCAGTCGTAATGGGGCCGGTGTGTATCCGAGTGCATCCTATTCGAATAAATTCGAAGGTCTCGATATGACGGAAAATGTCGATGAAATGGGCTTCCCGCGGTACGACCGATTGGGACACATAACGAACCCGAACCTGTACAAATCGGACACTCCCTCGCCGCCAGTAAAACCCGTTCGTCAACGTAGATTGCGCCAGACGAAGCGCGACGATCCGCATGATCTAGAGTATCAAGGTGTTCAGTACACACCCGAAAGTGGCAGTTGCTCGGAAACGAAGGCCGGTCTCTCGGATGATGTGTGTTATTCAAGCGAGGACAGTTTTGCGGCGGGATACAACCGTGGTGGTGGTGCCACAGGAAGCAGTTCCCGGTATCAGAAGAATGTGGAAATTCCATATCCGGACTTTTTGTCGGACTACGAAAACGAATCGTCCTCGGCGTGCTCATACGCAAGGCGCATGGAACAGGGACGGCATCGTTACGTGGAAATAGAAATGCAACAACAGCAGCAGCAGACGTATGAATACGCAGAATCAGAAAAAAGTGCTGAGGGATCGCTTGAATTTGATCTGAAAGCTCTCCCACCCCCGATCTATGTGGAGGACGAGGAGGCTGACCCAGAGCTCGAGGAAGACGAGGAAGAGCAGGATAATGCTGTTTAAATGTTACTTGAACAGATTAAAATAAGCCGAACAAACGTGCGTACATTAAAAGGGAAACATTAACAAACGAATGAAGGAATGGAACGGAAAATGAACAAAAAAAAACATGTATGCTCTGCTGAAGGCATTGATATTCTGTTTGTTAACCCTGTGCCAATATCGAACCTGCGGTCGAGGCTCGAAAATGTCGAAAAACGCATAATCGTTATTTATAATACAATCACCCTTGTAACCTGCTGCTCTCGAGCTTGAGAATCCATCGAAAAATCAAAACAGATTCGCATCAATATGTTCGTAGATCAGCAGTTGTGTGTGCCCATCCATTTCCTAAAACGCCATTACTTGTTTGTTCCGAAAGCTTCATTTGATACAACATATACCAAACGTTTTTCTATGCATGTAAGTCGTACGGAGATCGGAGGGAAGACATTTTTATAAAGAAACGTGCGTCTGAGTACCTGTGTTATTTCAACTGAACATGGTTTTCGTATCAACTTTTGTACTTCCATTCTTGGGTTGTTGAGTTTTTATAAAGTAAGAAAGTTCGGCAAATGAGCACGAATTCTCGACCTGTATGCTCGTGCGTACAGGCCGGACGATTGCAATTCATAGATAGTAAAGTAGAAATACAATGTTAATCATTGTTTTTTTTTTATGAAATGTATCTGCATTTATTAGGCGATAACACAACTAGTTTATGATTAGCGCATTTGAAGCAACCACCGTTATACTCAAGCATGCGCGAAGCAAACAAACTGTGGGGATCAGTTTTTAGATGGACTTGGGTTTCTTTGAGTGAAACGTTAATATTATGAAAAATGGTCTAAGCTCGATCTGTAAGAGTTCTTGCTAGTGAGTACGTTCAATATACATCTGCAAAAAGTAAAACAAACGAACAAGTAAAGAAAGATCAGTAACAAATCTGACTGATTCAGGAATCGAATATAGGAACTGTGACGAAAAGTGTAAGCAAATTATGAAATATGATATAGCGCATCGTTACGTCTCAAGTAGCATAGTTTAGAGGGATGATCCAACAACGTGAAACGATGTTCTAATAGAGAGTTTTAGGAATACGATCATGCATGATGAATACATATATATATAATGTTGAATGAAATGTTAAGCAACAATATGATATTGAAGTTTTGATTTGATTTTTAATTGGATGCACATTTTTGCAATTGAAACGAGTCAGTTAGTATATATTTCTGGAGTATGTTCTACTTTCCTGAACATTGAATAGGTTGACTAAAGAGATCTAGAAAAGTCTAAGAGCTTGGTGTGGAAAACGAAACTGTTGAGGCTTCGCTATTTGAAAATTTTCGATGTGATCTATTCACTTTTTATATCGTTGTTTTGTTTGATAGTTGTCGGTTTATCCTTGTCCTGCCATGCAAGCATGTAAAATGAGTTTACGGTTAGAATGTAGGAAACCCGTTTGTTCGAAAGCAGTTAAAATCGATGCCATTTTCGTACTTCGATTAAACCCAAATATAACTTTTATTCATGATGAAAGTACAACATTAGAATATGATGCTCTATTTTGAAGTATGATTAATAAAAGAGCTCCGATCAAGTGTGAAAGGATAGCAGAGATTTTCTTAAAATAACAAGGCCAAATATAATATGAAAACAGCGAATGAAATAAGTTTAAAATATTATATAAAAATAGAGTATACCAGTTTAGTTTACTGTATGACTTAAAGAACGAAAATAACACGAAAGCAGAGCAAGCTACAGAATCGCAGTGTGTATGGCAGTGTGTAGTATTTTATAATAAATTTTCAACGTTTCGAGATATCTGATTTGATTAAATGCTGCGACACATTGGAACAAAACAGCCAAAAAATCTATATGCATATTCATAAATATAAAGAAAGCATGAAGACAAATACGTTATTATCATAGAATGTTGTTTACTTACACGTTTATGAATATGAAACATAAAGGATCTTATACGAAAATCGAATAATCCAACTATGCATGCATAGCAGAATTAGTTGCATGTTAAAGATGATTTCATTTTGAATATTCAAATTAAAGATGAAAAGATGGAGCAAGAGGATGTGAAATAGCAAGAGGAATAGAGAATGCGAAATCGTAACAAGCAGCAAAGATGTATTAATTTGAACGTAAAAATACTACGTATTGTGTTTCTATTGTTTGCAAATGTTCAGCATGACCCCAAGCAACATGACAAGCCAAACGATAGCCAAAATAAACAATTTCTCATTAATCGTCAACCAAACCAATTAGTCCTATATCGTCGTTCCAGTCATCACTCCAAAAACAGGCTAAAAATTTACATCACCAGCATATTAAGAACAAAAAATAAACACTACATATGATAGTTTTAAACCTTCAATAACGCAGCCAAAGCTTAACGTATGTGTTCTTACCGAGGGTTCTTTGAGCACATAAGCATAGTTCTCCCGCATTATAGAACTGAAAAGCTAGAACGAAAGCGTATTCCAGTGTGATTCCATTGAGGACCTCCACGAAATTAGTAATGGTGATAAATAAAGGCAAAATTAATCAAACTTAGTGATGGATTGATTTTGATTAATTTTTTTTTTGTGAAAGTGAATTGTATCGTAAAAGAAACACTGCAAAAGTACAGTAAAATGCTCTTTTTAACCGTGTTCTCAAATTGTTTGCGTTGAAGTATAAATGTAAGTGAATAGCCGTACATAGTTGCAATTTCATGTTTTTGTCTAGTTTTTAAATCTCTTCACTTTATCCTTTTAATTTTATTGTTCTTTGCATGCTTTATTCGGTATAGTTACTCATGAGCATAGGCAATAGAACTTATGTTAAAATTTAAGTTTATTAATTATTGTACATATATTAAATGCTATTATGTAACCTTTCTATATATTGTTCATTCTCGCATGAAAAATAGAATATCATATATTTTTTTTAATTGATAATTTTGATAAATATAACTAAATCTGTCCATGGAGTAAGCACCACAGATGAAAATTATATTTATACTTTTTTGTTGTAGTATGTATTTATCGTTATAGTATGTTTCTAGAGATCACGTTGTGATGGAATGGAAACTGATTATTATGTTTTCGTTTTGATAATTTTCTGCAGATGACTATCACGGCATCAACGGTAATGTTTCGCTGGATCGACGCAGCGAAATTGTCCAATCACCCAATCGATACGAGCTAGCATTGGGAACAGTGGATAGATCTAACAACAATTCACTTTCCCGTGGTGAAACGGGATCATACGATCTCATCAATGCCGAGGCTCGAGCCAGGAACAATGGACACTTTGGAGGTAGCAACGGTGGAGCGCTCCACACGGTAGACGAGAACGTGATCAACAACAACTACCAGAATCAGCAAGCGAACAGTCAGGCTTCCTCCGGAGTAGGCAATGGCAACAGTGGAACGCTTAGGTCGATTGATGAAGAAATGCGCAAGAAGAAGTGGCCAACTGATCGTGCGTATTTCTTGGCAAAGGAATTACTCATGACGGAGCGGACGTACAAAAAGGATTTGGATGTCATCAACACGGTACTGTTTGTTACGATAGATATCGGTCTATTGGTAGTTTTATTGATTACACTTTTCCTCCCCACAGTGGTTCCGAGAGGAGCTAACGCCTGAGGATTTGGAGAATCTTCAGCCATTGTTTCAGTATTTTGAGTCGATGTTAGAACATCACAGCGTCTTCCTGCGCGACCTAGAGCACCGGATATTGCTCTGGGAAGGACGTGGAGGTCATGAAACACATAGGATTGGAGATGTCATGTTGAAGAATATGGTTGTGTTGCCTGTAAGTAATTGTGTAATTTATGTTTTCGTAGCATAAATATCATGATGTTATATAATTTTTTCGCAGATATACGATGAGTACGTTGAGAGTCATCGCGAAATTTTAGAGCGCCTCAACGATCTATACGACAATGACGACAAATTTCAGCAGACGTACCGGGACTTTGAACAACAGAAGGTTTGCTATCTTCCAATTAGCTACTTCATCTTGAAGCCGCTCCATCGATTGTTGCACTACGAGCTGCTGCTTGAACTATTGCTAACACACTACGGTGATGACCACTTCGATCGCACTGACTGTCACGGTACACTAATGATGCTGACGCGATCGACAGAGGTCATTAGACGGGAGCTGATGGCATCGGAAAATCACGGCTTGTTGTGTGAAATCCAGCGTGACATCGAGGGGTACGATGGGTTGGTCCAGCCCGACCGAAAACTAATCCGACAGGGCTGTCTGTTGAAGCATTCCAAGCGCGGCCTGCAGCAGCGCATGTTTTTCCTCTTCTCCGACATTCTGTTGTATGCTGTAAAGTCGCCAGTAACGCAAACGTTCAAGGTACTCGGTCACGTGCCCGTTCGTTCGTTGCTGACGGAGAACGCGGAACACAATGCGTTTGTGATATTTGGCGGACAACGGGCGATCACCGTGAGTGCTGGCACCACGGTCGAGAAAACGCTTTGGCTGGAGGAGTTGACGAAGGCAGCTAATAGCATAAAGTATAAACCACAGACCCAGCTGCCAAACGTATCAATCAAAACGTGTAGTAAGTAAATCAGTTCGTTGAAAATATCGCCATCTAAGTCTGGCATGCATTCTTTCATGTATGGGTTTTGTCTCCTTAATTCAACAGCGTCCTCTGAGGAAAATCTTGAAGCGTGCGGTCTTAACAGTGCTCTTGTACCGCAGGTGACCTCTAAGCCGCCATCGTCTAGAAACAACACCGCGCTCCACGTGTGTTGGCATCGAGGCGTTACGATTTGCCTTGACGATCATCTACGCTCGGGAAGGGTAAGATTACCGAACCTGCACCTAACAAGAACGATGCGAAATTTTAACCAATCACCCGCTTTTTCAACGCTAGAATCAAATATCCGGGTATCTTTTGCGGAAGTTCAAGAACAGCTCTGGATGGCAGAAGCTGTGGGTTGTGTTGACGTCATTCTGTCTGTACTTCTACAAGAGCTACTCGGACGATGCGGCACTTGCCAGCTTACCGCTGCTCGGATACACGGTCGGACCGCCGGGCATTCAGGATGCGGTTCAAAAGGAATACGTTTTTAAGTTGTCATTTAAAAATCACACCTATTTCTTCCGTGCAGAGAGCGAGCACACTTACAATCGGTATGTATTGTGAAGCAATAATCACCCTAGAAAGCCACGTTTTTCTAATGCGGTTGAAGGTTAATATGGTTAACTCTCTTTAATAGATGGATGGAGGTATTGCGAAGCGCCACACAGATTCAGGAAACCCGTTCACCGACGACGATCAATTCGAACAGTCTTATCAATAACAACACTAATGGACTCAATTAATATATCTAATTTGGAGAAACAAAAAAAACATTAAGCAATGAACCTTTCTCAATCCGGCGAGGTTGAAGAAATTGGTGGCAATTACTTGCTGAAAATATTGCTGAAGCGTTGGAAGCAAGTCTGATGCTAGATTTCGCAGCCAGTCTGAACACGACGACAATCCCTTTCTAATCAGTATGTTCCATCCGTTCCGCTTTTGTATGTGGTTACACGTAGCATCTGCTGGAAGATTTCAACGATTCGTCTCAAATCATCACGCGATCAAACCGAAGTGAAACAGTGAGGGATAATAGACCAAGAAACGGAGGTGTTATATTTATCACACATTTTACATGAGACGCATGTAGGAACAATTTTTATGTCAGTAAAGTATGTTTAAGTAAAACGTATGTGCGTTAGTAGAACCGGAAATTTTGTTATTAGTAAAAGTGCAGATTCTTAGGCTTTCAAAATGCATAAAAATGATTATAAACTAATAAAGCAAACAAACGAGCAAACCGTGAACAATGATGTTATACCATAGAGCAAAAAACGTCATTTATTTACTTACACCATGTATAACAAACGCTATTCTCGCGCTAAACGCGGTTCTCGATTGCTGTAGGTGAAATCGGTGTAGACGCTATCGGATGAGCGCTCCTTTTCCTACATCTATCTGTCCAATTCCTGGCTTAATTTTTACCTGTCTTTCCGCTCATGCCCCTGAATACAATTGGAGATGTCACCCCTTTTTTCTGTCGTTTTAGACATACTAATAATTAAGAAGCCGTTTTGTTTGACAAGGACGAGGCGAAAGTCGAAGTGGTTTCGGATTTCTAATCCATTACCAGAGCTTGGAATTTATTATTATATATTTATTTACTTATTTTTGTTGTGGAGTAACTCTAATTATCTACGATTATGTGTTTAATCGAGCACATTACAATTTATAAGCCTCTTTTAACCGGTTTTGGAGCAAAATGTACCTTTACCGGTTTGCATAGCTCTAATTCATTGTTTGGCTTGACTGAGAGACATATAGTGATCTCCACAGTAGATGCCTCCGTCCAGACGCCATGAGAAAGCAGAACTTTCGTTCTAAGTCGCCACTGTGACTCACTTTCACCTTGCTCCGTCATAACCTTTTTGAGGTCCCGTTTACGCGGTACGATAATGTGAACGTTCTGATCAGGGTACTTGATTTTCAGGCGCAAATCCTGTCGTTGGGTCTGTTGAAGATTCTCCAGTTCCGCCACGAAAGGAACCGCTGCAATGAGCCCGGCCGTTACCTTGATGACGTTATCGGCACTGTAGGACGATTCGGTGGGTTCGATGATGCGAGCCTTGCACATTTTTATCTGCAGATGAAAACACAAAACGATGCGTTATCTCCTCATCTTCCGATACAAATTGCTTCAGTCGAAGTTTTGCTCTTTCTCTTATTCGGACTACTTACGTTCGTGTTGATCTGTGGTATGACAATCGGGGCGGCCGTTTGTACAATCGGTAGAATTTCTCGATATACCCGCCCCGGTTTCGGATCGCCCACAGATGCTAGCTTGTTCAGAATAGCGCTAGTGAACGTGTCGGCAACGAGCAACGTGTTCTCTTGCAGAAAACTACTCGCATCGCTGGCAATGTGAAGTAACAGTTGGCATGGCCCGAGGGCGCTCTGTGACCGGTCTTTCACTATCAATACCAGATTAAGAGCACTGGCCCGGAGGCACATCTGCTTCACCAGCAGCTGATCATCGATGGTGAGGTTCGAAAAAAAATGCTGCAGCATGAGGCACTTCTTGATCAATAGCATTAGGCACTCCTTGATAGGAGCCTTAATCGAGTGCCCCGTTGCAGCCAGTTGAAGTTGCTCCATCTGCAACTGTGCTCCGAAAAATACGGACGTGAAGTTGGCCGTTCCTGAAAACGTTGGATCGATCTCCGCCAAACGATCTAGGTCGTCCTGGGCCGCTTTCAACAGCGCCTGCCGCGCTTGAGGAGCAGAGTAGGCCCGCTGAATGTTACTGAGCAGTGTCTCAAGGAACTGCCTAGAACCGGTAGATCCAATGAGGTTCAGCTCCTTCGTATCACCTCCAACAGCTAAGCGGGGCACAAAGTTAGGCATCGTATCCCGAAGGTACGCATAATGTTTAATAGTCGTTTCGGGGAACAAACTTAGCATGGCCGGAAGATACTGGGCCGCGTTGAACAGCATGATTAGCACGCAAACGTACGCCGGATCCTCCACATCGCGCTCGGCACTGTCGAAAAACGGATGATCCTGTAGCAGCTGAGGGGTGATGGACATGCAGATCTCTGGGTGCTTCTGACCAACACGCTGCATGCATCCGAACGTCGATAGGCGATCTTCCGGGTACTTCAAAAGCACGTCTAATACCTTCTGCACAACGAGCGTAAGGCAGGCTTTCGTGGAGACTTTACATGCTCCCAACATCAGGTGGAGACCTTCACGAACTTCTACGGAGTAGTCCTCCAACGAACTGAGCATCGTTTCAAGTTGATCTTCTCGTAGAATAATATGCCTGGATATTGAGGTCAGACTGTATATGGCTCGCAGACGTACCTCCTCGATTTCATCGTTAAACATGTCGACCAAAAAATCAAGGGAAGTCACCGCAAACAGCGGGTTTTTGAGGGCAAGCTTGCACATGGAATTTACTGAGGCGGTTCGTACCTCTAGAAACTCATCTTCCAATCCTTGAACTAGCGCACCACACGCTCCCGATGCCATGAGAGAAACCGAATCCGCACTGATGATCTCTTTCGGTGCGTCATCGGCCCATTTCTTCCCACTGGACCACTCGCCACTCGCGAAATGGGCAGCGCTACGTTCGTGAAGGCTTCTTTTCTTGCGCATATTGCTCATCAGCTTTTTGTCCAGCGTTTGATGAAGAAACTCATCGCTCACCATCGTCATGCCACCGAGAAGTTCCGCAGCCAATGTACGGATGTTCATCGAAAGGTCGCAAATGGCCGAACACACCTTCCCGAACGCATCATCTATCATGCGAACCTCCTGTTCCGAGTCTTGCACCTTTATCAACCTGCAACCAAACAAACAATGACATTAACCTGAGTTTGCGTCTTCAAGATGCTCGATCGACTTACTCCTCTGGATGGCGCACGCCCAATTCGAACACCATATTCAAAGCCTCTCTCCGTACACACTCGTAATCGTCTGTAAGGGACGCGCAGGCTCGCGAATACAGGGACGGAGGAAGTTGCACACCTCGTTCACCCAAAGTCAGCATGGAACGGAATGCTTGAGCTCGCACGCGTGCATCAGAAGAATCCGTATACTTCCCAATCAGTTCGAGGCTCTCCTTTTCGGCGTCGGACACAAGCACAAACACACCCAACAGGAGTATGGCGTGTCTTTGGACGTTATGGCTGGGTGAGAATAGTTTTACCTTGGCAAAGAAAACCATTTGGTTAATGTACGACACGGACGGGTTGAAGGATTTGCCGATCTTTTCCAGCACGATCAAGCCTTGCGATATGACTTTGGCCGAGGTCTCCGCCTTGAGCAGCTTGATCACCTCATCAATCAGCTGCTGTGCGTCGATGCTGGTTTCAGTGGCTAGATCCGCAAACAGTGATAGTATTTTCACCCGAACCGCGGACTCGGGTTCGCGTTGAAAATGTTCGACGAGCTTACGGATTGCCTCAGGAAATTCACTTTCGTCGAAATGTATCGAGTCTGTAATTTTGAGGAGAACTTGAAGTGCCTCGTTACTAGACGCATCTTCTAGCATATTAACGTATCCCAGAATGGACGCAAGCGTTCCGCTCGATTTGCATGCATTACGCCGAATCCGTTTGTACAGCCGATGACTGGGGATATGTGGGACAATCGGTACCTGCTCCTGTTGATGAAGAAACCTCAAATTCAATAAACGCTTGTGAACTTTTACGATGAATTATTAGGCTTACCGACAATGAAGATATTTCAGAGATTGATCGTTTAACAGCTAAAGCCATGATTGGAGATAATTTAAAGTAATTGTGTCGCACAAATAATCCAGCATACCATAAGCCGCAAGAAGATTTTTGCAACTATACACGACAACCTGCTGTACAATAGCGTGATGATTGATATTCTTTTCCAGCTTCGTCTTTCGGTTTCTCCGGCGGAATAATTTTCTGTTGGTGGAGTAATGTAAATTAACTTTAATTTGCATCGATAAACAACAAATAATTAACTAAAACACCAACCAAAACAATCGCGCCTGTACATAAACCTTAACAAACTGGAAATGACAGAAAACAATCGGTATTCTAGCCTTTGGAGCAGCCCTGTGATTCAGGCGACGAACGAATGAGTCTCATCACCTAGCTATGGATGTTTTTCTGAATCAAATAGAAGTTATTTGTTGAAAAACAATGCTCTGCAAAAATTATGAGTCAAACACTTATCTGTAACATGCGCCTTTTTGAGAAAACCTCGACTAGCAGTTAAGATATTCGAAATTATTGCAAGAATGAACTCAACTGATTTGCGGAACGATACGGATGCTTATTGGGCAGCATGTGCTTGACAGCTGCCAAATTAAGTACACAAATCGGATCGTATCGTATGAGTCATAACATAAAATTGCAGCGGATTAAAATTAGGGAAACAAATCACAAACCAAGAGAAACCTTACTAAACTGCTCGTAGAAAGTGCGTTTATTAGTGCTCCTTTAGCAACTGAATTAATCAAAGAACGGCCAATATGGAGTGGCTATTCGGTAAGCGAATGTCCCCGGACGAAATGATGCGCAAGAACCAGCGGGCGTTAAACAAAGCGATGCGAGATCTGGATCGGGAAAAGATGAAAATGGAACAGCAGGAAAAGAAAATCATCGCTGACATAAAAAAGCTGGCCAAGGAAAACCAGATGGACGCGGTCAAGATCATGGCGAAAGATCTGGTCCGGACGCGTCGCTACGTACGGAAGTTTATGCTTATGAAGGCTAACATACAAGCGGTGTCGCTGAAAATACAGACCCTCAAATCCCAGAATGCGATGGGAGAAGCAATGAAGGGTGTTACGAAGGCAATGACCAACATGAACCGCCAGCTCAACCTGCCACAGATTCAGAAGATCTTGCATGAGTTCGAAAAGCAATCAGAGATAATGGACATGAAGGAGGAAATGATAAACGACGCGATGGATGATGCGATGGAGGACGAAGGCGACGAGGAAGAGACCGACGCAATCGTGTCGCAAGTGCTTGACGAGCTGGGTCTTCAGCTGAATGATCAGCTATCCGGTTTGCCGCAAGTATGTTGTCCATCTAGCTGCGATTCTGTGGCAATGCAGAAGCTGGAATAGTTACGAGTGCTTTCTTTTCCTCAATTCCAGGCGTCGGGTTCGTTGGCGGTGACCGGTACGAAAACTCCTCAAGCAGCTGCAGTTGGAGCTGCCGGTGGTTCCGGTGGAGCAGGATCTCCCGTTTCGGATGCCGATGCCGATCTGCAGGCCCGACTGGATAATCTCAGAAGAGAGTAGTAGCGTAACAAGCGTAATAGTTGTGTATGCAATTCGGTTTGCGACCATTCACTCTGGCATCGCATACGGCAACGACGGACGACAAGCAGGAACTTTTTTTAGCTATTAAGTTGGATGTTTTGTTTGAATGCGTCTGTGTTTTAATTACATTTTAGTTTGTACTCTGCTTAACGCTTCTTTTCGTAACCTATGAATGAATGTAAATATGAGAATAAATAGCTCGACGTGATTTGAATCTGCATCGTCGAATGCTGAGCATCGATCTTGACCTGATTTATTATCGTTTGACTAGATGCTACTCCACTAGACACACTGTGCTATTTTAAATTCATGCTATTTTAGTGCTGCAGTACTGTGACTAGCTCAATCTACTCGTGTGATGCCAAGGCAAAGCAACAATGATAAATTCATATTGAACCAGAGTTATCCGTACGCTTCACGTGCGAAACTTTCAACAATTTTACGCAAAGGAAACGGAGAACTCGGAAATTTCAAACTCTTAAAAGTGCTCGAATTAGGTTTACTACCAGCTAATAGATGGCGCTAATAGTGCTAAAGAGAAAGTATGCTTCCACTGTTTACTTATAGATGGTGCTGTTAAATTTGTACAACATCGAACGCTTAATGTGACAGCGCCATCTATTGGAAATTATTCAAAACTTTGGTCTATTGGCGACGTCATTCTATGCTACAACACTGCTGCAGTATAACAGTTCTGTACTGCGGCTGCCCCAGTTCAGGCATGGAAAATGCTGCCTCTTGACTGTTATGCTCTCCTGTTACTCTTGCGTAAAATTTTCCTAGATTTGAGATTTATAAAGTTGAACTTGAAGTTAGTGCTTCATTATTTGATCTCGTACGCTTTGTAAGCACATTCAAATTTGCTTTTAAGGAGCATGTTTCTTACGAGTTACGAGATCTACGAATTCGCAATACCGTTTGTACATTGTTTAAAAATTTCGCAATATTTTAATTAACTTTGTAGCTTGAATTATAAAATGATTTGTCAAACGATCAAAAGGATAGTAATAAATATAACTTTGTTTCATGAAATAACAACGTCCCGTATTCTTAATTAAGATTAGTCATGAAATTTGCATTGAGGAAAAGTTTTCTGACTTCTCAGGTAGAGATCATAAATTATACTGTATAGAAACATAAAGAAGATACTTTGCGATAATAAGAACAATGAGAACATTGTTTGTTGAGAATTTCTAGTAAGAAGGCGTCAATATGTATTGCGAGCTCGGGGTATACGCCACACATGTTCAAAAAAAAATTAGAAATGTATAGAGCTTGAACAGCAAAGTTTCTCTCGTTTTATTTTAATGCTTTGCGAATAGTTTATTAATTCCAACCCAAAAAAATCACATCTACATAAAATGAGATCCTCGAGCTTTTGCCTGCTGGGGTAAAATATTGCAGCAACAGGAAACGACAATAACTTCTATTGCAGTTGCAATTGTGCAAAAATTAGAATTTACGATGTAGAACATTTTATTTGTATCCTTCTTTCTCAACACATGTTAACGAAAGGAAATGGAAACGACCGAAGAATTCCGTCCGTTTAACCAGGGTAAATAAAAGCATTACAATAGTTTGAACGCGCCAATAAAATATGTCTATTATAGTTGAACAAATTATACACAAACATTAACATATTTACCTTACGGAAGATTGAAAGTAAAAATAATGGGTACGTATGCTCGTGTGCGGTACGTTTAAATTATGAAATGTGGATGCAAAAAAAACTATATGCTTAACACGTACAACTTATGGGCTTAAATCAACGAATTGTCTAACCAGGATTGGGGACGCCACCCACGCGCGGAGGTTTTCAGCGAATTTAAATATTCAGAATCTAAAAAAACGAAACAAGTTTGGCCACAAATCGGCTCACAGGATTGATATGTACACTACTTTGTGGAACGTTTAGCTCGTTTGCTTCGATTTTGCTGTTTTTTTTGTTCAAAACAGTAACAACCCTCGGACTCGATCATGCGACAGCACAAAAAAAGAAAACAAATATAATTATAACCAAACGTTAACGGTTCTGTAAAATAATCTCTTCAACATCACAAACCCAACGAACGAAGTTCTAAATAATTTACTATGAATTTGATTCGTTACACGCTAATGGCAAATTTCGGTCATCGTCCTGCTGCGGCACGCGCTAGGATAATCTCTTGAGAGGAAACAACCAAAGTAATGCAAGAAACAAACAAAAAACATACCTACAAACATAACCCTATCTGATTGTGGTTCCTAATTTCGACGTTTCGTCTATTGCATCGCATTTCGGTAACAATCGCATTCGACCAGCTTTGCTTTGCACTTGCACTTGTGTGTTTTGCTCTCTTTGTAAACAAATAATATCAACAATCAATTTTAACACAATACTTTTGACACTTTTCAACAACGAAATCGATGGGGAAGAACAAAAAACCAGGAAAACAAGGAAAAAGGAGGTCGGCTATAAACGCGAGCGGTTGATGTAAAACACTTGAGAAAAATTGTTCTAAAATAAACAAAACAACATGTCATCGAGCCGATCGCTCGTTTCTCGTCTGGGAATTCGTTTTCTAGACGTACATATAAGCAATAATTGTCCTAAAACATTCGCTAACTTAACTAAACGACTCTAATGTTTTTCTCTTCCTTGTGGGCGATCTCTCGAACGATCTCTCGTTATCCTTCGCACCATCGGAAGAATCGCAACAGAACGAGCTCATCCCACTCGGGCAGTGGTGCAGGAGTACGCTTACATGCTAAATGAACCATGCTAACGATCGTGCACCTCACAGCACGATCGAGCAGTAGTACTCTGATGCGGCAGTGACCGTTCCATGGGCTCGAGCCCGCGCACTTACTCTAGACACTAACGAAAATGTAAAAATGGCAAGAATGTCGAATAATGGAAGAGTATTTGCTATCGGCTCATTGTCGAGCGGATCGATCTCCATCCCTAGATTGCTTCTTTGTGCTGCTTCTCGCACGACTTTTCAACGCCTCTCTCTCTCTCTCTCTCGGTATCTCTCTCCCTATCTGCGAGGTCCGATCGGTGATGGAGCACGATGTATCGATGAATCACAACACGGCCGGGTCAGGGATCAGCTCTTTCCCTTTTCGAGTCCCCGTTTTCTCTCTCTCTCTCTCTCTCTCTCTCTCTCTCTCTCGCTTTCGTAAATACATTAAAATAGGAACGTCGTAGTGTGGAATTTGTGTTGAGTAGAGCGTTGCAGAGGGTCTGTTGTTCACCTGCTAACGACGATCGTGGCAGTGTTGGTGTTGGTTAGCAACATCGGAGGTGATTGCGTTGGTGTGGCGAGTGGAGGATGTGATCCTGGCAGATTGGTGACAGCGGGCAAGGACACTGGAGGTCCTGCTGGGTTGTTGACAGGAGTCGCTTCTGTCACCAGTGGTACCGTTGACAGTCGGCTTTGTTTACTCTGCTTAGTGACAGCTCCACCTGGACCGGGGTTTTTCTGCGCCAAGTGTGTCTGGTAGTGTTTGGCCAGGTGTGCCTTCTGCCGGAAGCTCTTACCACACAGGGAACACGCGAACGGCTTCTCGCCTGTGTGTGTGCGTATGTGCACGTTCACGGAGTACTTGTCCTTGAAGCCTTTCGAGCAGATCGAGCAGTAGTGCAGTGAGCGCTCCTTTCGCTGTCCATTGCCACACTGTGTAGGGCTAGTGGTGGCGGCAGAGGTGGCAGTAGTGGTGGAAGGTCCTGTCGTCGAAGCCCCACTCGTTCCTGTACCTGCTCCAGGGCTCAACAACGTTCCACCTGCGATCGTGTTGAGGTTGCTCATGCTCGTGTTGTTGTTGTTGTTGTTGTTGGACGCGACAGAGGAGGCGGTGTTGGTGGTGGAAGCGAGGTTTCCACCCATGGCTGAGGGGTTAGAGCTGGCAGGTGAGGGTGTTGTACCACCACCACCACCACCACCGAGAGATCGCTTGTAGCTCTTCTTCGCCCGTGGAGCTTTGACCTTGGCAGTTGAGGTGGTCGTCACCACATCTGAGGAGGTCGTTGTTGAGGCAGGCTGTCGACTGAGACCGGGGGCTGTGGTTGGGGACAACACCGCCAAAGTGCCGTGATGATGGTGAGGCTGGCCGGAGAGTAAGGATCCTGTGGAGGAGCTGTTGCCACAACCATTGCCGATCGTTGGTGTTTCGACGATGATCTCGGCATAGTTGTTGTTGTCGGTGCAGAACTGCTGCACCTCGGTCGCTATCCGTTTCAGCTTCTCGTAGTCCTCGGGGAAGGCAGCGTCGAGTGTCAGGAACATGTCGTCTACCACCACACTACCTGAGGCCGCCCCAGGTCCACCTCCTCCGAGGTCTTGCACCTGACCTGTGGACACGACCAACTGCTGCTGGTGCTGTTGTTGAGAGGCCACTGACGGGTTGCTGGAGACTGGCGAATGCAACATCTGCTCGTCGTAGATCGAACCCGCCAGAGTAGAGTCAGCATAGGCACCCAAAGAATCGGCAGGATCTCCAGTAGAGTAGAGCACACGTCGCAGCTCATCATCCTTCATGTGACCAGGTGTTGGCAACACGGTGACGGCTCCATTCGGCAGTTGCAGACCTGCCACACCTTTAGTGTAGCCTTTGCCCTGTAGAGCACTCCGCAACAGCGATTCCGCCGTGTCCTGTTGTATCACGTTGTGGTCCGACATCTGCCAGTCGTTGTTGTTGTTGTTCTGGTACGCCAACACGCTGTTGGGATCGAGCAGATTGCTCGACAACACGATGTTGCTGGACGTCACCGGCATCTGCTGTTGTTGCTGCGTTTGCACCTGCTGGAGTTGCGATTGCGGTTGCGCTAAGTGCGTCTGTTGTTGCTGTTGTTGCACCAACAAATGTTGCTGTTGTTGCTGGTGTTGATGATGCTGGTCGTCCTTGGCGTGATGGTCCGTTCCGAAGCCACTGTCATCGTAGGAGAAGCACTCCGTCTTGACGTAACCCGGAAAACCGCCGAGGATCGTGTCGAGATCGAGATTGGACGCAGGAGCTGTCGGTTCCGAACCATTCGGATCCTTCCGCAACACCCACGGTTCGGGCGCTCCGTTTAATACTGTTAGTGTGTAGATCTGAAAAGGAAAGCGAGGGAAGCCATTAGAAGCCGTATACGCACAGCTACAATCGATAGAAGCTCACGTACTTGTCCGTCTGTATCGGCAACTTGGTTGCTGAGCCCTCCATTGTTGCTGTTGCTACCATTGTTGGGGCTGTTGTTGTTGCCATTGTTGGTGGTGTTGTTGTTGTTATTGTTGTTATTGCTGGTAGTGGTGTTGTTGTTGTTCTGCTGTACCCAGCAGTAGCGGTTGAGGTCCTCGAACATGGTCGGATCCAACCGGTTGGCATCCTTGTCGGAGCCCCAAAACTGCAATCGAAAGGATAACAAATACACAGGTGACATAGAAGGTGTCTTAGATCGCTTGTTGATGAGGTCTTATGATGAGCTTGGAAATCGCAATAGTTAGATTATTTATTGTTTCAAGCGAGCGGCGAATAGGAAGAGGAAAATCAATGCAATTAATATCCTCCACCGATGGCATGTTTCGATGGGTTATTGTTTTATGGCCCACTGATCGCACTTAAATGCACTTGGTGCATTGGCTTGGATGCATTTGTGGTGTTTTTATTGCTCCCTTCGGATGTATACGATCGAAAGATAACCTAGCAGCTCTCCATCGCTCACGATTTGTGGCTATAAATATGCTGATGAATCGCTGATCGTGATTGTTCATTCGTAGCCTCACATCCCTATGGTACTATTCCCCAGAAAACCTGCTCACAGCCCTTTTTGAATGTCGTCGAAAAGCTTCAGCTCAATTGCAATCTACAACGTATTTTTAAAAACGTCCATTTGAACGGCACTTTCGCAGCGCGCTTTTCTGAGCGGCTCGTAAAAAACCCGACGCGCATGTCCACTCATTTTCCGACCGATCTACACGAAACCACACACCGAGGGTGGCCGTAACCGTTGGGGCCAATCACGGACCGGAGCTGGAAGCAGTTTTCCACCGCTAATGATCTGCACCGGTTTGGCTGCGCGCCACTGATTTGCCAATAAATCCTGCCATCCTGAACTGGACAGGAAAAAAAACGCCCCACTCCGGAGGGCCTTTTCCAGCTTTCAGTTTCATCCGATCGACTAGGTTATATCCCGCTTTCGATCGACACAGGAAAGAGTGAGAGGATGAAGGACAGAAGACGCTCACGGGGACGATTATTCGTGCTTGAGCTGCTGCAAGCGTGCAACGCATACTGCGCGTTAATTGATTGACGAATGCGAACGGATCTATTTGGAACGGGTTTTAAAGGGTAAGAGAGAGAGAAAGAAAGAAAACAGGTGAAAGAAGGGGACGAGAAGGCTGATTAGGAGCAGGCCAACGAGTGGAGTGAGCCATTTGGTCAGAGTCGTGCACTTGCAGCTCGCGTTTCAGCTGGCCTCGTGGCCTAATGGCACTAAATCATCATCACTCACGCCCGCGGTCGAGCAGAAGTTGGAGACCTGTAGGAGCCGACGACGAGCCGTGGACCGTTCGATGGTTGCCTCGTAAAGCATCATTAGAAGGCATCTGAGACAAGCAAGCGAGCAACCGAGGCTGCCGGCGTTGTTGTCGTCAAAGGACGTTCGACAGTGCGTGGGCTCGTCAAGTGAGTCCTCCAGCTGTACGCGGTAGATGCGTATCGCAGAGGAAGCCTACTGTCGCATGCCAACGCGCGTGGAAACTAGCGGAAAATGGCACGGTGCTTATCGGGAGCTGCGATCACTTGCCGTATCTCGTTCGATCGGTCGGATTTGTAACGATTGGCGACAATCGGCGGTAGAAAGCGACTCGATTTGTTGAGATGTCTTCGTGTGGGCTTTGAGACGTCCTCACGGCGACATCGCGAGTCCTGCACGGACGGGTCATTAAGCGATGGCGGATTTTAAGACGGCATTAGAGTGGAAAACGTTTCATTACTGATTTAAATTTTCAACGGAAAATGAGGCGGTGGCGTTGGGCAGTTTGTGGAGTTAATTGTGCCCAAGAGTGTGTGTGTGTGTGGGTGTGGGGAGCTTTTTTCCATACAAACGAGTGACTTGCGATTTACGATATGACGGCACTCCAGCCATGCAGTTCGCAACTCATGCGAGGCACGAACACCCTAAAGATGTAATATAATTTATTCATTAGCCCGCGGCCAATCAAATGAACGGTGGTTTTGCGCCGCTCGTGAACACTTATTTTAATGAAGATGACATAACGCAGATGCAATCTGGTCGGATGGTTTTCCATCGTTTGTCATTTTCCGGCGAATCGATGCGTTCAGTCGTAAAACTCGTAGCGGAGCCCTATTAACGAAAGAAGGAGCCGCATAATAACGCCCGCTTCGTTACACGGCAACTGCTGGCTCGTCGTTTCGTTTCGAAAAATCGATCACACGCCCCACGATCTTATCAACGGCCCTAGATCGCCACCGTGTGGCATCGCTGCACACGAACCAGACCAGGCGTTTCGTGCGGCTCAGGTGGTGAAAAATTAAGCACAAAAACGCACCCGGTTTCAGGCGAACCAGCGAGATTGACGATGACGAATGCCGCGTTCAATCCGGGATTGGAAGAATGAAGAGTTAATTAAATTAATTAAGCTGTTAACGATCGGCCACGATCTGGTCCGGTGAGTTCGGGGCTATTTTGATAGGCCTCCCTAGAATGCCGCGTAGGGGTGAGTTTTATGCTCGCAGGTGTGAACTATGCGGCCGCTTCAGAATGCGAGCCATCGACCCTAACGTGACTGCAATCCATCAACAAGGGTCCAAGAGATCCCTGCATCTTAACATCTTTATTCGCCGAGGCTTCTTCGTTCGCTTGAAAAATAAAATTACATCGCGGACGATCGTAATGGACGTTCGGTCCGTTTTCCATTTCCATTTCCAGCGCCAATTATTGTATTAGCGTACTCGGTGGGGAAAAAATCGCGTCCCAACCCGCCAGGCGCTACTCATCCTCCTTTCACCGGGTGCAATTCGCGAAGCGGTGCTATTAAGTTTCGCTTTCGTTGCAACCGGCGTTGGCTACGGTTGGTTTGGTCCAGTTGCGTGTGGGACGAAGCAGGAAACCAGGGACTCCGGGTCTGGCGAAACGCAAATGTTGCGCTCCCGTGCGCGAGTTGCAGCCCACCGCCATCTAAATAATAATAATTTCTTTATTAACGATCGATCATTAAGGGCCAGTCGGGGCCGGTAGCCCTACGCGCGGACCACTCGCTTGCGGCGAACTTTGAGGGATGATGATTGCAGCCGCAGTAACGTTTCTGATGGGGGAATTTTATATTTACAACCCGATGCTAGAATATTATTCAAACGAGCAGTGGGAAACGAAGCCACGATTGAACGATCGTGTACCTAACGCTTCAGGCGAATGGAGAACGATCGTTCGTAAATCTACGTACCTGATCGAACCCTTGCAATGGCTGATCGTTGGCGTCCGGTATCCTGCTGGCAGGAGATCCATCCATTGGTGTCCCATCGTTTGCATGCCTTCCGGAACCGGGTGGTCGATCTCTCACACCAGTGTTCATGCTGGGTAGCCCACCCGACAGGAGCCGTTGGCAGGAGGTGCCATTATTCGCGCCACCAGGACCTCCACCACCAGGACCTCCGCCACCAGGACCACCGCCACCACTACTGCTACTGCTGATGGCCATGTCCGGCGCGGAACCGGTGACGAAGTCGAAAAAGTCCGTCTTGGACAGGTCCTCCGTGCGGAAAGGTTCGCTGATTTCCATTTGGCTCGATGACGACGCCATCGCGATGTCAGAGATCAGATCCAACATATGCATGCGCTGCGAGGCTGCTCGGGAAGCGGCAAAATGGCAGGAAGCAGAGCTCGCGTTTTAATTGGCAGGTTCGGGAGTCGACGGACACGGGCACGGCTCGCTAATGCGTTCTCACATTCGGGCTTTAGTTAATGCGTTTCCGATACCGCTCGGTTGCTCGGTTCGGGATGGGAGTGATTTTTCTCTGCCGCTCGTCCTTCCTGGAGTCTTGCTGGCAATTTAGTCGTGCGTATCAATCGGCTGTCCCGACACGATGCGAGTGCAGGTGCATTCGGTGGGTCCGGGAGAGCAGCTTCTCCAAGGGTTCAGGTTATTGACATCTGAAATGAAACACGTGGAACAGGACGATCAGTGGAAATGAGCAAACAAAATAATGCAACGGGAATGAAAAAGCTCGAAAAAAATGGAATTAAATACTCGACGAAAATAAAACGCACGCACCGCACAAAGTCGCACACAAATAACGCGACTCACGCCGACAGGAAGAGCGAAATGTTAATGGAAATGCTAATGAGAATATTTCGAATCGATAAAGCTTTATTGACAGAGCACTCTCTTTATTCGCGTATTTTTTTTCCTGCCGCCTCGTTGCTCGTTTATCCTTTTCGTTGTGTATGGGTAGTTCTTTTTCTTTTGCACTACAACGCGGCTTTATCAGGGCTTCCGTTCCGTTTTGTACGATCGGTGATGTCTCAACCGCTGCCGAATTGACGGCGCCCTGACGGAGGATATGCATTCCGAAAGATGCTTTTGAGGAGCGACACGACTTGACGGCTTTGCTAGTGGAAAATGCCGCTGTTGAAGGGCGTTACGTTGGAGATCGAATCGTCAACGTCGCGTAGAATGCCATTAAGGAGCCGTCTATGAACGCTGTGCGATCGGATTATGGCGATCAAGGACTCGTCGAGTCACTGAGAATCGTCGTTATCGCACTCTTGAAAAGCATTGTTCTCGTTGCACCATGTGAGCTTCATGTGTCACTGTCGGGCTCGTAGGATCGACAACACCAGATAAATGAGCAAAAATCATAAATTTCATACCCATTTCCAGCACACCCACTCTGGGCCTCGTGTGGAACGAATTTATAAGGCAACAAAAGCGAGCCCTTAGGCCCGGCAATTGACGTCCCACCTGTGGTAGGCGTATGTATCGACGTATCGATGCTTATGCCACAAAATGCCGCTAATGCTGAGGCACACACACCTCGCGATCTTGGAGAACACATTATGATCTTGTGAAGGCATAATGTAGCGTTTCGTGACATCGTTTAGCGTTTCGGATCGAATGTATAACCAGCAAAGCATAACAAGTCGGTCGATTTTGTCGCTCTCGAACACGCGAGACAAGTCGTTCAGCATAGTTCACCCAACCAGCGGCGAGGTTTTATGTCCACAAACTGATCGCACACGCGTTCAGTGTTCGTAATAAACCGCAGCTTCGGTGCAACTGCAGCTAAAACCGCCTGCCGCCTGCTGCGTTCGACCTGTCGATGGCTTTCGAGACAAAACGATTCATAAATTCGAATAGATGCATGCCTCCAGCACCTTCAGAAGAGCATGTGTGCATTAGCCGTGTGAGTATGTGCACTAGACATTGTTATGCACCCTTTCGACGGCCCTTCCCCTGGACGCTGTCGTGGTAGGTATAGCGCGCGCAAACACCCAACTGGCAAACAAACAAATCGAGAACAAATGAAAACAAAAGTCCCACCAGCTCGAAGACTCGACTAGTCGTGCCAACCCCTGATGCCCTCTGTGGGTCCCTCTAAGAGCCTAAGGGTCCTGTGCTCGTGCTGCACGTGGGAGCGTCATGTGGCCATGTGACGATAAAATATTGCATGCAAAGTAGATGCACTTCGCAGCCGTCGAGTGCCAGAGTGCATCCGAGGCGGTTGCTGCTCGGTGCGAAGTGCGCAAAATGCAGATCGTGCCGCGTTTCTACGACCAGCGGCTGGTGCATCTTCACCACGGTGTCGGAAGCGAGGGAAATAATGCTAAATGCATAATTTTCCAAACGACATCGCATCGCATTATGATAATTTCCCGCGTTCCCGGGAACGGTGCGAGCGTGTTGCGTCTCGCGTGAATCGAGCCGCGGTTTTGTTTTCGTTCCGGCCGAGCAGCCTGGAGAAGTTTGTCTGCACAAAGCCATCCCGGCCCGAGCGAGGGATTACGCGCCCTCGTAAGTGACACCCGGTGGCTCGAAGTGCTTCCATTCAAATTCAAATTTCGGAATTCAAATGACAAGAAAGCGCACATGAGGAAAACGAGCACACGACCCGAGCACACGTAGATAAGAAAGAACCTGCGTGTTTCGATGTGCTTTTGAGACGATCGTTCGAGCGTTTCGCTCCAGGTGTGAAGCAGGTTCCGGATGACTCGGATGACCCACAATTGACCCGATTTCGCTTGACACACGGCCTCAACTCGGCTTGGGTTCACGTTGCCGTAAATTCTCATCCGTTCTCGGGGAACTAAAATTGACACCGCGCACACGCACACGCGCTTTCTCACGCATGCGAAAGAAACGATCGTGGCGTGACGGAGAAAAGTCCGAGAGGGCTAATTTCGGCGGCCACCTGACCACTCGGCAGCGACCCCATAGGACTAATTCACAAATTAACTAATGACCTCCATCGTAATCACAGCCAGAGCCACCGCGGGGTCAGCTCACAGTCGGATGTCATTTTCTCACCCATCCCGAAATGGACGCCATAATGGAATGACGACGATGGAGGCCTCCGCCTAACGGTGTCACGTTCCACCGATGACCGACTGGTGGTGGACAGGCCCGCGATTAGCTCTATTGGATGTAATTCATTAAAATAACAATGCCAAATGGTGACTACCGAAAGCCTGTGGCTGGTCATCGCGCGTCACGGTCAGTCCACGGGGGGTTCGTCGCTTGATGCGGCGTTGTAGTCGTTTGTTTTTACTGCGCCCAAACGGAGAAGATTCGTGCAATTTGTGGGCGCGCTTTTTTGACGAAAAACCACAGCCGTGCAGGAAGACGTGCACAAATTGATATTTAATAACAAACAACCCACAAGGCCGGCTAGGGTTCGGTTTTTGGTCGATTCCGCCGGCAACCCGTTGAACCGGCACGGATAGGTAAATTAGAGAAGTCGAGCTCTCCCTCTCGAATTAGAAAGCGGTGGTTGCTTTTGTGCGCCAAGACAATCGACCCAGCTCGAAGGATAAGGAAAGCTAAATGTCGCGCTCGCGATGCACTGACGAGGGCACACAATCAATCATTTCATCGCTAAACACATTTGCGTGGACGAGGAACGACGAAAAACCTACTCCACGCACCGTGGCCGGGCCCAATTTGCGGTCGGGTCCATTTTTCATGCTCTACGCGTGCGCCCTGGACGCACTTTTCCACCCGTGCGTGTGTGTTTCTGGCGGTCAATAACAGGTTGGATGAAAAAAAAAAGAAATATCCTCCCTCTCGAGCCGCGTGGTTCGGGAGAAATTTGGTCCTCCCGGTGCCGCTAGTCTCGCAGGGCCTCCTTGTCTCGAAATGAGGAGCCTAAGGGTCGCATTCTGGGAGCACAAACGTCAACAACGCATCAATGGGGAAGAAAAATTGATAATTATGCACGTATGGGCTTCGGTTCGGCTCAGCTTAGCTCTGGACGACGCTAATCTCGTCGCTTCGCCATCGAAAGCCGCGAAGGTGGCGGAAAAAGACAAGAAAATACGGCCACGAAACCCACTCGGTTGAATAGAGGTGAAATTAGATTCATCAAAAATTATGATTAATTACACGGAACTTGTCCGGCTGGAGCTCGGCATGGCGGGATTTGGCGACAGGGGGTCGCTCTTGGCGGGCGTAGGTCGCAACGTTGCAGTGAGGCCATTTTTTATTGTCATGGTGGAGTCACACACACACACACACACACACGTGCTCGTGCGCGCAGAAGAATTCCATCACACCAGCTTAACCCAGATTGGACGGCCAAATTAGCCTTGACCCGGTCGTTTGGTGAGCTCCGGAGCAGCTAGAGTTGGATTTGTTCGACCGTTTCGTTGGTCCGTTGCTCCAGTTTAGCGTGCGATCTAACATTCGGCAGTCGGTTCAGCGAAGAGAAGAGGTCACACGGAAAGGTCCCGCCCGGCGCGTGATCCATTTGGCGCACCGTGGAGGGTGTGCCTGCGAAGAATCGACCTCAGATCGGGGCCACTTCCAACCTCGAGCGAGGGTGAATTATGATGGGCAGCTTTGATAAGCGAAGGCACGCAAAAGGTTAATGGATTTTTTCTGCCAACACCGCCCTTCACGATGCGGTGTTCTTTTCACTGGCTCTTCATCCTACGTCCACCCACTCGTGGCGCGAACGAGCGCTTCTTTGCCACGCTTGGGAAAGCCTGCCGTGTGCCAGTGGCCATGGCAAATTATCGCAAAAAAAAAACCATAACGGCAAAACCAGCGGCAGATTGGATTTGGGATTCTCGCGCGTTGCGGACGTGGCGAAAATGGCCGATGCTCCTCGATCGGCACACATCCATCATCATCCATCGGCGAGCTGGAAGCCGCCCGCGTTCGCTTTCTTTCGATCAATCATGGTGCGGGGTTTTAATAATGTTCCCGATTTTCTATGCCGATCGCGACGGGTCAGCGGTGTCGTGGGGTGGCGTTTTGGGCCCACGTAGGTGCGAGCGTTTTTTTTTGCTTCTTTGTGGAATCGCTTTTCAATTAATAATTTTTCCTGTCCCTTGGAAGTGCGAGGGAAACGGCGCATCGACTCGATCGCTCGACGACGCTGTTTGCGGTGGGATTAATAATAGCGCTAACCTATCGAATTGATGATCCCACACGCTGAGGATCGGGTACTGCATCGTCCTGGCTCGGCGGTGGGAGAAAAATAAAACGGGCATCCCTTGGCGTTTGCTCGTGACGATCAATTTTTCCGGAGACATACCACCGTTCTTCGCGTCGATTGGGCGATCAAGTGATTGGGAATGAATATCAATTCTCGCGCCGTTAGCTGGGAGATTAATTTAACCGGATATACACGCCTCAAACGTCTTGGGCTGCTTGGGGTTGGCATTCCTACGCTAATGATGTGGTTGACCAGAGGAAGCCGTCGATCGTCGATCGAATTCGGGAGTCACAAGATTGATTGTCCGGTCGCATTTCGGGCGCTGTGCATTGTTGCGCTCGAGGAAAGTGGTTCGAGCAGGCCGAGAATCCGCGTTCCCTAACCTTTTGTAGCCTCTTGGTTGGTGGTGAAAACAACTATAAACCGCTGGCCAGTGTCCAACACATCGGCTTCAAGGAGAAAGTGATCAACATTCCCTGCAGGCTTTGGCTTTTGAATTATTGAATTAAATATTAAACATTCTCAGACCTCGAAGCTGTTGTTGGGCGAATAATTTCACAATCTCACAAAGCATTCAAATTGATGAACTTTTCGCTAAAAAATCAACGCTACACAGCCTCCGCCAACGCTTCGATTTGTTGACATTTGAAAATTGCGCAAATCAACGTAAACCGAAGACAATGTTAATTCAATTTCAACAATTTCAAGTGAAGCAAATTATGGTCGACCGATCGGCCGTGGGGGTTGGGCGACAAATTCAGGCTGCGACATTTGCGGAGTCGAATAATGACCACCCGAGTTCGATAGAGTTCGTCCCCAGTGACTCGATCGAGAGCCTTATGTAGCCACATAAAGGGCGCGCATAAAAAAGCGAAAGCCAAAAATCGAGAGCACATTCCTTCCCAATTTACCCTGCCCTCGAGCGCATCTGAAGCAATGGCAGAAAAAAGGTAGTATTAATAAAACCAACAGCTTGGCAATGCCGGGCCGGGTGGTTCGAAATGGTAATGGCTATGATAATTTTACAACAGATCGCGTTCGGTTCGACCCCTCGGTGTGAGCGCGTGCTTAGGTGCTTATGAGTCCCAGTGCTCGTTAAGGGCTTCTCGTTGATGGGCTCGGTTTGCACTGAACAGTCGTGATCTAGAAAAAGCATCACTGCTACGTGATGCCCGGAAGGTGTGAGTGCTCTCATTATGGAAGCGAGTCCGAACGAATGTCGATCGGTTTCGGTTGAGCTTTGATGAATGAAGTCCCGTCCTTGCATACGCGGTGTTTCGCTCAGATGCATTTGGAAGAGAAGTTCAATAACTCCTCAGGTTGAGTTGGCAGCTTCACAGTTCGTACAGTGATTCGACTTTTAATTCAGTGTAGAAATCGTTTGATTGGCGGCGCTGATGAGGCGCGAATACTTTCGACAGGTTTAGATCAACCATGCAGTTGCATCCTCTTTGCATAATAACTGCTCGCTTGCATTAGGCACTTGTTGTCACGATTCAGTTTAGTTTCCGACTAAGCCATCGACCCTCCAGGGCGTACCGAACAACGAGCTACTTCAGAAGCACATCAAAGCGAGCCGTTTTATCTCACGCAACAGCTCTGGCGATGGTTGGGGCAACATTGTTGCTTGCACCTGCATTCGCTTCCGATGCTTATCCTGCTGCTAGCACTGATATCGTCTCAGACCGTGCGATTGGCAGGTAATATTAGGTTTTATCGCGAAATCGCTCACTGCACCGAAGCAGAGCCGTGCAGGACCATTTGCATCGCGTACTTTGTTGGGGAGCAGGCACGATCGAACGCGCCGAAGAACGGCAAAGTAAACTGATCCTATTCATCAATGAGCCTCCCCATTAGAGGCAACGGCATGTTTAGAGTCGGCGTGCATGTTCACGGATGCGTTTTTCGCCGTGATTTTTATCTATCGCTCGCAGCGAAGGATGAACTTTCCTGTGACGCTAGCGAAAAGGCTCGGCCTTAATTTATAGTCGTGTATTAATGTCGAAATATGACTTCGCACATCACGCTTCCCGTACAAAAAAAAAAAGAAAAACAGGCATCTCGGCGTGTTCGATCGCCGAAGCGTACAGGTCTCGGTGGAGAAATGCATCGCAGCCTTCACGCTCGCATAAATAATGAAACGTTTCGCAGCCACCGATGGTGAACGCGCTCTCTGGAGCCGTGACAAAGCACGTAAAACTGCACCATGTGCATGTGCCACCCGAAGGATGCGCCTAATTAAAGCCTCCGTCGTAAAGCGACGTGGCGCTGGCTCGGGGGGAAATTATCGAAAATAAATCTTATCGACTTCCGCGCGGCGCTGGAGGAAAAAAAACAACAACAACAAAAACCCACCCCTTGCTGGAGGTCTCCTCGTAAAGGGATGATTTAATGCCACGTGATTGCGCGAACGCCGACGAGACAAGCTCGTTGTTGAGGCGCACGTGGAAAGGCTTCCTGCTGCCGTTGGGGTCGACCTAGCGGAAGCGAGCTTCAAATCGGCCCAATTATGACGCCGAGACCGGGAAAATGTCGAGCAAACGAACTGGGCTCGCGAGATCGTAAAATGCAAAGGCGATCATCGCTTCGATCGCATCCGTTCGTCAAGGCACCGTGTCAACCGTGGCACTGGGAGGCCTTCTCCAGGCGGGCTTCTGGACACGAATTCCTGCGCTTATCGGATGAATCGCGCCCGCTAAACGGAGGCTTGCTTTATGCAAATGACCAACAACACGCACGGGCGCTTGTTTGCGTTGTCTATTTTGGAACGCGATTTTGACACCTCGGAACGGGCGTCGCGGCCTCGGACAGTTTTATGTCGCTCGGATCCCATAAAATCCGCTGATAAACGGTGAGAAACCGGCCCCTAACGGAACATTCACGCGTTTCCCAACGCACGCACCGTGGGGAGCCCACGAAGCCCACGGGATGGATTCAAAATCCAATCGACCGAACCGAAAGAAGATAAAAAAGCGAATCGTAATCGTAGGGTGAGGGTTTGCCCGGAGGGACGCATTCGGTTCGGTTCGAGATGTGACAGCTGAGACACGACTCGTTGGGATTCTCTCGGTGTGGCGCACTACCGGTAGGCGACCGTTTTGACGGCGACCAATTAATTATGAGTATTTTGCTGCTTACAATTTCTTTATCCTCCTTCGGCTGGGTGGTGGCCTTTGTGGCGGGTGCCAGGCTGGGAACCGACGATCGCACGGGAAACCACGGAAGCACCCGGTGAAATATGGAGACACGTGGAGACTGCGCGCGTGATGATTAAGCGACGAACCCGGCTAGCGCCATGCGCCATTCGCCTTGCGCCGACAGCAGATCAGAGCGCAATTCGTGGCGATAGCGAGTGGTCTGAGAGCGATGAATTATTCAACACCACCATTGGGCGTGTGGGCAGGATGGTCCTGGAAAAGCGGGAGCAAAATGGGCCAGCATCACTTCCGACACGTACACGCAAGGGCATGTCCGCGTAGGTGGTACTCGCGATGCTTCGAGGTCACGAGGGTTTATGTCAGTACCGGGTCGTGTCACGCTATTGGCACACCGTGTCCGTGGCCGGGAGACGTGCGTTACGTAAATCACGCGAATGCCAGCACAATCTAGCCTGGCCCATCTTCCACCCCGTGGTATCATTAACCAGTGGACTAATAAGTGTCGAGTGCCATAAATAAAACCAACATCACGATCTCGAGCGACGGTAGCGTGGCGGGTCCTGTCGTCAGCCACATGTGCCGAAGCTGGATCCCAAACGCGAGCAAGCGCATTCGGAGCATTCGGAGACACACGCCAGGCCGTGATCGTGAAGATCGCGCAGAGAAGACGGCCGCCAGATGGCGCTTTTGGCGTCGCATTCTGTGGATTGTGCAATTCGGGTGTTGGATTTCGAACGTGACGCGGTAATTTGATTTGGGTCGCATCCGACCCGCTCGCGGAGATCTATGGGAACTCGGGATCTAGGACCGTGTGACGGCGCGTTGGTCTAGCGGATGGAAATGGGTAATGCGTGACGCTCGATCCCTTAACCAGCGCCGTGTCATGCCCCCGGCATGGCAACGCTTTAACGAGGGCCAACGGACGCATGGTGATGCTTTGGCGCATAAATAATGTTGCGGCGCACTTGCTGCACCGAGCGGACACACGAACCGGGCGGGAAATGCAATTACCGTTGCGATCCTCGGGCCCCAACTACCGGATGGGGCGCAATTGATCTTTGCTGACTTTGCCCTCGCGTCTGTTAGGACGCACCAGGACGTTGCAAAGCTCCGGTGCAAGGTCATAAAGATGCACGCACACGATTACTGCGCTACTCGGCTGCGTGTGGTACGCGTGGTTCTTCGTCGCTGGTGGGAAACTGCAGCTGTCAGCTCACTGGTAGGGCCACAGGGTTGAAGGGTGGCCACAAATCGAGCCCTGGCTAACGATGCCGCGGGTGTCCGTGCATGACTCAGAGAGTGTAGGGGCGTTGCCAACGGAAAGCGACCATTGCAAAGCTTGCTTGACTGGCTGCACATGCCGATACTGCTGCGGGCTTGCGTTCGCGATTACGTATGCATCAACGGGCGATCGACGATTGGATCGGGATCAACGTTCGAGACCACCCCGACGAGAGGTGGCGTAGCTCGACATGAAATTGATCTCGCGAACGATAGGTGTTCCTGCGCTTGAAACCGGCCGGCTGGTGGAAGTTAATTAATAATGAATCATAACCAATGTTTTGGCAACCAGTGCGGACCCTGGCGTAGGGTGGCTCCTATATGCCCTACAAATTGCCCACGATCGAGCAGCCAGCGACACAGTGGGCTTCGGGTGCGGTGGTGCACTGTCAAAACCGTCGTGTCCTGGTAAATTACGGAGCAATTTGAGTGTACTAATTCCGCTTGTTCCCGCTGGTGCAGCAGAACATGGTCGACGGATTCTCGCACCACCTACTGGGCGAGCACGACCTTCCTAATGAAGCATGACTTTTTGACATAATTGGAGTCACCACCCACTCGGCGGTCTCTTGGGCCGGTTTCGTTCATTCATGAATCGACAAGCGTGGCTCGCGATAGCCGGATGCCAGATATCGATACGCCAAAGGCACGTAAATTAGCTGCCGCCGAGAGTGGTCGATCGGAATTAATGTTTATTTTATTCGGTGTGAATTTGAGTCGCACCACGGCTCTACCGCAAGGCCGTCCTGCCATCCAAACCCTCCGAACCATCGCCGTCACGGAGCCGATGGAATCTGATTATATTTACATTTCATTTCCATACGCTACCGATCGCGCCGCCAACCGTGGGCCGTCTCCATCGGCGTCGTCTCGTCTTCGGCGATGGCTTTAGATGGCACAAGCTTGAATGGTCCCATGAATGAATGAGCTTTTCGACCTGCTCTCGGAGCCGGTATTGGCCGGAGACGGCACCAGATAGAGGCCTTCCGGTGAACCACGGTCAGGCGGAAATCGACGAGAGCTTATCAGCGCGGCATGGGAGGCTGTTAAGTGGCATTTTGTTCGGGTTGATGAAATTTTGCGATACGCGAAATGGAACGCCACCGGTTAGCCTCTAAAATGCGGCTGTTTATGCGGGCGCAAGCTCCAGCACTGATTTAAATCGGCCGATCGACAGTTTAATGAAGCAGCCCTTCTGCACTCTCGAGGACAGGGTCTCCTATTTTCGCTCGCTGGAGCCGTACGTCAAATCAAAATTATTTCATCGCACGCTGTGATCGAAAAGAGTGTTTTTGCTAATTTTATCGGAGACGAACGAGGCCTGCCCTTTGGCCGTTCGGTAGGAAGCCCGCGAGCCCAGCGTGGAGCCATTCCCACGCTTCCAGCTTCGATGCCTCCGATTGCCGAGCCCGATGCTAATGAAAGAGCATCGCGAGATGACAGACGCAGATACGATCGGCGTTTCAATGTCGCCTAATGAGGCGGCTTCTGACGGGATGTTGTTCGCCTGAGGATTTTCACTCGCCGGTGCCTTTTCGCCTTCCGTCCTGCTCGCTGGTGGCTCGCAGTTCGCCCTCGGGGCAATCCGGCCCAGACTAATGGGACTCAGGCGTCTCGCTGGGGGGCGTGCGGCCATTTTGAAACATTACCGCCCTGTCACGCTGCTCACTGGATGCGAATTTTCGGTCATCGGTTAAAATTTCCCCTTCCGTTCGTTAGTTGATTCGCAAAAATTAAATTTCACCGCTGAGCCGTCACCGAATCCCGGGCATCTTCGAACGCATCACATCGATCATCGTCCGTGCCCTAGGGAGGCTCTTTTTCGAGCTGTCAAATCAGGCCGCAAATTTTCCACCAACCAAACAATTCACCGTCACTCGAAATGAACTCATCCCGGGCCAATAACGTCGGGAGGAACGAGTTCACACATTTATCAACCGTTCTGCTCAACGTTCGCTGTTTACACTTGCTCGAAGGTGTGGATTAACCGGACTACTTCGTTCGCGCTCGCAAACGGATGTGCCGCATGCGATGTTTCGGGGGACATAACGATATATCATATTCGCTCCACCGTCCGCCGTTTTCGCGCATTCGCTCGAGATTCGCGCCTGGTTAAAACGGAACCATATTTTTTCCTCACCACGCGCGTGTGCAGAGAAGCAACCGATCCGATCCAGCCAAAAACGCAGATGCACTCGGCGCATTCGTGACTTGCGGCGTGGACTTGCAGCTCCGATACGGCTGCGGCTTCCTGAAGATCTTATTTATTTGCGATGTTTGTTTGTTTGCGGCGCGGGCCGTAAGTTATTGCCATCGGCGCATGTCCTTGCGCGCCCCCTCCTGCTTTGTGCGGCTGTTTTTTTGTTGGCTTTTGTTAAATTGATTGCTTTTATAGCGTGTGAAAACATGCATAAAGCCGCGCTCGGTGGGGGTTTCTCTGGCGGGTGATGGCGGGAATAAAGGGAGCACAAAAAAAGGACGGAAAAAGAAACGCACTAAGTAACCGCTCAAACATATTATGAATCGACTGCGATCCCGAAGTGGCCGCACTTTCCGAGCTTGGGCGCAGAACAAGGCGAGCTTTCGTAACACCTTACGTTGTGCAAAGGTGGGCAGAGAGATGAAAAAAAGCATGGTAAAAAAATTAAAATAAAGCCCGACTTTCGGTGACAGCCTGTCCAATTAATCATCGGCCATCGTTGCGCCGTCTCGGAGCCCGTTTTGGTGGGGGTTTTGCGCGGTTGTTTGTTCAGCACGCCGGCAGGCACCGGTGCGTACAATAAACCTCGAATGCAAATGAACATGTTAACTTATAATAATTACACACCGCCACCGCGCGCGTGGGTGTGTATTTCGAGCAGGCGAACGCGTGCTTGTCGTTGTCTCGGGCGCCCCCTAGAGAGGGTAAGTGCGCGTAATCGCGCATAATGTTTTTTTTTTTTCGCACCTTGGCACCGACGTAGAAGGGCTACGATGTTGGAAAGCATTACATAGGGACCGACGGTGAGAGAAATATCAGAACCGGCCACCGAAGCCCGATGATGACGCCGTATCGCTTAATAAAGTGTGGTTGCTGTGCGAGGCTTATTTATGGCATGTAATCTGAGGGCAATATTTCATAAGTAAAATAGACACACTCAGCATCTAATCGCGCTGTGATCAGCTCGTTGGCAGCCTCGTCCGCAGGGTGCGGTGTGATTCCAATGTCTGTTTTTTTTCTCGCTTCTTTCTCCCCGCTATAAGCAAGGACCGAAGGCATTCGTCGCTCAGCCACAGCGCAAGGTGTGCATTGCTAAGGGCATTTTATAAATCATGCCGCGGAGGTCGGTCAACGTTGGGTCCTTTCAATCCCAGATCGTTTCACAACGAAACGCATGGACTTAGCGCGCTACATCCCGTAAGTGGTGTGTCCAACGATGCTGAATCGATATTTGACCTATCCGAGGCTCGTTTTGCGTCACCCAGGCCAGCAGGTGCGTGTGTGTGTGTGCAGGTTTTTAAGGATATAAAACGGGGCACGATCATAAAACGGTTCGGGAATAAACGCACGGTTCCACACGAGTGCCTGAGCGGCCCTAAAGCAATCAGTACATTTTATGAATATGGCGTTTTGATGTTCGCCCGATATCAAGGTCGGCGGTTCGAACTTCACACGATTAAGACGATTCCACCGAAACGTGTTACCCTCACGATGTGCATTAGCCTCGATACGATTTTTATAAAGCACAATCACGATGCCCGATTGTACCCGCCGGCGCTGCACGTGTGATCGAGCGGGATGTACCGAGTGGTACGAGTCCACGCGCGACAAGGACTTGTTCCACCCCCCCCCCCCCTCTCTCCGAGGGACATAAACTCCCCCCCTCCCCCTCCTCCCAATCGGGTGTAATAAGAAATGCAAAATAAAATATTGTCCGGTGGTCACTAAATGATCGTAAATTATTGGTTTGACGGTGTCGGTGGCCGCTCTTCGGATGCTTATCGGCCGCGCGTCCGGATGCTGGCCCCGAGTCCTTGGGGCGGTTGCTCGTTTGATACGTCGCCTGACACCGAAACCGAGTCACGAACGAGCGCACGAGAGAGAGAGAGAGAGAGAGAGGACGAGGGACGGAGAAGAAAAAATCAATATTATGATCGCAACCGCACTTTTCGTTAACGATTATTGCCACGGTTTAAGCCGCAAAACGTGGTGGGGCAAAAAAAAATGCTTTATAAATTCGAAAATAATTGCCATCATATTTCCTCGCATTCGCGTTGTGTGCATAAGTGCGGCCCGCCGCTGCGACTGCCAAAGCGATTCCCTTTTAGGAGCCCCCAGCCGACGAACACGGGTGATAATTCGATTTTTTTGTCCGTTTGTCAGAAGCCCCCGGTGGTGGCTTTGGCACACAGGACGCCGATTTGAGACGCAGTTATGCATAATTGGTTCCATCCCGCGGTGGCCGAGCGAACGCAGGAGCTCGAAATGGCCGGAGAAGATTAAAATAATAACTCATATTTCACCCTGGCCGTGTTAAGCCCCACTTATCTGACCCATATCAGGGCCAGAATCCCTCGGTTGCATCACGTGTGTGTCATAAGGGGAACCGCGCGTTTCTCGTAAATCATGTCACCGTTCGTGTGCGCCTGTGAATCGAGCCTGCGTCCAGTGGCGCACTGTGCCGCATAATTCAGGTGCACTTTAAAAGTCCATTTAATTAAGCAGGCCTCCCAACCGAGTCAAATTTGCGGCGAATCTCGGGGCAAGCAGCCGCAACGATGCGATCGCCATAACCATTCGTTTTAATGCGCGCGGCCGGGCCGAGCCGGGCCGGGACCGGGCTTGTTTTATCTTCGGCGTGCTTCCTTGGCGAAAGAGGCAGCAAAAACAAACAACCGCACGACCAACGAAGGACACTTCCTCCCGGCGGGAAGATTTAGTTGTATTTCTGCGAAATGCGTCCCGAATGAATGCGTCCTGTACGTTTGTGTTTTTGCTCTGCTGCGCCGGCCCAAAAAGAGCACTTACTCCGCGTGGGTCTCTTGCATCTGCAGGTGGTTTTGCGACCCCCGCGGTGTTTGCGCCACCTTCCGGATGTGGGCCCCGGCCGTTTTGGGGCCGTTAAGAAATTTATTGACCCTCGCTCGGGCCAGCGACTACTGGCGATTGCGCGCGCGCCAACGGAAGTCTCTTGCGGCATGGTTTAATTGGGGATGATTTAACGAATTCGGAATGAATTGGCCTCTGGCTTGTGTGTGTGTGTGTGTGTGTGTGGGCACGCCTGTGGAAACGATCGTCATACAAGGTAACAGAGCCAGGGACACGGACAGGAATGCATGGGTGCAACTCGTGACACTCGAGTGCTGCCGATTGTGCATTAGCTGCAACAAAGTAGGGAAACGGATTAGAGCTCATTAATCGACGGCCAAGGGGATGCCAATTAAATAGAACCCGGAATGGAACCGAGAGGCAGTGCCATTTGATCTTGCCCGAGAAAAAGGCTCGCTTTCGCGCTTTCAATGGCACACGGACGGGCGGAGGACCGAAAGAAAGATTTTAATTGAATTATCAGCACCGAAAATCGTTTACCCACGGAGATTTATTTCGGCCGCAAGCGAGGAACTTCGAAGTCGGCGTCCTTCTCGTCGTGCTGCAAATTGCAATTGCATCTTTGGGGTCGTTTCGGGCGATGCACACACACATACACACACACACTTGCCAAGCACGCCCGAAAAACGGAGAAAACACATTTTGACATATTACCTGATTATTTTGATTAATATCGCCGTCCGGCGGGTTTTTAGTAGCCCGAGGCTCATCCAACAGCCGGTGCCGCAGCAGTTGGCGGAGTGTCGTCGAGTGTCTTTGTCGAGGCACACCGTACGCAGACCGACGCGAAACCTGATACATTTTTAATTACAAACGTATTTTTTCGGATCGGTGTTCGGTGGGCGACTGGGCCGAAACGGCGCGCAATGAGACCACGAGCGCAGGTTAAATAAAATGAAATCGACGATTGGTGGATTGCGATGAATTATACTTTTTTTTCCATGCCCGGGCATTGCTGTCGCACATTTGAAGATCACCAATTGGGCGGCGATCCTCGTGGGTCCCTGTCCGACGGCACTTGGGAAATAATTAATTTTAATTAACGTGGAAAACAATTCGCGAATCGTGAAAGCGTTGCAATGCGACCTTCGAGTGGCGGCCTGGTTTCAGCCCGGTCGTGGCCCTGGCACGCCTAGCGTGAGCCCCAGGAGAACTGTGAAAAATTGCACTCCGAAGGGCTCACCGCCGAAAATCCGATACCCGAGAAACTTATTGATTACCATCGCGGGGCGATCGTCCGCGAAACGCACGCTCGGGCGCTGATTAATCAACGGCAATGTTTTACTTTCGGGCCCGTTCGGTGCTGCGCAAATGAGTGCTACTGAATTTTCAATTAAAAATGGGAATTTTAATTATCACCATCGATTCTACATGATCGCCGGCTCACGCTGCAGCTCCCTTGCGACCACCTGCAGTTTATCACTCGCACCCGCGAGAGATCGCAGATCGTGGGGCGGCTGTGGGGCAGATAAATGAAGACAGAAAATATGCGCACCCGGACGCCGCGTAGTCCGATTTACATATTTTGTTTATTTATTGATCTGTATTGCGGGCAGAGTAGGGGAAATTTATGGTCAAACATTGAGCTTTTCCACGATGAGGTGGTAGATCGATCGGTGAGTAAATATCACCCGCTTTAATCAGCTCTTAAAGAGATACGCGATCAATTGTTCTGGAGTCACTCAGTTCATGTTTCGATCTTCGATCATTTAGCGGCTTCTAATGTGACGATCATCTCTCATCATGCAAAACATCGTCGGAAAATGTGCCTTTTGTTGTTCCGCTGCACACTGAACGTGGAATGCGACTAGATCGACTGGTTTGAAATGGCATCATTCCGGCCCAGGGCTGCGATTCCATTCCACTGCCGCAATGGTCGTAAAAGGAGGCGCAAGAAAATCACCAGCTCGCTCTTGAAGCCCACGGAGTTGGCGTTGGCGGTAAATCGTGTGCATAGAAACGCAACTGAACGGGGATGCGGCTCTAAAAGGCCAGCTGATGATTAAAGGCCGGCTTGGCCGAAGCTCTCGCAGAGTTGCGTTGGTGCAGCTGCATCGATGCATTGGCTGCGCGCGGTACATCACTTAATTAACACAATATTCCAGTTTTTTTGCTGCTCCTTTCGAAGCTCCAAGATCGCCTCTTGCCAGCGAGAGGAAATAAAACGCACGATCGTAGGGCGCGTGCGATTCACGCATTTTGAGGATTCATACGGGGTTTCAAAGGGTGCAAGGGTGCCCACCGGCGGGCGGGTTTTATTGCGCGCGATCTTCTAATCGATGTTCGATTTGCTCTTTGCTCTCTGTGCGATCGTGCAACGCGCCGTTTACCGTATCGTCGAACGGATCGAGCGCACCTGGGATGACGGTCTCGCGAGGAATGTGGTTACGTTTTTCATGTCGATCGATTTACTTTTTTCCGTCCTCGATCAAAACGGCGATTAAACCGACATTTAGATGCATAATTCATGTTTATGTGGCTGCTGCAACCGGTGAAGATGAGGCCGGATAAAATCGGGAGCGCTCGTATTTGCCGATATCGTGGTATGGGCTGTCTCTGAGCCGTTTAATCGCGTTCCGAGCTGCTGCTAGGAGTCGGCAGAATGCGCGCAATGTTGCACCTTCGACCTGTTGAGCGCGCTCGGCGTTACAAAATGTCTCTTTTTTGGACGAAGAGTTCACTCCGAGGGGCCATCAATCAATGTTCGGGGAGAAGAAAAACGAGCGCCAAGTGTGCGAATCGGCGGAATAAATTAAGCTCCGTTGCAAAACGTGCCTGCAAAGAACATTACTCCTTTGGCGAGAACCATTTGTACCGCGGATGGAAGAGGAAAAAAATATTAATTCCTGCACCCAAGGAAGTAACTCGGCCCTTTGCCGGTGTTTCGGGAGGCGCGTGAATGATAAATGGGAGCGCTGTGTTCGGCAGATTGCAACTACCGCCAATCAGCCCAAGGGAAAGTGTTCCGACGGGCCTTTTTTCGGGACCCTCCGGGAGCCGTGGGCACTTCTTTGAACTCCAAAGCGCCAGATAGGGCCGAGTGGAGGGACTTCAGGAAATAAATAATTGACGACATTCAATCATCTGGCTTGCTCCAATTTTCGGACCGAATTTTGTGTTTCAATGTTTCACACGCGATCGCAATCACTCGGCAAACGGTGCAGTGATGCATCCGACTCGGCTCTAGTGCATCTCGATGCAGGATGTCGTCCTCGGTTGGCAGACGGCTGGCGAAGCAACGCAAATAGCTTTTATCACGATCGCACGGTGACTCGGAGGCAGCGATAAATTGCGGAATGACAGCGAAACGATCGTGATAAATCGTGCTTAGGGTGTGCGATTTTGTCGCAATGGCTCCCTTCAAGGCGATGGAGGATTCGCTTGTACCGTGCCATCGACAATCGACCTGCACCCATTACACACCCGCGTGATGATCTACTTTGTGCCGTTTAGCTGTTGCAAGCGAACGCCGATTGCTAGCGCGCGCCAGAGCATTGAGCAACCAGGGTTAGTATCGAAAAACTTCAACGAGCGAGATGAGGCGAACCCAAAATTTGACACTCGTTAAGTCCTCGCTCGTTGAGTAACGCGATCAACTTTCACATTCGTTCAGGAGCGTTTGTTATAGTTTTCACTTTTTTCTTCTGCCAAAGTGCCGTTTGGAGAAAGCAAACTTCTTCGGGTCGGTTCGGTCGGTTGGTCGTGTAGCATTATGTTTAGCCTCGCCTTGTTTTATGGGCGACTATTTAATGTTCGTCTAGCGTCAAGAGTGACACTTTTCGAGGATCCGTTCGGGTCGTATCGTGATTCCGGCATCTGAAATGGGTGAAAAAAATGGCAACATGCGCACCGCGTGAGGGTGACGCATCGCTTGGACACATTTGTCACGTCCCAAGGACCTGGCCGGACAGGGCCACCGCCCGGTTCGGGATCGATTATCGGCGAATTAAGCTCTCCTCCGAACGGGCGATTCGTTTTCCTCGCATTTTATGTGGGCCGTTAAGTTTTATTTCGTTCCTAAGCTGATTGCCATTAGTCCACCGCGGTCGAATTAAGACCGTAATCTCGTGCGACGTTATATTACCTATCGTTTGCCTCGGGGCCGCCCGGGAAGATTGTTCCGCGCGTCCTTCGCACCCCGGCACGGTGCGCGATCGCGATAAGGTGTCTTCGGAGATAAAAATTAAGAAAGAAGGCAAAAAATCGTCACTTTTCTCAAACCAGTTCGGGCCGCGGCGTGGGTCGCGATTGCGGATCTAAGGAAGGCGAATGTGCGGGCCATTTCAGCGCGGGTTCGGATATGCCGTTTGGGTGGCAGCGATAACCATTAAAAGCGAGGACCACGAGTGGAGGAAAAACTGTCGTACGAATCAGGTTGCTTTTATGGCGCAAATATCGTAAACCGCTCTTCGCCGCGCGTCCAGCAAATCTCTCTCCCAAGCCGATGGCGACAAATCGCTGGCGAAGAGTTCTTTCGCCGAAATGTAATCGACTCCTTAAAACGCGCACTGGCGGGAGACTCAAGCTGCGAGCTTCGAGACCTAGCAGGGCGATTAAATACCCACTCGACGAATCGAATATACGCTCCTCGAGGGACCGCAGCGAGACTCACGGTACGGGTTTATGGACGAGGACGATAAAAAGCGAAAATAATATCTCCGAGCGCAAAAATCGCAACTAGCACTGATAACCCGCATTCGACTCGCAGGGCTTCAAAAACAGGACCAACCAGCTCCGTTCCACGGAATCAGGCACAATTGAACCTCAAGCACTGAAGAAACGATCGAGTGATCCACCGCTTCGAAACCAGTTCCAACAGTCGGTGAAGGAAGCGCCGTTTTATGGCGAGCCACGGGTGATTTACGGAGCAACGCGGAGTTTCTTAGAGCCCGTTGTTTTTTTTTTCTTTTTCGTAGGCTCACTTGCGCAAGCGCGCGATTCACTCCAATCCGATGGAGAACTGAATGCGCCAAGCATTAATTGTGGCGTCGTCCTCCGTCACCGCGTGGAGCAGGATCGTGTGCTCTCGATCAGAACGCGATTATCTTGCACAATCGGTCGCTCAATCATCCTCATTACACACTCGCTGGCTCGCGGGAGCCCTCAGGCTACTTGCCTTGGGAGCTGCGCGATGTTCCAAACCGTGCAAAGTGCCTCGAAAGAGCCGTTTGCTCCCGTTCACCGCACCTAGACGAGTTCGTCTAGACGAGCACGAGGACGTTGGCGCAACTCGCGACGATCCCCGCGATGTTACCATGGCCGGTCCTGGGGTCTGGGAGGTCGATGAGAGTGCGTTTTTCTCGTGGTTTTCACCGCGCTAATGCGGCCAGTTACCGAGGGCCTGGTTTGTCATCTCGGGCTCGATGGCCAGAGAGCCAGAGACTGTCTGTCCGGCTGTCCGCACGTCAGTCAGTCAGCCCGTCAATGGGCTCGGACGGTCCTCGTGCACATAAACATCCGGAACCAATTGACCCGCAAATGCACCGAACTCCAACAGCGAGCCGCGTGATAATGATACCTAAGCATGTGCAAATTGCTATGCAAATATGTATTTTCACGTTTGCGCGTTGAATGGGCGGTGAGTGCTGTTCTTTTCGCACATTTTCCTCACCACGCTCGTTCGTGGCAGATGAGCAGATCGCAAACGCAGGATGAGAGTGCTACCGGTCAGGGTGCAGGGCTCAGAATATGTGCAACACACCGTGGGAAAACGGTTCCATGCCGTGGCCGGTCCATGAATGAAGTAGTTCATTCATTTACGGCGGCTCAATTAGAGAAGTGCAATCTAGAAATTATCATTTTACGCCCAATTATTTCCCGTTGAAATGGGCGTAGAATGGGTGTGTGTTTCGCACTGACCTGAAGCCCTGACAAGGTGTTTGCAAGTCAAATACCTACTGCAACCTCGTTAATGGAACGAAACGAGGTTTCCTACGCAGGGTTCGATACATCGCCACACGAAATGTCACTCTGGAATGGTTCGCTTCCACGATTCAATTGTGTGTTCAATTGGCTCGCAACGAGCTGTTTAATTGAGAAATTTGTCATGAATCGTATCCCGGGCTCGTGATACTCGATCGACCACGAGAATACTCAGCTGGTCTGGGTGGTCAATGCATCACCGTCATCAGCGTCCAATGATTGATGGAGCCATATCACCCGTGAGCGCGAGCTCAATGTTTCAAAGCTGCGTGTCCCGACCGTCATGTTTTCTGTCCGTCTTCGTCGACCCCAAAAGGGCCGGTCATAGTCTCTGCCAGTGCTGAGAAAAATTTGATGCCTTTTGGTCACTTTCTGCCCCAACGCGAGCCTCGATGTGAGCTCGGATGGTCACACCATCATCCACGCCGGGTATTTGTGCCATTCGAAGCTATTGATTGACTTCGTGAGGGTCAACAATTTGATAAATGACTGAATAATTGAAATTGATTATGATTTCTCCCACCCACCGGCCCGAGAGCCCACGACATTCCACGCCCGCCGTAGCGGGCTTTCTCATATTATGGGCCCATTTTTGAGTCAAAAATGTACCGACCCCAAAACGAATCCTCGAGCCCCGGAGAGGAGATCATTTGGGTCCAATCGATGGCACCCATCCTTGGGTGCGTGTCTATTCGAATGGCTGCGCGAACGGCCCTTCGATAGTGGCGTGGATGGATGAAAATGGCCAATCAGTGCCCAGGACCGTCCGAAAGCCACGAGAGAAAAAAGGGACAGCGAGGGAGAAAAATGTCATAAATAGTAATTGCGACATCGTGAACCGGAGGCACGCGCGTGATTTGCGGGTTTTATGGACGGATGTATTCTTTTATTATTATTATGTACCGGAATTGGCCGCTGCGGCAAAAGAGGTCCGGGTTAGTGGGATCGTTTGGGCACCTTCGAGACCAGTTCGCTCGCCGTTGGTAGGCTTTATCAAATTATAAAAATTAGGAAAATTATTAATAATCACAACCGCTGGCAGGCGATCGAGGAAGCGATGCTTACGGGCCATAACAACCCGAGTTCGGAGGCTGCTGGAGGCCACCGTGGCAGCGCGGTAACGACGGTTATTAACAACTTTATTGCTATCGAGAGCTTCGGCCAAGGAGGTCCCAATAACGAGCCTTCCGACTCGACCCGGAGTTCTTGAAATCCACTGCGCTGGAGGCTAGTCAACTAAGTCATGCAGATACGCGAGACCTCCTGATCACCGACCTAGAAGAGCCATTCGTCTTGCACTCGTGCCTGACAGGTGTGTGTGTGTGTAAATGCGTGCTACGTACTCGGGGTGCATAATCGCATTAGTCCCGGAACTGGATGCGAGTGAGCGAGCGAGAGCGCTCCATCCGTCAGAGGATCGATGGATCGATGGATGCCCGAGGGCGCAACAAAGTCAGCGTCGAGCAACAAATTGATATTCGACCGGTGGTGTCATCGCGGACATCGTGAGAAAAGCATCGTCCCGGCGCGCTTTCAGCACGTGAAGGCGTTCGGCGGGAAGATAAATGATGCCAAAGCCTTCACGGACGTGACGTGTAGGAGGAGTACATCTCACGCATGCCGTCACGTTTTCGGAGCCTTCTCCATCATGGTTCGTTCTTATCGCAAACGTGGTTAGTTGTCGGAACCGGATCATCTGAGGCCTCACAGGGCGCCATAAATAGTTGCAAATCGCAAGGGCGCAACACTTATTCATAATCGGATGATCGACAAAAGGGCTTCCGATCTCAGAGGCGGAGGCGTTATCGAGTACTCCAAAGGCTTTCCCATCGATGAATGAGTATTTGTCAAGCACTTCATTCCAACCGACTGCCGGACGGTCGCTTGTGCAAGACGAAACGAACGATCTGATCGCAGAAACTGAAGGGGGCATAAGTCGTACTTACCATCATCATTACGGCCGTAATGTTATCGGTTGCCGGCAGTTTTCAGCTCGATCCTGATCTCGCATCAGTCGTGGCGAAACGTCCGTGTGACCATCCCGTTGGAGATCTCGTGTTGGTGGCAAATCTGCAAAAGAAACGGAGATAGAGATACGACGATGGTAAGCTTTTAATTGGACAAAAAATATCCTCCTTTCGCTCCGGCTGGTCGGTGAATCCGTGGATCATGGAACGAAGGAGAAAGACGCATTTGTTCTATAAATTTCCTCCGTCACCGATGGTGGCAGTGTAATTAAATTTTATTTAAACTATCATCTTCGTCCCATCGCTAGTGCGGCCTCGTGCGCCTGCAGAAGGTGACTTTGTTGCGCAAGAAGTGTAGCATACGAGGAGCTGCTAATTCGCCCGGCCAGCTAGACTAGCAGATAATTGATGATATTGCACCGATCTTGTTTGATCTTATCTGCAGACACCCGAGTGCCATTCCGGTTGGATGTTGGAGAGCGTGATTTGTAATCGGCGCACTTCGGTTGACTGCTATAATTTGTAAAATTGTAGCCATGATGGGCTTGATGTTTTTTCTTCCCCACATATGGGAAGCATAAATTCATACCCTAGTGCGCGATGAGTTTTCCTGCGATTTTCATAGCCCGTTTAGGTGCTCGTTCGAGCGGGTTTCGATTTCATCTAATTGCCAACCAATGCGCTTTCCCTTTCGCTCCCATCCGGCGGTGGTTTTGCGTGGCCATTATAAGAATTCGGGGAAACGAACGAAAATCCGCCCGGTCAGGAAAACGTTTATTTATTTGTTATTCGTCCGCTTGGTCCGCGGTCGATCGCATGCGTCCGGATACGCAACCATTCCCGGGCGTTTCCTGCGGAAACGACAGTGCCCGAATGAGCCGTGTTCCGGCCTCGTAGCTTGGCGGAGCGTAAATCAACCCTAACTAGATTAGAGGGCTCGCGCGCCTCACATTAGCGAGATGATCGATTGTAAATTATAACCTTCTTTGCCCAAATGCCGAATGTCCCAAATGAGCCCTGTTGTGGAGGCTCGCTAGATCACGGGTAAAAACGGGCCTTTGGCCCTGAATACGGCACTCGATCTGTTCGTGCCAATATGCGTGCGGTTTCATGTGCCGTTTCTCACGCATCTGCACCGCTGTATTTGAAACGGTTGTGCATGTTCCAACCCCCTCAGGCTAAGCGAGCTAATTCACTTGCAGCCTTTTTCGAGGATCGAGATTTATGAGTGGCAGCCGGCGTGACATGCTCCACTGATGAGCGCCGATGTCGTTCGCTAATGGAGCAGATGATCCTCACGACAACGTAACGAGCCGCGTTCCGGGTCCCATTCCCACCTGTTCAATCATTGCCGGGTCTCGCAAGCGAATGTCGTACTATGGACTCGATCGTATGGTCTTCGTCGTCGTACTCATCGTCTGGAGCGAGCAAATGGGCCACGAGATGCACTTCCTAGATCGTCCTCGGTGGCGCTGTGTACGGAGTTTATGGCTTTTCTCCGACTTCGCTGGCAACGTCGCATTGCGAAAACATAAATTTCCAGCTGATTTAAGCCGACCAGTGTCTGTTCCGCCGTTTGGCCGCTGAGGTCGGGGTTTATGGAGGGAATTCGTTCGTCCGTTCGTCCGTTGTTCCGTCTGTCGGCCGGTTGCTTTATGACAAACCGTAAATCGGCCTAAGACTGTAGCGGATCGGTTGGTCCTCGCTTGCGTTGCTAGGTGTTTCAATTAGGCGTACCATTTCCCCCTTTGGAGCATATGCAAACGATGGCGTTCGATGGCCAGCAAATGACGGACAAGTACGCAATCAATTAGCCCGTCAGCAACACGGGGAGCCACGGTCAGCCGACGTATCGCAGGGGCAATAAATTGGAAATGGGTTTCCACTTGCCACGGCGGACAGATGTTTTCACTCCGAGCTCGGGGTCGATGGGAAAACGCGAGCTCGTTTGTTGGCCGCATTTCCCAGCGCCCTTGCCAGAGCCGGCAGAGCTTTTATTGTGCGAAAGGGTCCAGACTTTCGTTCGAACGACACGTCGCGCTGACGTAGCGTGTTAATGGTCGCCGTGTCCTGTAATTGTCCGTCGAGGGAAGATGCGACTAAACCAAACCGATCGCACCGATAGAGTCATCTTCGTTTGGGATGCGCGCAGTCATAAAACTCTGAGTGAGGAATGCTGTCGCACACGGGTTGATGTTTTCCGCGAAAAAGCGCCCGTTCACCTCGCAGACGATGGTAATCTCATGCTGATCGTGTAGGCCACGGGTCCGGGAATATACCGTGAAATAAATATCTCGCCAATGATTTCCGCTCACCGGAAAACCCACCGGGGTGTCTTTGGTTCGATTTGCATTGGGTGCGAGCAAAAAAAAAAAGAAACACCACCGGGAAAATAAATGCCATTCGCTCGGCTCGGGACGCCGAGGGCCGTAATTTTCTCCCATTTCTCGTCGCTTACACAACCGTACCGCATCTGGAGATGCACCCGACGGAACTTGTTTTATCATTGGCAGGAAGGAATGAAAAATGATAAACAAAACAATTTAACATCAAATTACCCCAGCATTATCGAGGGGACTGCCTGTGCGCCGGGTCCCATAAAGCACCGCCATTGGAAAACGATTGGAAAACGTGGCCGAGAGCTCGCGCACGCCTGCACACACCTAATCGCGCGGGCTTTATTGAATACACGTTCTCGCGCGAGGGCCGGGGGAACAAATAATCATAAATCGTGATTTTATCATCAATAGAAATTGCCTCCTAATGTGCGTGGTGGCGCAGAGCCAGGCGAAATGAATACATCATAATCGCCGATGGTGGCCGCAGAAACCAATACGATGAATGTCATTATGATCGAGCCGTCTGTTGGAGCCGTTCCCTGGCAGTTTCAGAAGCGGTGGTTCGGCTCGTGAAAACGTGAACCCAAAACAATCAAGCTTTCGTGTTTCCTAAACCGTTGGCCACTGCTGCAGGTGCCTTTGACTTTTCTTAGCCTCTTGTGGATCGAGTTTCCGAGGTTCCGAGGTTCCTTCGATCAACCGGAGCTCCACACTATGAATCATCTCCGTCGGATTCGGCACGATTTCACAACCCAAACGGGGACTCGAATCGACTTTACGTCCACCTCCCGAGGGCTGTTTGGGGCCCTGGGGCGTAGACATTTGCATTATTCATGAGCTTCACGAAGGAGACCTCGAAAATCTGGAGCAACTCTGGAGCGAACGCGCCGGAAGGCATCGCTTTGCCCGGTGGCCTGGATGCCTCGCGAGGTAAAGGATGTCCGGAAAATTTGTCGTTCCTGGAGTGATTGCAGGAAGCTGGCTGGAGCCAAATTGAGATTAAGGTGTTTCGATCGAGAGCTCGAAAGGAAACGTCCAGATGATGACCGAAGATTACGGGCAGGCGAATGGGCCCTTTTTTCGCGAGCGTGAGGAAAACGAAATAATAACCTACTTTGGTGCGGTTCTCGTTGACCGTTTGTAGGATTAGTCACAGTCATAATTATTTGTGATAAATTTCAGGTTGCCGGCATGGCGTTCGCTTTTCTTGCAACGTGGAGTAGCGAGTAAAGCTTTGTGGTGGCAACTTTAGCCCTGAGGCGATCTGAGCGACGTAAGCAGATTTGTGCGCATTTCAACCTGGCAGTGGTTGAAATAAATGGCCCTCGGATGAGATCACGGACGCGGTATGCCGAGCCCCTGATCCCAACAAGGAGTGTAGGGTGCACTTCCTTTTATCGCAAAGAAAAAACAGTTAATTTATTTAATGACTTCACAAACCATTATAATTATGATTGTTACCGACTCGCAAGCAGCTCCGAAGTGGCTTGTCGATTGTATGCAAACGCGCTGCAAAAGGCCGCAGTCGCGCTTGCGTTGGAATTCCCCATGAAATTCTTTCTCTCCCGGCGGATCCTAGGCGAGCAGGCTTGCATAATTTGGTTGCTGCTCGATTTGGGACGCTCGAGCCTGTTCGGGCGCATATATTTGACGGTTTTTGTGAGCGCACCGGTTGCGCGAAATCACTCCGAGGTGGAAATCGAACGGCGAGCCCAGCTGTTGTCGTTATTAGTGGTGCCATATTTGGTACAGCAACAGCAGCAGCCACAGTAAGAGCAGCAGCGTGCAATTCGAGCTCCCCGGAGCAGAGAGTTTGAATGAAAAATGCACCCACTGGGAGGCATGCACGAGGCATTTGTGAGGCATTTGCGAGCGCACCCACTGTATCCAAGTGCGACGGAATTTGTGGCCTCTCTTTCGCACTCTCACGTGCTGTCTCTCTTTCTAAACACACTCACAACGGTGCTTGGGCTTGGTTGAAATTCATCGTACTCCCGTCCCGAGCGATGGGAAGAATTTGCCACTGGCCAGAGTCCAATTACACCCGGGCAAGCCACGCAAACCGACCGAACGATGATCTGCAGGTCTACAAAGAACTGCAACAAAGGACTGCACGCAAAGAGTCGCTATTTGCATAAGCCAACCGAAAGCGCTCGTGCGGGCATCCACGATAAGGTGCAGTGACCACTGGACCAACTCCTCGAGTGGCTTCGAACACGACGTGTGGTGGCGATTATCCGCGAGTTGCCGGGTTATAGAGCTAGTGCGTTGGAGCGCGGTTTATGCTAAACGGACCCAACTGGCGGTTATAAATATTGCATGAGTCATGCAGGCTGCGGAACCTGCATACTGACAGCAGGTGAATTTATTAGTCGCCCTAGCACCAACGGCACGGACTGACCTCCCGATGACAGCGAAACCACAGGCAAATGCAGGAGATCCTTGCGGGTTTGGTGCAAACCGAGACCAAGAACACAATGTTGCTCCGTAGAGGCGCGTTTTCCCTGCTTCTCAGAAGGCTAATTACCGCGTTGTGCGAGGTTTCACGCTTCACCGGGTCGATGATCCGATGAAACAGCGGACAAGAGAGTTCGCACCGAACAACGCATGTCCCGTTGCATCAGAACCAACGCCATCAGAACACCGAACCGGAGTGCATCGCTGCTTGACGTGCGTCAGACCGGGTGGGATGTGCATCGTCGGGAAACCCAATATCATGCCCGAGAACTCAATCGAGAGATGTGATCAGTCACAAAATTTTGTCAGTGTCATGTGTATTTAGTCCCCACCACGGCAGGTGGCGGTTTGGACTTTGGACGGGGGTTTATCCTGTTCTGTGGCCCGCCTCACTGCGTCAGACACGGTCCATTGGCAGGACACATGTTTTAACGCTGAAGGCGTCCTGTTACGCCTGGCTGCACGTTGTACCGGGAATCGGTTTTGTGCGTCAAGCGAGTTGTCCGAAATCTGGGAATGTTGCAGCCACAAAACCGCACACACAGGACACGCCAAAAAATGCACCACCGACCGAACGGTGAAGTCGAAACTGGACACATGTAAGATGACTCCAAGCGTGTCCGTGGACGATGAAGTTCAGATGACGAGAGACTCGGGAAACTCCTGCTGTTGTCAATCTCGGTTACGATTTCTGACCCAGCGCACACCGCGAAGCGCTTGCAGCTCTCTTATATTTTGCTTTATTCTTCCGATCGATGAGTCGATCGCCCCACAACGGGAAAGCGGGAAGTTCACACGACACAATTCGCGTTGGTTCATAATTCTTCGTTTCCTTTTTCGTACGAAAGTGTGCCTCAAAACAAAGGCTCCCAAAGGCTCATGCAGGATCATCGCCATCGTAGACGTGACGCTGTTCAGAATTTATGAGCACACCGTGAGGGTCCCATTTCTTGGCCCCATGATCCTGTGGGCCGTGACGAAACCGTCGATAACAGATTCACGCCATTTGCGCACATGATCGATTCTAATTTTCCTGCGGAACAGCACGTGAGACTCTTCGTATGCAAACGAGCGTATTGCATTAGATAAGTACCGCTTGTCGGTGCAAGGAAACGTATGCAACATCTTCTTTTTCCCATCCTCGGTCACACATACAAGCACACATACATTGATACACACCTCCGGAGGGGAAAGTCCGGCCACTCGACGAAGTGGGCATGCGGGCAGGAGCACGGCTCTGGCATAGCACGATCTCGTCCGAAGATTGATCGCCGCTGATGATCAAGTGCACTACAGGTTTTTGCTCGATCTTCACGCCGCCCGCCAGCGGCGTGGACGCGTGTGAAAATGCGCCAACGCGGAAAGTTCGTGCAAATATTTACATGCACACGTCCATGGCTCGCAATCCCAGAGCTGAGAAGATCAAAGCGCGAGATAATCGAAATTTTCGCCAACACCGCCCTAGCCCGTGAATGGGACGCGTTGTTCGTTTGTTCGCGGCTACTCGCGCAGGCGCTCTCAAGCTGACCTGAATGTCCGGCGGCCTCCAGCGCAAACAACGGCTTCAACTATGTTGCGTCTGGTAGCGCTGGAGTAGCACCTTGCGGGTTTCTGATGTCGCTGGTCCGAATATGGTGTCCTGTGAGGGCGACCGGTGATGATTGCCTCGATTCGCACACGAGATCATCTCCCGGGCGGCGAGTCGAGTCGACGTGGACATGTCATTGGACTTTCCGTCGTAGATGACCGACGATTCTTGGCTACTTATGTGCTCTACTGCTCGATCTTGGAGTGATCTTGGAGGTTCGATTTCGGAGCTCCATGCAGAGACAAACAACGGCAGGATACCTACGTCCAGTGGGCTGTTATTTTGTCAGCAAACGCTCCTCGCACTCGACGAAGGCGCACTTCGAAGGACTTCTTAGCCTTTGACACGCACCATCGCACAAAATCAGGGCGCCACGGCAGCAGCAAGCCGCCATGATGCATGGGGTGCAATTTGAGATCGTGATTACGAAATAAATGTACTTCTTTCATCATCCCCCGAGCCGAGGTTTCGCCCGGGTGGCAAATGAGTCGACACGGTCGCGAACGCAGTGAGTCTCGTTGCACCCTTGCGATAGCGCGATCAACGGTGGCCAATGAGCAGCCCAACCGAATTGGAATGTCCGGCCACAACGAGAGCCACTGCCAGGGATGTCGTTGCGCTCGGTCCAGCTGGTAAAACCCGTCGAGATCTATGGTACCACGCCTCGGTTTTTGTACTCGGTGCGATTTCCAGTGCAATTTTTCTTCTTTGTTGCTCATTAGTCACCATCATATAGCCTTATGTACGTGGGGTGGTTGGAAAAATCGGCCGGGGATTTCACGTGCGTTTCTGCCCTTGCCTTACCGAGTACTGAGGATCACGAGCGCGATCGGTTAGCTCCCGTTTGGCTGCGGTTGGTTTCGATTTGGCCCGCAGCATTTGCCGCTAGGATGGAAACTAATTAGACAATCATTTCGGAATCTGGAGCTGTGATGAATGCTCATTGCCCGATGCCTAAGCCATTGCCCTCGATGTGTCAGCCCGGTACGGTTTCGATTTATCATGTGGTTAATTGATTTTTTTGGTGAGCGAAACGAGTGGCTCCAAAGTGGTCGTCTGCTGTTTGTGGGGCAATGTTTATTAACTGCAAATGATCTCCTATGTGGGTTTGCTTCTTCATTCTCGGCAAACCAATGATCTCGCATGTCCTCTCAGCAGGACGATCCATCTGCGCCCGAGTTGGCCAAAGGTGTTAACAAGCCAATTGGCTAATTATGAGGTATGATTAATAGCAATGAGAGAATGGTGTGTAATTGTTGTGCTTTCGAATGTTTCGAAAAGGCAGGACCTTCAGGAGAAAGGTGCAAAAATGATTCGCTGGTGCGTTTATGTGGCCTTTTAGGTGTTTCAAAAATAAAAGCAACATTGCAGGTTCAGGTGCATGTAATCAGTTCAAGGGAATAAAGAAGAAGTGTGCATAAAGTGCGTGAAAGTGTGTTATTTTAAAATTTCAAAAGTACAACACAATTTGCGGTATATTTCCATTATATGATTCCGATGGGAACGGCTAATTGTATTCGCTCATAATAATAACTTGTGTGTTTGTTCAACTGAAGATGAAACGTATTTCGCTCTTTGTGTTGTGTAATTGCAGTATTATACGGGTTTTTATTAATCCTCAATGGCATGAGTGAGCCCATCAAGTACTGGAGCTTATTGTGCTTTTATCAGTAAAAACATCTTTATCTCACAACTCGCAATTGTTCTCTAATTTCAGCTTTTAAACGAATTGTGCGTGCGACAATGCGGCTACTGTTAAAAGGATATTTTTCACCCTGCAATATTATCATCAAAATTAATGATCTTACAAGTTTTCAGTTGCGTTGTTTAAAGTCAAGAGTCCAAGATTTAGCCGCTTTTTGCAGCCATGACGTCAGCAGTCGGTCGTTTTAAGAAAAACCTCCGACACCAAATGCAAGTCATTGGCAACAACCAAAATGTACAAGTGACACTGCTGCGCTAGCTAATGGCGCTCGTTCCAATCGTCCCATGGCCCCATCGGGCGCAACAACCAGGGACCCACACTCACCGTGACCTTTAACATCGATTGCCCTGCGGGAAGGAATCGAAATGTGGCCGAGCGTGTGCATTGTTTCTGCGCCAGCTCGAGGCCGCGAGCGGCCTAAGCTTCTTACGGACGTGAAACAAAGCAAAAAGGCCCCAAAGAATGGAAGAAATTGGAATTAATGGAGCTTTAATACACCATTCATTACGCCACACCAAGAAGCGTTACAAATGTGGGAGAAAACGGCGAGGAAAAACACCAACCCAATCCGTGTTCATTAATGTTTGCAAAAAGGGCTACAAATCGGGTGGCGCGGCCAGGAGCGCCCTAACCGGAGCATGCTTCGGCCATGCCAGGGAGCGAGTGGGAAAGAAAAATCGGTAACATACGTATTAAGCAGCAAGTAAACCATGAGTTAACACATTTGCAATATTTGTGCAAGTGTTGTTGCGAAATGAGAAAAATTCAACATCGCCTCCAGCCGAGCGGACGAGTAGCTGTGTATGTTCCTTGGTTTTTTTTCTGGCTGTTCCGGCTTGGTTTAAGGCCCTTGGAGTGAGCGTAACAGACGCCTCGGCTATGCCTCGCAGCACAGAGCTTGAGAAATGGTGAAATTAGCAGAGGAAATGAGTTTCTTTCTCTATCAGCGCGATCAAGGCACTCTGCAGGGCCTCCGGCCTACGGATACAAACTAACGAACGTGCCGTGGGGCGCTGTTAATTGTATGCTATTTCTATTTTCATTGGTCGACAAATTGTTTACATTCCGCGAACTGCAGGTCGAAGGGCAATGTGCCGCATCGGCGAAGGGCTTTTTTGAGCGTTCCACTAATTTTTATAACGGACGCGAGACGCCATAATCGATCGCACACGACGAGCAGCGGTTCTTTGCCGAAGAAAGCAAGCATTCGATGCATTTCACGGATCCCACGAAGCTTCTGCTTTTGCCCTTTCACCGGTTTACTGTTGGCACCTGCACAACGGCGCGATTATCTCCGCCACGCAAAGGACCCCCGGTTCGGGAAGGACTTTGCTTAACGGGAATCGAAGCGCCTTCAAAACGGTGACCAACATCGGCCACCCGGTGTCCGTGGACGCTGCTGTCAATTGGGATTGTCCCGGACTGGCAGGCAAGCCCTGAAAAGCTCTTTGCGGCACTCATTGAGCTGCCATTAATCTCGCTTGCCTCGTGAGGTCTCAAGACCAAGGCTCAAGCTTCGACCCGGGGTTGATCCGTGTAAATGCTTGGAATCAATTATTGTCACTTAGCAAAGCGTCGTAATTTATGTACTGTCCTGCATTGGCGTTCTTTTTTTTCCTCCGACTCTGCTCATCCGTCCGCTGGATCGAGCGTGAATGAAGCGTAGCATTTGCATGCCTGCTGTTGCAGGACGACTGCAAGGGCTCGCAAAGGGTCTGACCGTGCATTGTAAGTGTGAATGGATCCGTTTGCCCACCGGCGATGGGACGAAGGCGATGAATTGCTCGAATGCAAACCGTTCCTTCGAGTGGGGTTTCCACGCGCACATGGCTCCGTTTGGTCCGCATTTGTCACAGCTTGGCGCAGTGCAGGCAAGGGCCGTTATTAAAAGCCTGTTAACGGCGCTGACCGCGACCGTTTTACGGTGGCCCGCTTGAAATCGAGCCGCTGTCATAATCGATTTGATCAGCGATATCTTCTTCGATTTTATCACCCGTTCGCGGTGCCACAGAACGGATTTATGATCTTCAGAGCTGGTGACGGTGGTAGAGCGTGAAAATAAAAGAAAACCGCTGATCGGTCAAGCTTCTGAACGCGAACGATGCGATTTGCTCGCGGTGACTTCGTAAGGGCTTTTAATTTACATTTTAATTGAAAATTATCCACACAACGCGCCGTCGAGTCAGCGTGTCCTGTCGATCGTGGCCAGCGTTCAGAAGGCAGCATTTTGGGTGATTTTGTACGCGTGTGAGCACGGAATTAAGATATCAATCAAGCTCCCGTTTAGAGGCTGGCTCTTGAAGGAATGCTCCGTCGACGTCCCGATAAAAGACCGCGATTCCCGAAAAAAAAAAGAACACCAACCTAAATGGAATAAATCATATTTTGTTTCGAGTTTTCTCACCCCATCACGCGTACAAAAATGGCGCACCAGTGAGATAAACACGGTCTACGCTCGTGCGTCGTACCACACGGTGAGCGTTACATAACGCGGAACGCGCGACTTACGTCGTGTAAGCAAGGAGTGCGAAATCGAGCCAACCCAGGCCAGGACCGCCGAAGGCAACAGGAGTACTGAGCCTGACAAAAGCTCCACGTTCCGGCGGTGGGGCGATCCGACAAACACGCAAACGTATGTTCGCACCGCATTCGAGAGCCAGCTAACAGTCCGCCTACTTTTCCGTCACCATCGCAACGCCAACGACTGTGGCCACGGTGCAGGAGCGGCCACAGTTGATAGATAGTGCCGAAGACAACCGGGTCGAGTGGCGCGAGTCGGTTGACACAGTGTCGAAAGCGAAAGCGGCCAGTCGCCACCGTACCTCGACCGTGATGCTGTCAAAAAGGCTGAATAGGCGGATCTCGCCGAGCTACCGCGCAATGGAGGCTCCAAAAAAGGGTACTGCACTTGAACTCCTCCCGCTTTTTGCTTCGGCGCCGGATTGGGCAGCACGGTGTTGGCGTGAATTCGCCGCGAATTAGCATCATAATTAATCCATTGTGTCCGAAATCCACCGAATGGCCTCGAATGGGTGCACCTTGGGCAGCTTGGGGCGACAAAACACTTCGTTTTTGGGACTGCAGATCGCGCGCTACAATGGGGCACAAATTGAGAGCAAAAAGCAAATGGGCAACCTGGCCAGCCACGGGAAGACGCCATCTTCCGAGCACTCCGAGCTGTAGCCGTGCGTTTGATGTAGCCGCACGTTTTGTCTGTGCAAGCCGCCGAACACCTCGGGCGGGAAATCCGAAAATGATGCGAGGGGATGAGAAAAAAAACTTTCTCGTCGTTGTTCTGTCGGAGGAAGCCTGCGTGAGCTTCCGAAAAAGTGAAAAAAAAAAAAATACAACATCCATACCAGCTTGCGTGCATGGACCCTTCACGCTGGCTAGGGTTTGCCGCATCCGCACATAATGAGCGGCGTTGATGCCTCGGCAGAGGACGAATGACGCAACTCGAGGACGGCTCGATGGTCCGAGGGTAAACTTTGTCGCCCCCTGTGCCGCGTGTGGCCACGCGAGATGGTGTCCGTGACGTTGCCACAAAATGGCACAGCACGCCATGTCGATCGAACCTCGGCCTCGGGGAAAAACGAGCCACAAGACTCTGGCCCGAGATTGATGACTATCAATCTCGAGTTTCGCCACGAGGACTTGTCCACTTTACGCCGATGGAACGCACGGCAACACGCACGCACGCACGCACGCACCGCTGTGTGGTTTCTTGGGCTCATGTGACACCCCGAAATGGGGGGCGAAATGGACCGGTGATCCGGGCGATCCGGAGCTGCGGACAGATTAGCGGGACTAGACAAAGGAAGCCCATTGTGTTGGCGATACGCTATGCCGGCGTTGAGACGACCTTTTTTGACATTTCAGCTGGTCGGGCCGTTGCGCGATATTTGGGATGGAGATTTGCGAGATTTCAATTGGCGAAAACAATCTTGCCATCATTAATCTAGTGATTTGGCAGAAACGTCGCCGAGCCCGGGGCCGAAATCGTTGACCGTGGTTAGTGCCGATCGTCTAGTTCGTTCGACGTGGGCCTACTCGAGGGTTTGCCTTGGTTTGGGCCAGCCTGGGGCCACTGGACGGTGTGGTTGAAAATGACTAAAACTAGCTATGCTGTGGCTCGCGTTGCGCAACCATAGGCGCGCGTGTGAGTGGTCCGATCGGAGGAAATTGGCAAATTCTATCGATCAAAAGCTCGTTAGGCGATTGATGGCTTTGTTTTACGGTCGAAACGCGACACGACTGGACGCGTGATTTACATCGCACGAAGCATGCAGCTCGTGGTCTCGCGTCGCGTCGGAGTGCATTTTTGTGTCCGTTTTGGAGCTTGTTCAACGATCGTGAACGAAGTTTTTCGCGAATTTAAGTGCGTCTCCGAGGGCTAGATTCGCTGTCGAATTGGAGCAAGGCCGGTTTGAGCGCGTGTCTCCACACTGATCCCTTCGCTGATGTTCGCTTAATGATCCGTGATGGAAAAACACACAGCTGCAACACACTGACAATTAAAACGAATTACTCATCAATCGGCTCAACGCATGCAGAGACTGCATTCCACTGAGCCGAGGCCAATTACTCGCAAGCTAGAATTGAGACAGAAAACTAGAGCCCACATTGCTGCGTGTCATAGGCACTAATTGAGCCCGATCTCGACATTGTTTTATGAAAATCGAACCCGTTGGTCAATAAAATTAAATTCCAATCGGTGCAGGCCGAATCGCAGGGTGCCTAATTGACCTTTAGCGGTAGGCAACCGCAAGCAAACGGCCCGCCGGATGCCTCGGTGAAGCGATAATCCAGTTTGTCACGTTATAATTAGGCATTCTTGATTGATTCTATTGATTCGAGCGTGGGCCCAGCCCTCTCGACCGAGACTCACTCGATTCCACAAGGAGGCAAAATTAACTCATTACTTTCATCCGCAGCGCGCCGTCCTCCCTAATAATATGCTTTTTACACAATTGTTGTAACTTGTTGCATCTGACATTTATCGTGGCGCGGACATTGTAGCACAACGTTAGACCTGCTGCACCGTGGCCTTTAGCGGATGCCCTTCCCGACTCCCAGACCGACTCCGTACCGGTCCCAACGCCTCTCGACGGACAAAACGCATGGAGAGCCGGTTCTGGAATCTAAATTGAATGAAAAGTAAAACGGCCATCTAAACACCGGATCGTGCCGCTCGGGATCGATCGAAAGCGTGCGATTGAAGCCGCTGCAATGATGCGGGAGAAAAACACGCACACATACAAGTGGGGTGGCAAAAAGTAGAAGAAATCGTATCGAACAGCCGCCCTTCAGCCACCCTGCCGGGCGAATAAATCTTGGCGCGAACTCGCACTTGCGCTCGAGTCCCGAGCACCCCACAAAAGCGATCTGCCGCGGTACTGCCCGCGAAGCGAAAAGCTCATAAATCAACCAAAAAGCCCTCCGTGCGGCACGAGAGTGAGTACGCGAGCGTGTGCGCGCGCGCCATCGCGTTAGGGCGCACGCCCTCGAACAGGCCCTGCGGTCTGCGTCAGGTTTGCTGGCCGCTCCATTTGGCTGATGGAAAACACCCGAACGGGCCACACCCCGAAAGCGTCGCCTGTGCGAAACGATCGGTGATCTTCTAGGACGTTGGAAGGGTGTAGGCAATGGGCAGGGCTTTTCCCGCACAAGGCACGTTTTGGTGCCGTGGTCTCGACTTGCGGCTTGCTGCACATTTCGTTTTCCCGATCATCATCGATGGCGCGGGCAGGCGAGCGAATGAGCCGAGGAAAAAAGGCCTACGGAGCGCGAAAATGGAATCGATCGAATGGGAAAACCAAACCAAACCAAAGTGCGCAATAAGGGAGAGCGAAATGTACGTCGGGATCGAAGCGAGAAGGCAAGATGGCAGCCGTTTGAAGTTTAATTGATAAATAAATTAAAATTGGCTTCGAATCATAATTAAACCATTATGTAATTACGTGTCTGCGCGAAGTGCGTGGTTTTCGTTTTTACCCACTGCCGTTAAACCTCGAGTTGGTTGTTCGTCTGTTTGTTTTACGTCGACTTGCACACCTCGAGTTGCTCCTGCATTAGATTCGGTTTTACGCACACGCGGAACCTTTGGAGCCTTTCGAGTTTACCGATCCAGGTTTGGGTGTGGACGCGATCACTTGGGGAGGGAAAATTCGCGCAAACCAAGTGGCGTTCAGCGCGATCGTCGATTACTTTGTGGCATTAGCTGTAAAACGGGGCAGGGCTTTGCTCTGATTTCGAGTGCACCAGGATAGCTGCACTAGCGCTGTTGCATGATCTGCGGTGTGGTCTCCTCATTAGTGCGTTTTTGTGTCGATCGTAGTTCGAATTCCGAGCACGGTTAACACCGACACAAAGTGATCCAGAAAGATCGTTGAGAAGATCATCTCGTTCGTTCGTTTCGCTATCAATTTGTACGCCAAATATTTCTAAGTCACCTAAACGAAACTACACACGCTGATGGACACGCAACATGTCGCTTCTCCGTGCATGGAACGATCCCACTCGGTACGATAATTAGTTATTTACGGGGCGACGTTGCCGGGCCCATAAATCTTGCCCCACACACACACACATATGAGAGACCCTTAGCGTTTGATCTTCTTTTACGCTCCCATCGCTCCCATGGCGACGAATTCCCACTGATTACCTTGAATTCCCATAACGATGCATCGCGACGTGCAATCGCCTTCGAAACAGGTCTGAGAGAGTGGAGCGAGGTCGCGGAAGAGGACGCCAGCGGTGCGATGGCATGTGGCAAATCTCCTAAAACAGCCATCACGTGGCGAAGATAGCCTTGCGCTGGTGGGCCGCAATCTTTTCTCCGCAGGGATTTTCACCCCCCAGCGCTGGGTGGTGCCATTTTTCCGAAGGGGCTCGTCGGTGCGGCACATTCCATCACCCAGGGTTAGGGTAGGGGGTGCACGCGAGAAAGAGTGTGCGGAATTTGCCTCCCCATCAGCTTGCTCGCTTGCGCGATGGTTTGATTTTCGCCCGCTTAATTAAGTTGTACCGTGATTAGTACATTCGTAAATTGGAAAGTAACAGGTTTTAATCGATTTTTTATTTCAGCTCCACAGGCACGGAGCCATCTTCTGGCCACTGTGGAGGCCCTTTCCTTGCGCAACGAGCCCACCCTGTGGCGTGCTGGCGTTTGTGCAAGAAGCATAAAGCGCGTGAATTAATTTTCAAAAATATTTATGTCATTCTCTCGACAGCGCCGGGTGCTTGAGATAGCCGTTAAGCTTTTGATGAGCATCCGTTAGTGTGCGCTTTTCCAGCGAGTGAGGAAGACTAATTTGCTGCCTGGTTAGCTCGAGATACTACTGCTCATTAGCCTGGCCTGCGCAGAACTCAAACGCATGTTTAAGCAATCGAGTTCGCTTCTCCGCACGTTCTGGCGGGTAATTTATGGGCTCGCATCTCGTGCTCCACACACTTGACGACTAATTACCTCAAGCCCGAGCAGACATAATGCGATACGTAGGCCCGCTCAGTTGTTTCCCATGGGTTGTTTTTCAATTATCAGATGCTCGAACAAGGGTAGGAAAAACCACATTTCCCGCAAATGCACGGGGTTCCCGCAACGAAGACGGAAAGAGCGCACCCGCGGTAGGAGAGATGTTTTCTCTCTTCGTGCGGAAATGTATGCCGTGTTTACACAGATGCTAATCAATGTATCGCACGGGTAGGGAGACTCATCGGGCTCGTCTACAGGATGACTCGGATGCTCGGATCGCCGTTTAAATTAAGATTAGATATCACCAATTCCGCCCCGTCACTAGCGGGCCGGTTCGCATTACGCATGGAAAATTATGCCACCGGGCCGAGAAACACCCTCGGTGGAAATTGCGTTGCGTTGAGCCGTTTGACGACGGTGAAGTGCCTCCGAAATGTAAGCGCTACGCTGTTTAACCTGCGCTGCCGAGCAGAACCGATGGGGAATTAGCAAATAAATTAGAAATATTAACGGGCAAGTATCACTTTATTTTGCAGGAAGTTAAACAGCGCGTCTAGCGCGAGGGATTAACAATGGAAATTGCATGTAAATTCAACGACGCGCGGTTTCGAGTGCACGGTTTGGTAAGCGCGTTCGCGGCCTTTTTTGAAAGTGCTGCCCCGAAAAATCCACACGCGAGATCGAGAAACCTTTTTGCCTTATCTTCCTCGCCTCACATAAATCATGCGTTAGTTAGCATAAATCAAAATCGATGACAAAGAAGATTTGTACATCGATGAGCAAAGGCGATACGGAGCTGGGCTTTTGTCACAGACGCACCATAAATCAAAAAAACAAGGCCACGCTCGTTGCGCGCGGTTATGGCAAGAAGCCTTTCAAAGCTTCTAACACACTGGCGGTGGCGGACGAGCGCCCAAACGCGGTATCCAAGCACCCAAGCGCTGAGTAACAAAAACGCCCAAGGACACGTCGAAGTAGGCCATTTACATGGTTCATACGTCAGCACGATGGTATTTTTTCCCTCGCGAACTGTCAATGTCACTAATTTTCCTTTCCACTCGAGGCGCATCTCTCGCCCGCGCGCGAAACCACCAACCGAGATGTGCTCGTTGGGTGGAAATGATGGAGTCGATTGCACCGCACCGATAAGCGGAATTTATGATGCCATGTTAGCGAATTGAGTCGTTTCCATTTTTCATCTCACCCTTGCGTGGTGCGTTTCGCGCCACAGCTGATACCGCGTGCGGACGGATCGGGCTGTACTGATAAGGCACTTTCGCGCGTTTTTGTGAAATCGTTTCGCGCCACCTCGCGCCCGCTTCTTTGAGGCTCCCAGCGCAATTCCCACGCGATCCGTGGCACGCAAGATTCCCAAGCGTAAAAGCTCGTCGATCGTGAGTCCCCTGACAAAACTGGGTGACAAACGCCCCAATCGAGGGCCACCACACCTCACACGATCCACCGCACAATTCACCATAAAACAATATCGTTTTCAGGTCTCGGCCTGGCCCAATGTGCCATGCCAATCGCAGGCCCAGCGAGCGATCTTGATAAGAGCAACCCTTCGGGGGACAAACGGTCTGAGTTCGAGTCGAGAGTCGGCAGGGGTCCAGCCCGGGTGGGGCTCATTTTCCATGCACGTGGAGCGGTGCTGGTTGCTGGTACTTTATGGTTATGGGCGAGCATAAAGGGAGCGGGCGCGCGTGGAGCATAATTCCATAATTTCCCATTCGCATTGTTGCCACCTCTAGGATCTCGCCCCCCTATAGGACCAGCCTAGCGTTACGCTTCGCGTGGTCCACCCAACATGGGTCCGTGGACTTTTTACGACGATTTCTCATCCGGCAACGTCCCAACGCGGGAGGCAAAGGACGTTTATGATGATTCATATCAATGTGCGGGCCAGATTGGTGCGAGAGCCCCCAGCTGACTCATACTGCGCCAGCGAATACATGTCATGGTTGTTCTATTTCATGCCTCACCCATTGCCCAGCCGCGTGGAGTGATTTTCTATGTACAATACAGTTTTATGCCTAATTCCATCGACTCCGAATGGCGAGCTGGTCCGTGGTCGCATTCCGACGCGGTTGGCGTTGTTTTATAATTTCCATCCGATAGCAATCAAACATTCTGAAGCGGGGCGAGTTTTGTGCAAGATTTCACGCTTCCATCCAGCTCGGGGCGAAAATCGTGCGCGGACACGCGGTCAAACGGACGCTTGTCCAAACTGTCCCCGGCCTGCCCATGGGGCGTTAGATCAACTCAGCAAACGGGCACAAACAGCCACGAACGGTGGATGAAATTAAACAGCTCACGGAGGGAGTGTAAAAATCGTGCATCAAGAAGCTATTTCCTGGTGGATTGAGCATTAACCGTATAAACGATTGCGATCGTAATGGAAATCCCGAGAGAAAACATGGGCCAAGCAATGGGCAGCAATATCGCGGGGTGTAAACGTAGAGCGTTTTTCTCTATTTTGCTGCTTTGTTTACTCCAGCCGGTAGCGCAAACGCGAGTTGCAAAATATCCTGGCGCAATGTTACAGCGCGCTATAAATTACAGAACCTCATCACCATCACCATCATCATCATCATCGTCGTCGTCGTCGTCGTCGACGAAGCCGGGCCTTCTGCTTAACCTTCTCTAGCGTTCTCTAGCGCTTCCGAATCGAATGGGCTTCCGCGTGCAACGAGTGACTTCAACGCGAGGGTACGTTTTACGAACCTACCACACGGTGATGAATGTTCCACTTCAAAGTACATCAATTGAGTGTCCGTGCGTCGCTACCACCCGAAAGCCTGGAGATCCGGAGTTTTCCACCACACTGGGAGGAGAGAAAGTGAACGAAAAGCCATCGCGACCGTGGATCGATTCGATGAATTATAAATGGTATCAATTAAATGCCCTGGCGAATGCACCGGCCGCGTAAACGTTGCCATTTGGCTGCACAGCGAACGCGAGATCGCCGCCGGCTCCGCTTCTTTCATCGCGAGACGTGCTAGTCGTTATAATTTATCACCGTTACGCGAAATCGGTCGTCGATCGCGATCGGTGGCGCGGGCTCGAGTGCATTCTCGGTGCAACTAGGCCATCGATCGAGCCGGGGCTGGACTTTGTTGCGGCGCCGTGCGCGATATAATGGACGACCGTATCAATCGCCCCTGCAGCTAGGAAATCGAGGAACCGGCCCTGCGGTGCCGAGGATGCGAGATATTTTTCTTCCTAGGTTCCGATTTGGGATTATTGCTCCTTTGTCTCGTGGTTATTGCTGTTTCCGTGCCGCCGGTTGATCGGTTGGCCGGTTGGAGCCCACTTTCCCACTCGGTCGGCCTATTATCGGCTTTGCAAAGTGTTTCCATTTCCACCAGGCACCCGTGAGGGACTCTTTCGATATGGCTATTTAACACATTCAGCGCTTCCAGAGGGCTTCCAGAGGGCTTCCAACGGGTCTCCAGAAGGCCCCGAGCAGGCTCTAATGGTTCCTGCGGGGACGACATTGGGCCGCCTCCGCTGCGGCTCGTCGCAACGTGATAATTACATTACGGTAATGGCCGTATAATTCCGGAATTGTTCGGATGTAAACAAACATTTGAGTTATGGGCCCGCAGGCCTCCCGACAGCCGCCCGGAAAGGCTAGCCCGAGGTTGGCCCTTTCGGCCCTTTGGCTGGCGATGGTCAACGGGGAGATAAATGCAAACCGAGAAAAGAAGAAAAAAAGCACACACAACCAACGGTACGATTGTGCATAGCTGAAAGCAAATTTTCCACCGCATTCAGAACGACCACAGCGACGACGATGCCGACTTGCCCTAGGGACTATCTCCGGGCTCACGATCACGATGGCGGTTAGCGTGGCGGTACCGTTAGTTTAATTAAACCCAACAATATATTCCCATAATGGTGATTTGGTGGAAACGAACCAATCATGGGCGAGCAGCCCTCCAGCAGGGTTATCGTCGGCTATCGGGGCCCTTCTGATATTGTTTCAACTACATTATGAAGACACAAAACCCCACGAAATGAGGCGCCAGCAGTGCGCCCGTTTCGTCGATCGTCCGTCACGTGAGTGAAACTTCACATTTGCTGCACGCAGAGCACGAATCGCTTCATTTTCACTTCACGAGGGCTTCACTTTCTACCAACTGCGGCCAGCTCATCCCCGAGCGCATCATCACCAGCTCGATTGTGACACGAACGCGAGCACAGCGCGCAAAGGAGCGCAAAAAGTGAAACAAAGTATATTTAATTACTGTATGAAAATTTATGATCCCAACGAACGCAACGAATTCGTTATCGCCGGCGACTGCGCAAACTCGCGTGCCCCACGGCCATTCCCGGGCAGACGTCGAGCTTTGTCTCGTAGCTCCGGAATGGCTCCAGTAAGGCGCTGTTGAGCTCCAAAGGGAGTCCGCCAGTTGACAAACGGCAAACTATGTGCAGCATGCAAGTGAGCCTCTGCTCTCCGGTCGGCGTCCGGCGTGGGGTTTTGCGATTTAATTGGTGTGCCACCGAGGAGACCACGTTTTGCGCCAGTCGGTGAGCTATGGCGGCCAGAGCTACCGTTAGTGCGCACTCCTCGACGACGACGATGTCGACGCGAGGTTTCTGCGCAGCAGGCCCAGCATAATTGATTGCTTCTAATGGAGGCAGGCCGTAAATTCTTAGAGCGTGTGAAATTCATTCGAGCTTCGGATTTCTCCGCTCTCGCCGGTTGACATCTCGTCGAGGCACTTGCGCGAAAGCGAAAGAATGTTAATCGGTTTCCGAGTTAATTGAAACTGAAAACGGTTTTGCACCGAGCAGGCACACTGGTGCAGTTGCATTTTGCGGCCATAGGGCATGCGCTTCTGACACCACCGCTATGCTCTACACCGTACACACCATGCATGAACCAATTTACAGTAGCTCATTTCGCGGCTCCCTGGCGGTTCAGGGTGATAATTGTGACCCTTCTCGGTGGGACCTCAGAGCACTGGAGCACTGGCTACGGACGTGATTTGGCTCCAAGTGCAGTGCCGAGTGGTGCAGCGAGTGGTCAGAATTGTCAAAAGTACGTCAAAACATTGGACCGCGTGGCAGGAACGCGAAACAAGGCCGAGGTCAGTGGAAATAACACGCGTGAGGCGTAGCTGTGTCATAATAATTGCTTCCCGTTGCCACGGTCCTGGCGCTCCTGCATCGATCGAGGACGGCAATGGTAAAGTAATGACTCGATTTACTCGATCGATTCGAATGACCGGGGGTTACACCTCCTGCTTATGTTTGCCGAGTCGAGCCGCAACTGCTTATCAATCAAACAGGGACTCGGAACAGGGACAGGCAGTTGGTCGGCGAAAACAAATACCCAGCCCTGCGCTAATGATAGCGTTTGCGTCGTGCAGGAGGGAAAATAAAGTGCGTTCCTCGCTTGGTGCCGCATTCAAGTCGAATCGCCCAGTTCGCCTCCTGGTGCCTAGAGCGGACCGATGGTTTTTTTTTTCTTTTTATTCGCGCCCCGCGGACTCGCGGATGCAGGGTGCACAATTACTCCATTTGATAAGCAGCCAGCCTTGTGCAAGAGCTGGCGGAGGCAATTTTTCAAGCCATTTTCAGGCCGCTGGCGATGGAGCGGTTGAAGCGATTGTTTGCAATCAATGCGAATCACACCTCCCATTGTTAGGACGCGCTGTTCTGGCCGTGTGAACGCGAGAAAGCCGTGAAGATCCGTGATCGATCGCGCGAATGGCTTATTTTCAATTACGCAAACCCGAATACGCACCCGAACCCGGGGCAGTAAACGGGCCAGTCGACCATGTGGCTAGTGGGAAATAAAAATTTGCACGTCCAGAGACGTACAGATCGGGCTGGAGGTGGTCGCACAGGATATTTATCACGCCATTAACAGCTCCAAAAAGGCAACATCAGGCAGATGGACACGATAGCGCGCGCGGCATATCAGTTTACGCGCCGCCTTAAAAGCGACGCCGCCTTCGGGCGAGGGAACGGAGCGAGAAAAAAAAATCAATTAACTGAAGTTACCGCAAAAGGTAAACAACGCGAAATGCAGCGCAAAAAGGCGGCAACATCTTTGCTCGCATGCCACAACCACGCCGACGCTGAGGGCTAATCTGAGCTTTTGCGAATCGTCCGCGCGAATCATCCTTCCGAGGGTCGTGGCGTGCCATTCCCACAGCTCGCAGATCCCAGACCTCAGGCTCAGGACCAGATCGAGGCAAGCTGATTATTCACTGCGCCCCTGGGAAGTGGAGCTCTTTATTTTTCGGCCCACGAACACGTCACACGCGCTGGAGCTTTGGCTCGAATTCAAAAAAGGGACGCATTCGCAGCCAGATTGCAATACGCTTCCGCCTGTGTGCGTGAGTGTGTCCATGCCTTCATGCATGGCACTGAGATGCTGGCCGCCGGCACACTGGATGGGATGCGAAAAAAGGGATGCCATTGTTTCCATTTGCGTTTATCGCGAGAGGCGATAAATACCAGCGCCCGAGATGCGTAGCCTTGCGTCGTTGGCGACACACGGACGAGGCGTTGTGCTCCTTCTCCATAGCAGGATGATTAAACGATTACAACCTTTCTTTTTGCGAACCGAAACAGGTCGCCTCGGTCTCGGAATGGGGTGCGATCCTCGCGAGCGAGCCGTTCACATGAAAGCGCGCTCTTTCTTCAAACACCTGCGACAGAGGGCGCTCGGTCGGCCTCGCAATCGGCCACGGTTTCTCGGGACTACGGCCATTGTTGGTGAGGTGACACCGGGATTAGTGTCGGTCATCAACACGAGCTAGAAAATGGCCACTTCAAACCCTTTCTTCCGCACGCAGGGATCGATTAATAAAGTTTAATTACTTTCCCATTAGTGAACGTGCACACTCTCTCTCTCTCTCTCTCTCTCTCTGTCTCCTGGAGGTGGGTTGATTGAGGTGAAGCCCATCGCCGACCCGACATGCCGTGGGCCAAAGGCCATCATCAGGAAACAAAGGCCTCTTGGGACCTTCTGGGTGGTCATTCAGTCTTCATACGCCTGCCTTTCTGGCCACTCGATCGACCCGCACAAAGCGTCCGCGGGCATTGTCTTTGCGAAATCAGCGAAATGGCGATGGAAATGGCACCCCAGTGGGCACGAACATCTTCATCTTCGGGCGGGTTCGTTGTGACATGCTTATTTCTGCATTTCACACCGATCGTTTGCTTCACGCGATCTTCAATCAACGTTGTTCACGCTTTTCTAAAATGCGATTATCCCGCAGCCTGTCGAGCTGTCGCCTTCGAGAGGGCATCTGGCCGCTATGTGCTCTTCGCAGGGATGCAGGCGGTTGGTTGAGAAATTATTTATTTTGACGTTTGTTTGACGCGTGCAGGAAGAAAGCTCCCATGTCGGATGTTTCTCCTTTTTGCATTTTGAGCACATTTTTTTAAGTGAACGTCAACAGCTCGAGTGCTCGTGGGCTCAGAGCTCGGAAAGTGGCTAAGCTCAAAACTGCCAAAATGCCCTAAAGGAGCTTATTTCCGCCGTTCTGCCCATTAGAAAAGCCCCACCAGAGCATGTCAATGGAAGGATTATACCGAAAAGGCCGCGAGCCGCACCGCGAAAAGTCCATTAATTATGCAAAAATGATAATTATGCCCATTACAAACACCGGGAGTTAGAAAGTGGCATATGTAATGACAGCTGGAGTGGACATAAATATGCCCTCCGGTGGTCTCAAGGCCCATTCCAAGATGGCCGATATTGGACGGTGAGGCTCTCCAACTCCGCTGGCTTCAAAAGGTGTTGCGGGGAGCTTTTCAACAAATGTCTCTGCAGCTCACTGAACATACGCATTCGATTTGGACATGGATTTTCCCCGGGCATAGGGGCGCTGTCTGGTTGTCTGTCCTCTTTTCGTCCCCGCTTGGCGATGAAACAGAGTGCATGTTATCGAGCCTGCCTTCTCTCGCACCCTCATTGGTTCGCCTGTCGATTCACAGGTGATAATTACATCGTTTTCTAGGTTCCGATACGCAAGCAAATCTGCGAACACCCGTGCATGGGTCCGTAACAAGATTGACTCGTTTCCTCGTGTTGTAGAGCCAGCCGTGAAGGGTGCTTCTGGAGGTCCGAAGCGGAGTGGAGCCAATTCCTTCAACATCCACTCCATCCCAAAGAAGGCCACAGGCGACTCTAGGTGGTTTTGTTTCGGTAGGCGCCTCACCAAATCTGCGCGACGGTGGTAATTAATTTCACCGAGCCTCGCGCAAGCGCTGTTTGGGGTCGTTTTCGAAGATGCAAACTGCGAAGGTGAAATCGAAGGCGCACATCACCGCGTATCACGCCATCTTGAGATGGAAATCGATGCGATAAGGCGACCAATGAGGCCTGTTCGAGAGGCAAATGTGATTCGTTCAACGTGTCTGCCTCGGTGGAGAAGTATCAAATCAACCGCTAAGATTCCATCGGAAGGCTGCCGTCGATTTCATCGAACGATGGTCACCCTTCAAGGGCGCTTATGTTTATGCTTGGAGGCTGCTGAAATTACGAAAATTTTCCAATCACCCCAACGGCCCCCGACGAGGCTAATGGGGCGATGTTATCGCCTGCCAAATTCGCGGTTCAAAGTTGAAGGCCGATGGGAGCCGATTCCGAATCGATCGATCATTCGACCGCTTTTCCCATTTTCCAATCAATCGCGTTGAGGCCGTTCATTTCGTAATCGTATTAGCTCCACTAGGCTTAACTGCTCCGTCCATTATCAATAATTCACCGTTCGCGAGTTGTTTTTTCGGCGCCCTCGTTTTCGCGAAAGCTCGCAGCCTGCCAGTTAGCTCTGGGAATGAGACTCCTCCACCGTGTGGAATCATTACCGAAGTGAGAAAATCAAACGATGTTTTGCTCCCTCTCCCCCACCGGAAACCACCAGAGCCGTTTGGCGTCGAGCGAAACAAACCGTAATAAGCCCACAAAACGATTGCTTAAGCCGTGGCTATTGTTTTTAACCCACCCCCTACGCACCCTCAGACACCACCACGGGCCATGAAATATGGCTGGCAGTGTTTGTCGAAATTTTAATTTGATTTGATCATCATTATTCCAGCTCGTGGCGCTGCTGATCGGCGGTCCTTCGACACGCCCGGCCGAGGGCGAGAGAAATTCCAGGGGCAACTACGGATTTGTAAATATTTGTACTTATCAAAGGAATTACTTATTTGAATTTATTTCCGCCCCACGGCACATTTTGTCCCCACGATACGCAGGGACATGCACAATTAGTGCTCCAAGCACGGTCCGGTTGGTCAGTTGGTGATTCACAGTTTCGGGTGGGTTGAAAAATTCATTAAAATTCATCGCATTCATTCACGAGCCGGCGGAGCAGGCTTCGGTGGCGGTTAGGGCGGGAAAGCGGCCTCTGAAAAGCCAAATAATGCGTTCCGGAAAAATGCGACCCTCGTCGGGCATCGGCAAACGACGGGCTTGACGGTGTGAGAACAACGCACACAGCCGCAGAAAGCTAGCAGGGAACGGGAATTCACCCCGACAGTAATTGCCACTAAACATCGCCTTTTTATACGCGTCCGTCAAAATTAATCTTGCACCGTGGTGGGGGCGCGATGCTTCGCGAGTTTGCACAGAAAAGAGAGAGAGAGAGAAAAGGTGTGAAACGGTCAGAGCCAGACCCGCTTGAGGCTGTGAGTCGCAGAATGCACGGTCAACGGTAATTTTTCGTCAAGGTGCACGAAACGGCGGCGAAAAGAAACTCTGCGCCATTGAGCCAAACTCTGGTACGTGAAAAAAGAAAAACGGCACTCCAAATCAGCGGCATCTCAAACAAACGCAATTCGCGATCGTTGGAAGACGGCCAAAAAGCGTCTTCAATTCCGATCCTCCCCGATCCTGAATCATTTTCCCCCGCACTCTACAGTGAGGAGTGAGAGATTTTTGTTTCAATGTCCAAAATTCATTAAACCGACCGCAAATGGATGGGAGTGGGCCGTCGGAGCGCGATCGCGAGAAGAAAAAAACGAAAAAAAAACACCCAAACGATCGCAGCAAAAAGCTTAATGCTTGGCTCGGATATGAGTGCTGGCCGTGGACAATCATAAAAAGCTACGAATCGTACACGTGAAGCCGTGATCGGGCGACTCAAAATGGTACGAAAAATGCATTATCACCGCCCGAGTGGCAGTTGGGGTTGTTGGTGCGGGCCGAAAAATGCACCCCAACACCCTTGGCGGTGCAAATGTGCATCCCATGTTGCCTGCCAGTCAAATCCCGGCTGCCCGAACGCCGCATTTTGCATTCGCGATGGTAGTTTATTGATTTTCACGCTCCTCCGGAAGACAACCGGCCCCGCAGGTTGTTGTTTATGTGGGAGATCTTTAATTGGCTCCGAAATTCGATGCACATATCGCGTTCCGCAGGCGTAACGCTGCTTACTGGCGTGTCGTGTCGTACCGCGGAACGAGCTTCTTCATTTTCTCCCAGTGCCAATGCATTTGCATCGCGCGTGGGAAGCGTCCGATTGCACCGTGGTGCATTCGCCGGTTCGTTTGGCTGGTTTTCTCAAATAAATAACCCCCCAACCGGGAGTAGGAAAAGGAGTCAAAGATCGTGATGAAGATCGCGTTGTCGGGCGTGTGGCTCGTTGTCCGCAAAAGGGCAGACTGGGTTTGAGATACACGCGTGGGTTGAAAGGTTTTTTGGTGCAATCGCGAAACAGGACTGTGCTTTGCAGTTGCTTTTCTGGCGGGTTTTCGATCCCATAAGCCACTGCGTAGGGAAACTGGAACACGTGGATGATGTCACTACACTTGCGAGAAGGCCCATAAACCTCCAGCAGTCGCTAATCGCATGGACGTGTAGCTCGATTTGCTATCTACTTGACTGAGAGTAATTTTTCCGCGAACAAACTGCCCTGTCCGCCTTATCCTATTATATGCCGCGCTAATAGGGCGCTTACAATGTGGCAAATCGCCAGCACCTGATCAGAGTCGCGCGTGATCGCTTGGTTTCACTGGCGTGTCACTTGTTTACCGATCGTAGAGCGGCTTCTTATCGTGAGGTCGAGCTGCAGTTGAGACAAAGCCCCCACGCGGTCTCTGAGTGAATAATTTATTTCACATTTGATAAAACTCGCCAGCACGCCACAGTTTAGCCCGAACAGTTTAGTTCCACAATTAGCTCCACATGAGTGCTGGGACGCGTGTGACTCCACACACAAGCACACGTGCAGGAGTCCCGACGGAGTTTCTCCGATGTGGGCAATGCACTTTTGGTCGGGCATTAGTCGCTGCACTGCCTTCGAGACAGAGGATACGCCAAAGTCATACGAAACCGGCCAGAGTGGGTGAGTAATATCTGGGTCGAACACCTGCAATTTGAGACCTTTCGCAAAACCGCTCCCCAGCATGCTCCTCGGTGAAAAGAATCCCATGGTCGGCAAGCCTGCTGTGCGATGAAAGTGTATCATTTTACCGAGCAGTTCCGTCCCGTAGGGCCACCACTGAAAATTCGACGCTTCTATCAATCGGTTCGCTTTCATTTTTCGCCTCCCTTTCGCTCCTTTGCTGGTGTGTCTCCGGTATCCCATGCTTGGGTTTGGAGGGTTGAATCGGGTCAGACCGACTTTGCAAAAAGCCCATTGGCAAGAGCGACTTGAGCAGCATACCTCAAGGAAGGCTCTTTCGCGATACTCGATCTGCTTCCCGGATCGAGGGTGCCTACGTGAGATATGACGTGTCGAAGGGTGGCGGAGGGCTTCGCAAGGCCGCTCTGCTTGAGGTGCTTTCTTCGAGCGGGAATTTGTCGGTGAACTGCTGCAGGAAAAACCAAGCCAGCCCATTATTAGCGATGAAAACGAACGCGTACTGGTGAAGCAGCACGACTTTTCGGACGTTAGGCTTGAAATTGAATGCACTGTTAGAGGCGTTACTGGTTCGTAGCCTTGCAAAAGGAAGGAGGGACGTCCATCAACCTCCACCTGCCAAATCCGACAGCTTTCAAGCCCAATGACGCGCCCTGCTGGCATTGAACTAGAGAATTTCCAACGAGACACGGGGCGTTGTTCGAAAGACGCTTCATCTAGGGCCCACAAAAGGGCTCGTGGGAAATGGACGACAAAATGCCTCTACCATGTGACTAATTGCCAGTGACCTTGTTCGAGTGGCTTCTCGCGAACCGGGGGGATTATAATTTCTGGTGATGCAAGCGGAATTTCTGCGTTCTCGAACGTTGAATGCCACGTTGCAGGGGAATTCCGTCGAAAAAGCCCACAAATTGGCGGCAATTTACGCACCAGCGGGAAATGGCACACCGAGCGATGTGGTTGTTGGGTTAAACATTTTCATTTAATCGGACTCGAACGCGAAACGCCTCACGCGTATTCGGAATCAGGCAACACAGGCGCTGCCGGCTGTGCGACTGTCGTAATGCAAAACGCCAACTGCCCGAGGGCTCGATCGCTGGGGGTTGCTTTTCGGGGCGCGAGTTAGAAGGGAATTTTCCGCGGTGCCACACACGACGGGGCTTTTGGGGAGCGGCTCGTCAAGGAAGCTCGAGAGAGAGCGAGAGAGAGAGAGAGAGTGAGAAAGAGAGAGAGAGGCACAAAACTGTCATAAGCGGGAAGAGTCGATCGACGGAAACACATTTCGATCGTGGCAACGGATTAATGAACTATCATTACGCTGATTGCTGGGCCTGGCGAGGGGGCCGCAATTTTCGAAACCTTTCTATTTCCAGTAGTGACGTCTTTTCCGCCCCCGATAGAAGGCTCGTGGAAGGCGAGCCCGAGGCGGCCACTGGAGGACGATTTATGGTGGCCTCAACCTCTAAACTTTCTGCTCGGTTACAATTGCGCGCTCGTGGATGCTGCGCTTGATTGGTTCGATCGTTACCAGTAGGTTTTTCTGCCGGAAGGTCCTTTGTGTCGTTGATGGGACAATTAAGCTCTAACGCAAATCCACTCCCAAACCGTTGAGAATTCGTGAAGAAAAATCCATACTTAGCTAAATACGCGTGCACTATGGGCCCAAGCAGTAGATGATCAATTGTGGTGTTTACCTGCAAAAGAGAGCATTTAAAATGTAGAACATGATTAGCACCAGTTGTGTGGCAATTGGTCAATCGAACATGCCATAATTTCACAGCGAAACAAGCCAAACAAGCATCTTCGAATCATCAGCACACCCAACACCAGAAGTAACACGAAGGTATTAGTAAACAAGCACTTCAAAGCCCTCGACGAAGTGTGACTCAGTCGATACGAATGCGCGTGGATGTTTCACAAATCATCAGCCCAACCCAACGCAACACAGCTGCATATGCGTCAATTGTCCGCGGTGTAATGTGGGGGGTGGAAAATCATTCCTTGCCGCCCATTTATCCGGGCGCTCGTTACGTTGGGCCAGACCGCGAGGTAATGCCCGTGATACTATCGTAAATATTCGACTAAACCGGCCCGGTCGAGTTACGTCAATCGCGGCGGTAATGTCTCTATTTCCCCGGTCGTCTTGGCCACAGTGTGTTCGTGTAGCTCGGGGAAATAAAATTTTATTATCGTTCGTAAACATTTCGAGAGGCGGATGGGGAAATACTACCGGTGTTCGCGGCGATTTGCGGGAAAATTATAAGAGCACGAACCCATCGACTAACGATCGGCTACCAGGACCGCTGATGCGTGGCCACTCCTCGAATCGGTTGGAAATCGTTTACCTACGCCGGAGTCATTTATTCTCGACGGCTTGTGCTTTATCGATCTCGAGGCATGCGGGTTGCTCCCAGCATTGCTCTCAGTGTCTCCGCTAGAAGGCCTCGATGTGCTGTGGAATGTACGTCTCAGGGCTAGTCTGGCGAGCGGCTAACGCGGAATTTATCGTACCATCCCCCGAGCGAGTGTGCTGTGAGAAATGCCACAGCTTAGAAAAGCTATTTGAGTCCATTCCACATCCGCTTGGATCCGCCGAATCAGAATTCCCTACGCTCGATCCGTGCCCAACATCCCTCGTAATGATCGGCCATAGCTCATAAACGCAACATAACGGTGCTCGGTGGAGGGTTTTCTTCAACGTGCGCGTGCGTGGGCTCCATCGCTAGCCCTGTGGCATCGTTGACGGGCGAACGATGAAGCCCTCAATGGAAATCTAGCTCCCATCGGCAGGGTTTTCCACCAACGGCGGCGCTGTCCCGGTGTCCCATTGGCCCCAAAATCCAGCGCAACCCGAACCAAACCTGTCCACCCGTAAAGGTTGTAAATAAGGTCCTCGAGCAGCTCGGAAGGGATGGGCTTGCGAAAGGAGGGAAATATAATACAGTATTTCCCTCCCGAGCCGGTGTCCCAGCGGGCCCTTGTCCGTAAGGCGTGTGGGACGTTGCTGGGTGTGTTCTGTATGGTGGGGCGGCGAAATTTTCCCGTGCTCGTGACCATATGGTTAATGGGTTAACATGCTTTTCTTGCATTTCTTGCGGGACGCGCCTTCTCCCTTTCTCCTGGCCCTTTATCCACCTCCCCCCCATGCCCCCTCCCCCTCCTCCCCCTCCACAAACCCGCTCCATTGAAGCTGGTCAATCGACCCACCAGGATCCACCTCGCGTCGTTTGTCTATTCGTTCGAAGTAAAGTTGTTTCCTCGAACGAACCCTAGCCCTTCTTCTGATCTTCCGTTCCTATGCTCGTTCGAGGAAGCAATCGCGAGATCTTACCCGTAGGGATTTCATGCTTGTGTATGTGTATGTGTGTGTGTGTGTGTGTGAGGAGAGGAACATGAGTGCATAATTTATGCAGCAGGTAGCCAATCCCACCTTGCCTGTTCGTTGCGAAGTACAAAGAACGATCGAGGTAGGCTGTTTTTTCGACACAAGACATCAACCGCAGCAAGCGACGAACCGCAGGCGGGACCCCGAGAGAGAAGGAGAAAAAAACGATGACAACGACATCTTCGCGTCCCGTAAATGATGCAAAAATCGTTGCATTCTCAAAACACGTTCACGTGGAATGATCCAGCGGGTCTCGGTTTCACCTGCGAGCGTGCAGGATGATGCAAAATCAAGCACTTGGGCGCCCTTGGGTTGAGACTCGACATGTTCGCCTCGAGAATGATTTAAGGAACTGGCGCGAAAAGGGAACGCGCCCGCTAATTGACGCACACACGCACGCAGCTGACGAAAGTGCTACGGAATGCGTGGGGCTTGTTTTAAATATACTTAAATGATCTTACATTTTCCACAGCTTACCGATGTCCACCGATCAGCGCGCAAACAGAAGCTCGAGCCTGCCTGATAGCATTAATAGATCCAATAAAGAACCGCGGCCCGGGAGGCTCACGAGGACCGGTGGCAGTCGGCGAGCGATTTTATAATGGTTCAAGGCTACTTCTTTCTCACGGCTGCGATCACTGACGTAGAGAGCCGCCATCGTGTGCTGCCTGGAAGCCGGCGCACCTCGCTCCAGGGCAGGATCTGTCATATCAATCGAAGTGGTCACGATTTCTGCGCGCTTGACGGGACTAACCTGCGCCGAAGGATCGTTTCTATCTCGCTCTCGCACAGCTAGCAGCTGGCCACGGAACGGCCACGAGCTAATCTTAATCTCGCTTATCATGTTGCACAGGCGTTCAGAACTTTCCTCCCACTTGTTTGCGCTGTTCGGAGCTCGCGGCTGTGTAATCCTTCCCTTAACGTGGGCGACCGAGCGTCAAGCCATCGTTAGGGCAATCATAAATCATTTAATTATGCAATTATAATTAATCTTCGTTCCTTCCGAGCACCGACCCGACAAAGCCAGGGTTGGGCGGGACTCAGTGATGGGTCTAGAGGGTGGAAATGGCATCCATTTGTCGCTTCGGGGCAATGCTGGGCTCAGTCAGGGCAGAGGGTTTTATGTTCTCAGCAAATGCTGCCTGATTGCTTCCGGGTTTCCAGACCCGGCCCTCTCAGAAGGTCGCGATTGCGTTAGGTTGGTTTCTTGGGCAAAACCATCGCACGGAACCGTCGTTCGTCTACCCACGGGCGTTTAAGTCTCTTCCGATTGAATCAATCTCTGCGATAATCAGCGAATTCCACTCTGGCGAATTCCTTTATTCGCGAACCTTTTCCTTTGCCCTTTGCCGCTCTCCAGTGCGCTTTGGCAATAATTTTCCCCTCGATGCCGCTAGCGTTAGGCCGCGCCTGATCTGCGCACGAGTCGCCAATTGGCGCGTTACTGATTTGCCCTTGAACGTGAAATTAGCCCTTATCCTCTGCGCGTCCCAGCACACCCCGGCTCCGGCCATGTCACCCCGGGGACACGTACTAATCAGCCAGAGCTCCCGGTAAGCGAGCGATTTTCTCTAGGGCAACGCTGGAATGCCGTACCATTGTGGTTAGCCAGCTCGTTTTTCCGCCTCCACAGTTCCGCCAGTGGAGCCACGAAAGCCTCGACGCCTCCGATAAATCACGCCCCACAGCGGCAGGGTGAGCCCTTTTTCTTCCTCTTTTTTTCCCGCCCACCGTCCGCTGGGTGGTATTTATTTCACTTCGCGAACGATCGACCAGCTGGCCGCTCACTTTTTTTTTCCTTCTATTCGCTGGTTCCACGATCGCTTTGCCACCATCGAACTGACTGACAGGTGGTCCGATTGGGCTGGCTGGGACCCGCAATTTGTTCTCGAGCCCTTCACCCGGTCCCGATTGTCTCCGTGCGAAGGGTGGCACCAGGCTCCGTTTGGTTTCTATTATGTCCCTGTGAGCGGGTGAACTTGGAAGGGCTACCGAATTGCGGCACGCTTGAACTTGACTTTGCTCCGCGAATCTGAAGCCGGCCTAGGGCGCCATTGCATAGCGGTGGTTTTATGTCATCGTCGGTGGCCCTTGGGATGGTGGGCGTGATAACGGTGTATTGCAATAAAATGTAGCGGAAAACTCCGAGTGCGCCGAGTCGCATTGGCGTGTTATGATGGATTATGGGACTTTTTCGATCTTCGATGAAACTTTGATTCGATTCAAAAAGAGCATAGAGGGCTCGATTCAGGGGATGTCCAAATCCAGATAAACCCAAGAAGCGTAAGGTATCCCTCTTGGTGGGTATTTAATTAAAAACAAATTGCTTATTTTATACCCGAGCAGCCATCAATACGGGTCATGCTAGCTCGGGCGTGTCGAATGCGGCGGCACATCGCGCGAAGCAAAGAAGCCACCCTGCGGTGGGAAGAAAATCCGCCCAGTTCGCCCCAGTTTCGGACCCTTTTGGTGTGCATCAGCGCCATTGCACGCCGTGTCGCCATTAATGGCGCGTAATGGTTGGCGCGTAATTATTAATTTTATCACGCCGAGCCGCCCCTAGTCGATCGATCGGGATCGTAAGGGCTCGACACTGGGATGCGGCATCAACCTTCGACTCCATTTTCTTCGCCCGACCGTCAGGAGCGATGTTTTTTTGTGTTGCCTCTCTGACGATGGCCGATCGATGGCGATTGACTCGATTTTAATTAAGAGATTAATCTGTTGCGTCGGAAAAACGGCGCCCTTGTGCCTGGCAAAATACCGCCCTGAGAGGATGCGAACCCTTTGAACTGCGGCGTGACATGACAAATGATATTTTTCCTGGCCCTTCGAGATGCTTGGCCGGTGCGCTTTGATCCTTGCGCCCCGACAGGGCGAGTTTTCGAGGGCTTGAATGTTTGCCATCAAAATACAGCGGACCCTTCCAAGGCGACGGTAACGACCGAGAGCCTGCGGGTTCGATGAAAAATGAGACGTCTTCTGTCAAGGCCGGTTGGCGTGGAGTTCGCTCATCACGAGCCATCCAGACCTGCAGGGCACCTTGGCTTAATCGAGTGGAAGCCTTCATCATCCTGCCGCCGAATACCGCCTCGGAAGTTCAGCTCGGAAGGATGTGGTGCCAATTTTGAGCAAACATATTTGTGCTTCAACGTGAGGCGCCCTTTGGTGCCGCACGTCACGCGCGTGAGCTCGATGGTTTAAGGGCTTTTATTTGCCGACTGGAATGCCCAGACGCATGCACAGACATTTCTTTATCATTCGCTTGTGCGCTGTCAGCTTTGATTACTCGGAATTTAATCGATTTTTGATGAGCGTTTTACTTTCCTCGAGATGCCGCTTCCGCGAGGCTTGTATCCGAGGACCGATCCATCATACATCTGCTGCGAGTGTTTCGACCGAGAGTTCAGCAAAAGCCCACGCGTCCAGTTGGCCGAAAATGTAAAACATTGTCGCTCAAAATTCCCCATCCGGTGCGTCGCGCTAGCTGCGAACTATTTATAGTTTCCCGGTCAGCATGATTTATGCCATCCTTCCGACGGGTCGATCCCCACGGGAGGAAGCGATCCGGTCGAAAAAATAGCCCAATAGCGGTCCAATAGCGGCCCTTGGGGTTTTGGCCGGGAAGCAGAAACGAAAATAAACGAGCACGTGAAGGCGAAAGAGCTGCACCTTGGGGGTATTTCTCGTTCAGCGACGTTGGGTTCGAAATTTATCCCGACGGAGAAATCCATCATCGCTAATTTTTTCCTCACCTCGGGGCAGTTTGTCGGGGCGACGTTTGAATACGACCGGGAGGTGGCCCTCCGACCCTAACCATGCCGGACGACGGAAGGAATTTCGAAATCGAACGAAATGAAAATTACCGCAGGCGATGCCGGTCAAATCTAACGACAGTGGCGTTAGCACGGCTTGGCTTGGATAACCTGTTTTTGGGCTTTTTTTTTCTTTAACTCTTAGTCAACTGAATGAAACTGACATGCTGGCACGCACGAAACCGGGAAAAAGTGACACCGTTAATGCTCGGATAATCGAATCCACAAAACCGACGCGTCACCGAGGGCCGCAGTGCGCGAGATTAAAGAAAGCCCTTACGCATGACGCCCTCGGACGTGGTCGCCTATCGGTGCTCATTATTCGAAGGTTTTCGGTGGATTTTTATCATCGACTCAAAAACCGACGACAAAGCAGCGACGTTCGGAGGGAGTGTTCGATAAAATGGGTCCGTTTTCACTTCACGGAATGGCTGGGGGAAGTACGGACCTTCCGAACGGACCTTTTCTATGGCGATCAACTACAGTTAGGCTGCGTCACGCGCCATGACCTCCTGTGCGTCTACAGTGTGGTACAAAAAAAAAACAGTCTCGTGTGGAAATGAAAAAAAAATGGGCAAAAACCGCTTAACCACACTTGACATAATGACCCCGTGGAAATCGTCCGAAATTGTCTTCCAAACGGCCGTGCCCTTCGCCACGATGCGCCATTTCTCCCCACTACACACGCACACGCACATACATACAGAACGAGCCCCTCCTAAAAGGGGGTAGAAATATTCTCGACCCCATCAGCGCGCCCCAAAAAGTGGTCCATTTCTGGCAGCCTTGGGAGATTCCACTCAGCACCGTAATTGCTTTTAATAACGCTTTATTACGCGCGGAGAATTTATTTCCGCCACCCCTCGGTTCCTCCTTCTCGAACACTGAACCACTCCCCCACACTCGCGTGCCCTCACGTCACCATCACCGTAACCTTGGCAACGTGGACTCGCGAGCCAAACCGCTGCTTTCGCTGCCAGCACAGCTTCCGAAGTTCAAGGGAAATAAATCAAAACTATATGCGAGGAGGCGAAATAAAGCTCAAAGCGCTTCACCGTGCGGCACAAGAAGGCAATAATTTGCAGCTCCTTGGGTCAGCAGCGGTGGCTCGGCGGCTATAGCCGACGCAGAGGACTCCTTCGATCGAGGAGTGAGCCACACGTGGACGCCACAGCGTCAGCCGCTCAGCCAAAGGTCACCGGATTAAAGAGGCGGTGGAAATTAATTGGTACTCGGAGTGCGCGCGCACGCTGGCTACTAAATAACTACTTGACCCGCTTCTGATTAGCAGCATAAATCATATCGGCAAGCGGCTAATGTGTGCTGCCCTTGCGCTATCTCGCCGGGGGCATCTTGAAAGGGCAGACACACGAAGCGTGTGTGTGTGTGTGTGCATCTCTCTCTCGCTCTCTCTATCTCTCTCTATCTCTCTCTCTGATTCTCTTCTCTAATAACTGCCTCAAGCGAGCTGGCTTCCTGTTGGAGGGCGCCAAAAAACCGGCTCCAAAGAACTGCGCTAGCGTGAAGCGACGAACCCGACATTTTTGGAGGTCCCGGCTTCTCCCGGTCACCCACCCTGCCCCACCCTGGTGCCGTAGGTCATATTTATATAGTGTTTATTTCCGTCCTGGTGGTAATTAGCATATTCGTTACAATTGATTCGCACACTCTACGGGACTCCGCTCTCTTGGTGGATTTGGGCGGTTGCCCATTTCCCACGGCACGACGTACCAACACAGACGCCACCATTGTCTTTTGGGCCCCGCAGGGTTCGATCGAACCCGATAGAGGGTTCCCGTTGTGGGTTGTGGTTAAGGGTAAGGAAATCCCACCTCCTGAGGTGCTCCACCCGTTGGACTAGTTTCAAGACCCACCCCTTTCGAGCCGTTCCGTTTCGGCTTAATGCACACACACGCGCGCACACACACACATACACATCCCGATCGGCGCTTGATCGACGCTTCTGGGAGTGACATAATTTGTGGGCTCTTTTTTCGTTCGCTCGCGCGCCTAATTGACTTTTTCACTTTTCGTCAAGCGTCAGCGTCCATCAAATGGGTCGGAGCGATGGTCGCGAGTGTGGCAGGGAATGTCAAAATCCGATTGGACAAAAAAAGTGAAACCAACCGTCCGCCTGGTTCTAGCACGTCCGTGGGGACTTTCTCCACCGATCGGGAAGCTTTTGATCTCCTGAAGTGGGGGTTGAGGCCAAAACCCCCTTCGTCTCATATCACACTACAGCGCCCTCGACATTTCGCCCAACACGCGTCTCCACCGGAACTTGCCATCAAACGCGGGTTTTTGGGGCCAGGACTAATTACCGCCGATGGAAGCCGTGCAACACCACCGATCGCAACGATCACTCTAGCGACAATTTAGCCGTTTGACAGTTCACTGAGCGCGAGACTCTTGACCGGTTGCTTACTTAGCTCATGATGTTAACCGAAGAACTTGTTGTAGTTAAGGTGCGTTGGCAGCCTCGGAATGGGTTGAATTTCGCCTTAAAAATCGAGCTCCTTCTCACAATCCGCCCCGAGGCGATATGCCGCACCCGATAAGACAAAAGGGGAAGCGTAACAAATCATGCGCCCGTTCGCCCCAACCCTTAGCCCCGTGGCACTGCAAACCGTGGCCTATCCAATGGAACCCCGGATGGAGCGCGATGTAGACACGAAACGCCACCTCGAGCCCATCCGTCAGCACAGGGCTCGGGCAAGGGAGGCCCGTCGAGCAGGATGTTGTTGTCTTAGAAGACGAGGAAAGAAAAGAAACCCAACGTGGCCTGACAGCCACCGCCAGTGGGGCTCGTGGGGAGCCCACGGAAGGCGAATCGAAGCCATTTTTTGTTGTTGTTTTGTGATCGCCGTTCGTTTCTTGCGATGCGGTCGCGGTGGCAGCGGAATATCAAGTCACGACTTCAATAATATTTACCCTTACAAACACTTGTAAATTATCGATACCGGATCTCTCGGGAGCGCGGCCGGCGTTGGATTGGCGAACCTAGGAGCTTTTCTAATTCCCGCGCTCTCCCTGCTCGTCCTCGCCCGTCGTCCTGCGGTGGGGGTTTTTGTTTCGGTTTCAATTTTTTTCTCTTCTCTCTCCTAGCGCTTTCTGTCCTGCATCACTTCATCGTCGTCATGTTTTTTGACAGATGCGGATTCAGGTCGATCGGACCGGACGGGGATTTGAAGCGCGACCCCCATCCGATGGCCGGCACGTGTGTGCCCGTGTTATAATGTTATTAAAAAGCCACATACACGCACAAACACACACGCGTATATGGCTCCCCACCGACGAAGCTAGAATACGGTTGTTGGTCGGCTCAGGGTATCGGGAGCGACGCAACAATAATAAGGGCTTGTCAGAGGCCCACGATCGTGCCGTCTATGTCGGGCTGGTTGTGAGCACCAAGCCTAGCCCGTGCGGGACCTATAATTACATAATATCGATTATTAATTTATAGCAAGTATTTTTTTTTGCCCCCCGTGCACGTATTTTGTACCCACTGCACTCGGCTTCTTTCGATCTCTCTATCACTCTGTCGAGCTGTTGCTAGCTGAGGCTAGGACCGATCGTCCGTGGTATGTGTTTATCAGTACTTCTCCTTCGACCCCAGTGCACTCATAACGTCACTTCTCTCTCTCTATCTCTGCATTGCCTGCTCATGAATATTCAGATCAAGCACAATGTTTTACTCCAAGCCACGACATTTGCGACATTCCACGCGACATCGAGATGATCGTCGAGCGTGATCCGTCGTGGTTTGCAAGTGGCTTCGATAAAAGATCCCTGCCCGGTGGGGTGAACATAGACGCTGTAACCGGTTGTCGGCTCGATTCTACAAACCACGAGCACCGTGTCATTAGAGAAAGAACTGCGTGGACATTTCGGTGTTCAAAGCCCAACCCGGGCGATCCGTCAACGTCTCTCGGATTAAATGTCAGAATGCGCGGCGTAGGAGATGCGATGCCCTCGGGCGTGCCGTTACTGCGCTGTGGCTTTACGGTAAATGGTTGCGAATAAAACACGTCTAAATGGTATGATAATTGTCCGAGCGCACCCCACCGACCGGAGGGCGGAAATTCAAGGACGCACGAGTAACGGTAGTTTCCCGTTGGCGCAATGTGCCGCGAGATGACTGCCATTTTTTTTTCCTAACGCCTCACACACCACCATTTACGCCATCACCACACAACATGGAAAGCTCTGGTGTCTCGGCGAATCATCTCTCCATCTGTGTGAGTGAACTTCTCAGAGTAGATAGTGATCGATCGAAGTCGAAAATTAGCGACGTCGACTCGATCGAGAGGATCAGAATGCGGTCCCAAGCGAGTGGTTGCGTGCAGTCGGAGAAAATGCCGCACTGTCATCGTGCAACAGCCGTCGACACGGATGCTGGTGGCAGACAGGAGTGGGTGGCGATTGCAATTTTCGCTGGAAGCCGTATGACGAATGTTTGCATAAGTCGCGGAATTTCTCCAGCCCGGTACAAGAGGGCCCATGTTTGCGTGTCGCTTTTCTGCTTGTCCTCCATTGGATCGGTATCTAAACAATCGAAAGCGGCGCACACCAGCAGCTAGTGCCCGTGACACTTGCCTGAGCTGGTCCGTGACTGATCGCGCGTCGATCGAACCTGTCAAACCGGCAGATTAGAGCCAACGCGATTACAGCGCACGATGGAGAAAAGCTTCGCCACGCGATCGCAAGTGCTGCAGCATCAATCTTCGCGCCGTGGCGTGAACACTTCAACCGGAGAAGCCCATTGGCGATCTGGGCCGCATCGGTGGTCGATGGCCAGCCCACGACCTGCGGTCTCTTGATCACTTTCGCCGGATTAGCTGCTCTCTGCGCGAGTGGCGATGATTCCGGCGCCAAAAGGGCAACGAAATTCGCGAAACCATAGCTCCTTTGGCGAGGAACTGCGACTCCACGGAGCCACGAGCAGCTGAGTGGTATTATCGGGTGGTTTCATTAGCGTGCCCAATTACACCATTACACCGGCATGATCACGCGGAGCCTAGCAAAAGGGCTTATGGCCTGTTTGCGAAAGAACTTGCGTTTAATCAGTGCCGTCGAGCGCCCTAAAGCCCTCGATAGAAGCGGCTCGCTATTGTCACCGTGTAACGATGCATTAATCGATCGACTAGTTAGTCCTTCGTCGTTGCGCACCTCCAATAGCCCTACGCCCGCGGCAGGGCGTTAGTGATGCAAATCTCGCCGCTGATCCGGTTTGGATGCTTTTTTTTTTTGCTTTCCGCCACCTTTCGTGAGCTCCGTAACCGTAAATCGCGCACTGCACCACCGCCGGCGATTGATCGCTCGATCGGTGACGACAAACCTTCGCCCCTTCAAGTGACGTGATAACACCCCCCACTCGTGACCACCTTCTACCCCCCCGAGTCGGTGGAATCCGGCAGGAGTGCGCGCGCAAGCTTGGCAGAGTTCTGTGCGAGGTGTTTGCGTTATTTTTCCTTTTCGCCTTTATCTCGTTTTTGCTCCTTGGCTCTAATTTATGCGCAATTAACCCGTTTTGGATTGCGCAATATTTGCGTGTGTGTATGCGCGTGGTACCAGTGCCGCAGTGTTAGTGTTGGGTGATTGGAAAGTGAGAGCAGCAACAAGTGCACTTAGGCAGCCGTCAACCCGCGGCTTTTCCCACCTGTCGACCTGGCCATCGTGGCTGGTTCGCTACAGAGGAAGGAAAGTGTTATGTATTATGACCCAGTTATCGGAACCAGAACCGGCGTTTGTGGCAATGTGCTTGTGGTGGTGCAGATGATGCCGTGGTGAAATGCAGAAGCTCGATCTTAAGACCACCGAGAACGATGGAACATCACACGAGGGAAGAAGTTGCTCAACGTGCGTTTCGTGTCAACGTTAAGAACAGCGTCGAATGGCTTTCGGAACCTCTTTATGATGGAACCGTAATTAGATGGCGGTGAAAAACGGATTTTACGCCCCCTAGTGGGTGTTTCGCTGAACCGACGAACGATCGTTAGGGGTTTTTCGTTCACTCCGGCGAAGCCAAACTTGACGAAACAAAAGCAATCCCCAACGGCAAGCAAGATGGCAACTAGAAATAAAACTAGAAAGCCACCAAGTCAGACAAAAAGGAGTGAAACTCGGGTGGTGGAGCAAAGAAAAAAAAATGGCCGCAGTGGAGGGCCAACAACAAATAGGTCAAACGAGATGATCATTCATCAGCGAGCGATGGGCTCGATGATCGCGTGGCGTTCGAGTAAAAGTAAAAGTTCCATCGCAAGCGCGCCTAGAATGTGTCATTTGCATGCTCGTGGGGGAGACCACAGCCATGAAGGTCCTCGGCCTGAGGAGTGACAGTACATTTCTTGTGTCGGAAATTACCCTTCGGCCGCTTGCGCAACGACTCCGCGGTGGAATTGCGAACTGAGATGTTTGGCAAATTGTTTCATCATGGCCCTCGACAATGGCGCGTTTTTCGAGCTCCAGTGCAGGTTGCCTGCGGGCGGCAAATGGGAGTTTTTCCCCATTCCGGTTAGGCTCCTTTTTGTGAAGCACCACTGCTAATGACACTCGCTCGTACGGGTGATGTATGGCGTGATCTATTTCGAGCTGAAAAAGGATCACCACTCGGCAAAGGAGAAATTCGCCAAAGGTCGACCGTGCGCGAACCGCGTTTGAAATGTGGGTCTCATTTTTTATCTGATAAATGCCCTCCCGGTACGAATGCGGGATAAATGGCCCAGCTTGCGTGTGAACTGTCGCTTCGTGCGTGCGGTTGTGCCTCGCAAAGAAACATTCCGATGTGACCGAACGAACAGCTACAAAGTATGCAGCCGCCGGCTGCACGAGCCTTCGAAGCTCTTCAAACTGGAGACTACATGCGCTGGCATTGCGCAAAGCCAACCGGATGCTACACAGCCTCGGCTCATTGCACGGCTCGTAATAAGCCCAAGCAGTGAAGCCTAGTAGTGCTGCAGGGGCGATAACAACCATCGCCTTTTCTGCCGTCTCGCGACTCTACGATCAACAGGTCGATCAGAAGGCGACAAACGAGAGCGAAACCGGCCCCTGTGATACCGGACGAATAATTGGCTAATGATGTTGATTATCCCATTCGGCCATTCTAGTTTCCAACGGTCTCTCATGTTACCAATACACGCGTGTGGTGCGATTAAATGTGACGTACGTGAACGCAATTCGAACGGTAAGAACATTTTTCCTCCCTATCATTGGCCATTTCCTGGAGTTTTGACTTCACCTCGCCAGTGACACGTTGTGTGACCTAAAAGAGGTGGTGCAATTTTTCATTTACACCCATTACGCAATTGGGTGCAGCCATTAGCCCATTTCGTTGAGGGTGTCTTTGAACTTGAACTGCACGCTTGAAGAAATCGATCAGTCGTGAATCGGATGTGGTTTCTGCATTTGTCTTCAATTTTAATTGCTTGCCGTCGAACGAAGAATATCTCGTGAAGCGAAACCGGTCGTGTGGTCGGTCTTCTGAGTCAAGCCCCTAATTTCTCCGTGACGCAGAATTCAAGCAAGCGTGCTTTTCCGTAAGTCCTTGCGCATCCCGCACGAGTCTGTGATTGACCTGTTCAAAAGCGACATCTTAACCGTGCCGTTGCGAAAAGGAAATAAATAAACACAAATATCGCGACCCGAGCCGTCCGACGGTTCGTCACAATGTTTTGCGCTCTTCACAACTTTCGCACAATGGCGCAGGATCGATTGAAACGTCGCGATAAGCCACCAAAATGGGCTGCCGTGACTCCGCTAACGACGACTTCAGCGTATTCGATGGCGCACTTGGCCTCTTCGGCGTGACCGGATGGGTCTTTTTCAATTACACGCTTGCGGAGAAGCTGGTCAGGACCGCACCCACCGATGCAGGCAGTCAGGCAGATCGAAAGCTTTTGCAAAAAAATAGAATTCGCCACCTCACGCTTGCCCCACTGCGGTCCACGAGTGGGATTTCGGTTGAGGCCGGGGCGATAAGTCTCTTTCAAAATCACGACCATCCGCTAAATTGAGCCACGATGAATCATCGAAATCTGCAGGTTTGCCGAAGGTGTTCCAGCGAGCAGGATAGGATGCGATAGAAGCAACCTCTCGGGGAGCTCGCTGAAGTAGCTATCGCTTACAAGAGCGCCCGTAGCGCCCGCAGCCCGACCCCAGGAAGACGCGCTGTCAGCCCAATAAGTGTAGATCGTTAGAGCGCCTGCCGGTAGGGACATGGATCCATGCGCGCGCGCGCGCACGTGAGGACCCGGGCGACATATTCCCTCGCGCGCTGTCAAAAGTGTTGAATGCCTTCGTGATTGTACTGTCACTGGAGCGCGCGCCCGCTCTGTTGTGCACACGAATTCCACTGTTGGTGGGTCGGCCCACCGACTGGGGACCCGGAGACCTGGAGAACGAAGTGTCATCACTCATAGCGCATGCGCCAGCGAACCGAACCACGAACCGTCAAAACAGCCGCGGGCTGTCGTGGCCTAAGCCCGGGTTCGTCGCTTGACTAATGAACGAAAATTGAAATCATCGCACCGAAGCTGTGGCCGCTGGGCTTGGTACGACGGTGTACGAGCGCGAAACCCTGCAGAACCCACCGTACATGCCAATTGACCCAACTCGAGCAATTCAGACCGAGGTCCAGCTTTGCTCGATGACGGCCGCGGCTACGAACAAAGTGGACCACCAAACCGCACCCGGTGAGTCCTGAAGCCCAGCGAGAGATACATAAAATGAGTAGGTGTGCGCGAGCGATCAAAGCTAGTTATTTCATTCACGTAATTTCCGGCGCAAAACGCCACTTGGCCGTTGGTTGATCTTTCGTCCGCAAACTCGTACGAGCCCGAGCTCGGTAATGACGGGATAGAAATTGAACTATCGTGTGAGGAATATTATGCTCCAATGGGGCTTTGTGCGCGCAAGATCCTTGCGAAAGCGTCTTAGAAGGGGCTGTTGACCTGTTGGTAGAAAGCAACCGATCACTTCATCCCACGAGAGCACGAAACTGTTCAGGATGTTCCATTTTGCAGCTCGTTGTAGCAGCACGGAGAAATTAATAAAATGTCAACACAGCCGTTTAACCGATTATATGCATTAGTGCCCTCGAGCCTGCCGAGGCTTCGGCGATCGATCATCCCCAAGCTGCACAACGCGCTTGGGCAGGAAATGCATTCAACATCGAGTGGCCCCAACGTCGATCGGTGCTCGTTAATGGCTTCTGCCAGTCGGTCAGCTGGGTCGCCTCCAAAGGGAACAAGTCCGACGAGTTGTCCGTTCCGTTTTGTTTTCTAACCCATGAAAACGGCAGATCGAGGCGGTGTGGGCTGAGGGAGTGAATTGCCTGCCCGGAAGAGGGATGTGAGGGCTCGTTCCAGGCTACCTCACGTACCATAAACGAAGATTTTACTGCCCATTTAATAGATTAGAGTCGTAGCTGCACGTTTTTATTCTCTGGGCGCTATTTTGCGCTTCTGTTTCCACGTTCACCGTAGCCGTGGTTTGCCTATCGAAGATGTGTTGTGCTTCCTTTTGGTCTATTTTCATTCCATCGGTCTTCTCCGGACGGGCGAAGGGTTTGGGAATATTATAAGCCAAGCCAGGCCCAGTCCGGTGACTGACACGATGGATTCTGAAAGCAGGTCGCGGTGTTGTGAGTATTAACATGTTGCAACTTTATTAGTGGCTCCAATGGGATCGCTTGGATCGTCGCGTGCGTTTCCGTAAAAAGTCTGAGACCACTACGAACTGGTGGTCAAAAAAGCACGAGGTTTCAGAGGTAGTAACGTCGTCCAATCGGAATGGACACATTACATCCATTTAGACCCATGTTAATATCAAGCTTTAGGTGCTCTCCCTAGCGTTTAGCGATCCTACATCGGGTGTAAAATAGTCTCGCATTCGCAAACCTCGTAAATGCCAAAGGTTGCACGCCGTGGGCAACGTCATGCTGCTGATCGTCGCCAGGACGAGGCCAGACCGATCGCGCTCCAGTTTGTTGTTACAGCAACAGGGCACATTACAACGCCGCGGACACGTCCGGTTGGATAAAGGGCCAACGCAGGCATAAACATGGTGCGAGGCAACCCAATACCAGACAACACCAGACATGCTAGACGCGTCGAGACATAATCCACCTCACCTGGCTCGTTGCACTTCTCTCGCACACACGTGCATAATGCCACGCTTGCAAACCACTAATTAATTGTAATAACAAATTATAACAATTTCACCAATTTGTAGTACGCAGCGGCAGAGCGCGATCCTCCGCGCGATCGGGCTCGCGATCATAACTTTGCACGATTTGCAAGTTGATTATGCGCGATTAACAGCATGCCAGCAGTGGGCTCATGCTGGAGCAGCAAAACGAAAAAAAAAAATGCACGCGCCCTTAAAGCCCCTATCCGTTCCTATCCGCTTGGCTGTCGGCGAGGAGTTTTCTCTCCCACTCGCTTCCGATTGAGCCATCATATGGGGTTGGATGGCGAGCGATCGGTGCGCGACGAGCGGTGAGACGGACGAGCGAATTCCAATTATTTCCACCTAAAACAAATAATCGCAGCTCCGGAGTGAAATAATCACCCCCCACCGAGCGCAGACGGACCAAAGCGCGCGCACACGCGCCTGCTCGCGTCTCGATAGGTTTCGCGTGACATACAAAAATCAGTAAATTTGCATAGTAATTGAAGAAATCCTGTTATTAGCGATGTAGCTGAGCGTTGGGTGGCTTACCTTCCTCTGGGTGGCTGCTTTTCTACTGCTGCAAGGCACGTCGAAAATGTGCAGCGGTGCTGAGAGCCGCCGAGCTTCTGCGTTTCACCGACGGTGGGCTCGATCACGTTATCTGCAAACGGAATTACCGAGATTAATTAACAAAATGCCGATCAGCAAATGGTCCATCAAGTACCCGCCCCAAACCGAGCGAATCGTTTAATATAAGAGAAAAACACCCTCAAATCTGTCCGACAATGTTGCGCCACGAAGAACTTCAATGCCGCTGTAAGACACGAACCCTCTGGTGTTACTTTTGTTTTGTCCATGCCGAGCAACACACATTTTACGCCGTTCAACAACATAAACCCGTGCCAGCTGTGGACGTAAAGCCTCTCGGTCATGGCGCTAATCCAACGCAACGACCGATCGCACAGACCCCGTCAATTAAGCGCAACCCCCACCGAGGGTGGACGTTTTGTTTCCGAAAACCATCCACGATATGAATTTTTAAGCGCCCGTTCGAGGAAGTACCACTAAAGCTTATGTTTTGATGGGTTTTATGGCAAGGTCGCGCGTAGAAAACTCCAACGTGAATTCCTGCTGCACTATTTAAAAGTCGTAAAAGTCAAGAAGCCCATCTCCGCCCATCCGGTCGCCGGTCTCGCAGCGCTTGATTATGATTTTACGATCAGGTGTTATTTCGAATGCATGGTGGCTGCTAAAATAATGCAAGGGCCGTTGTTGCGCGGACGATGGCGTCACGTGCTAAGTCAAACATTATCATTCACCGTGTCCCGTGGCTCGCGGGTCCCGTGTCCAGGGGATCGTAGGGATCGCACCGCGACGCGGTAGCGTTAAATGCGTAGTAATTATCACTAAATTACATCTCACCATAGATCACCGTTTTCTATCTTCTCTCTTTGCTCAGCGCTTCCCCACACGGCCAGAGCCGCGTCCAGCGGCGTCCGATCGCGAACGTGATGCGGCACAAAAGAAAGAAGAAATTTAAAGTCAAATAAAAGCCTCATTAACATTCATTTTTAACGGTTGAAGAGACACGCGACCTCACGCCGCAGCCGCAGCCGCATGCTACCAGGTTTGTGTTTCGAGTGGCGAGAGAGGCATATGAATTTTGTTTTGTTTACCGCAGCGAGCAACAAGAAGCCCACACCGGCTCGAGAGGCCGCTTCACGGCAAGCGTTCGTCGGGGGCCTCCGTCGCGCTAGTTTTGTATCGCAAATTGAGGGTCTTTGGATTAATGTATATTTATTCCACCATCAAAAATAATTATATGATCAATTGTGTGAACGTTCGTCATGGAAATTATGCCATTTGAAGATGTGTTTCACTTTTCACGCTGGCCTAGTTCCGACCGAACGGACGCACTTCGGTCTAGCTCGATCTTTATCCCTTCGGGAAGCGCTAGGGCGATGAAACGAAACGATCTCACGGACTCAAGGCTGCTGATTATGTTTGCAGACTGCTTCGACCTCTGCCACTGATTCTCTGGCAGGCTCCCGGGGTTTCAGATTCCCGACTACCGAGCCTCATCGCGCCCAATTTAGCGTTGTTGAACTTGGAAATATTTTCCCCCTTCCACCAGCATTCGAGTGCTGCAGTGTCTCCGCTTCTGTGCCAATCTTCGCTTCCTCTCGGCGATCACCTTGGACACCCCGTCAAGCTTGGCAACAATCTCAGCCGCAGCCTGTACGAGCAGCAGCAATATTCGCAGGTTTGCAATCGCGGGTATAATCAAGGTTTATTTTATGGGCGCTGTAAAAATCTCCAACGAAATGATTCGTCGTTGGTGCAGCCACGAGAAGGAGAGAGAAAAAGAGCGAGAGACAGAGCAGCAGAGAGTCAGATCGAATCAAACTTGCTCCGATTACCTGACGTGTGTGTGCCTTGGTTTTTGCTTTTTTTGAAGGTGATTTTCATCTGATGCATGCTTTTTGGTTTCTTCTTAGAGTCGATCGCTCGTTCGCGTCCGTTTTGTCTCTGGGCGCTGTTACGCATTTCTGTTGCGTTTTTATTTGCGGACTGATATTTGCTGGCGAGCTGTTTTTTTTTCGATGATTACCTGTTGTTTGATTTTTCGCCCCATTGCGCCATACCAAACGTTACCCTGCGGCGATACCCGCGAAAGTTCCCACGCACGCGTTTGGAATTCGCTGCTCAAACTCTACCGCAGCATTTCAAACAACCGATAAGCAAAGGAGAACAGAAATTAATCCCTCCACCTCGGCCGGGCTTAGGTGATCAATTAGCTCGCGCTGGAGCCCCCAAATATCATCCGGTTTCACTAGCCACCCGGAAAGGTCGCGTTTTCTTACTTCGGTGGTATTTCCACGAACAAACCAATTTCGTTTTGCCTGGAAGAAATATCCCCCAATTGCGGTCGGTGTTTTTGCTCGCTGCATCGCGCTGCACGAACCGGCCAAGCCTGGCCTAATGATGCCGGCAAACGATTCAATCGGCTGGCAACTGCGGCTTCAGCCACACCAAGCCACGACACGGGAAAGCCACGCGAGCGTCCCACTGAAAAACCGAAATAATTGACCGTTTTCCACGACTCGCGCTGTGCATCGTTATCGTGATAAGTAATTTTTCAAGGTTATGAATTTCCCTCGCCGGAACGTGTTTTTCCTGGCGTGCAAAAATCCGGTGCCATGTTTCTCGACACTTTCCCACATGGCAAAGCCCTGGCAGCTTCGTGACTGCCGTTTTGTATTGTCTCGTTCCTGGAAAGCCGGTTGGTGCGGGTTTTGTTTGCGAGTTTTCCACCGTGCAGGCGCGAAAGAAAAACACACACGTTGCCGCCAAACCGGAACGAGCCCAAGTGCCACGACGGGACGGGACAAGATGCATCGTTAGTACGGCGTGCGGTGCGCTTCAAAGCGCTCGGTGCAAAATAGACAAATTGCACCTCTAATATCTTATTTTAGGACACTCGGTGGGTCGAATGTAGGTCGGGGCATACCAGAGACAGGCGGCAGATGGTGCGCCACTTCCCATCCATGTTTCGATCGAGATAGAGTTATCATAAATTGCATCATTATTTGTTTTACGTTCCGCATCTTGCGGTAGCCACTTTGGGGTCTTTGTTGATGTTGGTGAGAATCCTCAAAGCACCGCATGTCTCACAAGTGCCCAAGTCCAAAAACGAGTGCTTCCTGGGAACGCGTTGGTTAACTAAAAACTCCAACGTGAGGAGAAAACTTTGGTTTCCCAAAATAAATTCCACGTGACCCCACGCCACCCACGTCAAGAGTACGCAGGGCGAAATGTCGAGCCTAAGTGCCCTGCGCTTTAATTGTACTTTTATTGAACTTGCGCAATTACCGAAGTGCTCGTCGTTGCGAAAGGACCCGGGTTTTGGAGCCACTCAACGAGACGGAACCGTAGCTATGCCCTGCGACCGAGCGATGATCGTGACGCGATTGAATCGCACCCAGTCTGCTCTACATTCGCGTGGCATGCGTAGTTGCTCCGGTTTCCGATTTTTCTGTGGGTCCTAACGGACTGCGTGACCTTTCAGCGCCGATCGACATCGGCGTGATGATGCGCAAAGAAGATCACGAACGATCTGCGTTCAAGGCCTCCTGAAAGGTGCGGCCGCCAAAAAGTGCGTCGATCGAAACCGAATCGGTAGCGTGGTTGCGAACTTGACGGTTCGGTGGTTTGGTGGGTGGGTGAAAACCCCATCTTCCTTCGATGGAAAACCCATCCCCTCTCTGGCCATTACGAATCACGTCTCGAGCAGAACCATCGCGATTTTCGGAGATGAAATGAAAACCCACAACGGCACATCCGTCGAGCTGGCATGCCGCCGATCGCCCGCCGATTGTGCAATTGTTGATGCCTCTTCGATTGTTTTTCCTCATCCCTCCCTGTCTCCCCTCCCCATTCGCCCCATGGAACTCTCGCTCATCAGCCCACTCGACATTGCGAGCTTTGGTTTGTTCGCTTTTTCAGCGAAACGAGCCGTGTTTCGTTTTGATTTTGGCCAGGGGCTCTTTTCACCCTCAGGCCTCAGGTTCATCTCGTGCACTGGCCCTCCTTTGGCTACTTTACGGCCCTCTGGTCTACCTTTATTATTAGCACCATTTGCGGTGGTCCCGGCTGAGAGCTGGGGTCCGAAAAAGAAACGAAAAGCTTCGCCCTCGCGTGGTGCGCCCAAGTGCGTCGTTAGGTTAGTTGCGCACGGTTTATTGTACGTGCGGTTGGTCGAACGAAATCGAATCTGTTTACGGCCGTGCGAGTCACGTGGCGCACCGAGAGGGCAATTAAAACGCTCAATTTCTTTCAACTCCGGCTGTGCTGTACAGTGCCATGTGGCTAAGGGCGCAACTGGGCGTCTTTTTCTAGGTGAGCCTCACGCAAATTCACCCCTAGCACTACAGCAAACAACCACCCTAAAGGTGAGTGATAGTTTAGCACTTGTAGCCAGATCGCTTTCTCATTTCCCTGGTAGCGGAAAAGCCATAGATGCGTGTGTGCTGTTAACTACCTGATTCGAACAGGCGACTGCTGATGACGAAGCTCGCGCACACGTTTGTGGGTCCGTTCACGCCACGCAGCAAAGGTCACAAGTTAATCCGCACTCCGAACACACCGGGCGCTTTATTCACTCGGCCCCGGTTGGCCCACGATTTGCAGCGATTAAATCCCGGCTGCGGACGTCGGCGGATTTAGCGATTTCGTGAATTCCGACGGTGATGGCGGCAAAACCTGAACAAATGACTTCATCATTGAGGCGCTCCGTTCCGTTATCGGCCATGGGCCTGGGGGTGGTCACACTGGCACTGGGGCTTTGTCACACACACACATACACATTTCAAACGGGTGCACGATTTCCACGCGCGACGTAAAACACGATAAATTTTCCTAACAATGCTACGGCTCAAAACCTGATAAACGGATAATTTCTTCTCTCAATCAAGTACACACGGCGTGTGAAAATGCATCACTTTTTAGGGGTCAATTTTCCTGTTTTTCCACCACCAAACACCCAGCTATGGCACCGACACGCACGCAGTTTTAACGTCTTCCATCGTCGCACCGGAATTCAATACCTCAACCTTGCAATAACATATAAACACACACACACCCACACACGATACGAATTCACTCCCGTCGATGCTTCTGCTTGTCTTCAGTTTCAGATTGATCGCCCAATTCGGTGCAACACTTCACGTACTATCGGTTCACTTTCACGGAAAAACACACTCTACACGACACGGAGCTTACAATTGCACCAATCGACACTGGTAGCCGGCCGCTTCCGCCGTGGAACAGCTTAATGTCACGGCCCCAATCCTTCGTGGGCTTAGGCGCGATATCGCAGCAACCCGTCGGTGGTAATCCATGCGGGATTTGGCGTGAATGCCGCCCGAAACGCGTTCCAGCGGCGCGAATCTAAAGCGTGACCCAGTAGCTCCTAGCACCGCATATGTGAATGTGTGTGTGTGTGTGTGGAGAGTGGTGGGTGTGTATGTCGATCGCGTACGATTAGCATCCGCGATAGCACCCCGGCATAGACGCGGGAAGACGCGCGAGCAAGTGATGCGAGAGAGGGGTGACTGGTTGAGGTTGGAGGGTGGGTGGGGTGGTGGGCTGGTGGTGGTGGTGGTGGTGGGGTGAGAGGTGGCTGCTGGGGTTTTAAGACGACGACAACGACACGACCGCTAGAAGAGCACGAAGAAGAAGGGAGGGAAAACTATGCACTGTTGAAAAAAAACGTTATGTTGATGTCGTACCTCCAGACCGACTGACCGAGTAATTCAGTATCTCGGCGTTCGCAACCGAGGACACGTTCCGTGCTCTCTGCAATGGGCGCCCGAACGGCATCCCAACGGGCACCCACCAGCGATGGCGAGATCGCGCGATCGTGCCACCACACGATCGCAGACTCGCAGAGAAAGAGTTGTTCGCGAGCTTTACGAGAGAGCGAGAGCTTTCACGCGGATCCATTGGAGTGGCCGTTAACGGTTCGTCGCTTGTTCGGTCACGGTAACTCGCAGTCACTCGCGCCACTGCAAACGAGAGACAGCAACGGGCGTACACGAAGCGAACCCTTGCGCTCTTTAGCCACAACCGGAGGCTGAGCGTGATGTGATGGCTCCACGGTGTGGCTCCACGAGCTTCGTTCGAACAAAGAACGCTTCTGCGAACGGGTCGATTGCGTTCGTAGACGCGAGCGTTTTAATAAATGTTTAATAAGCGGTTTGGGGCGGATCTCTCGAGCATGGTTAATGCTAGACACCGGACCCCTGAGTGCAGCTTAACAAGCCGTTAAGGAGCAAAAGCAAGCACTTACTGTAGCCAAAAATGTGTATTTCACCTCACCACTAGAGCCACGAGCGTTTAAAGTGCGTTAAAGCACGAAATTTCGATTGCACTGACCCATTGCATTCTCGAAGGTTCACAGGTCTCAGGGACTGCATCGAATCCACCTCGTAGTAAGGAAACTCAAACTGAAACAACCACATAACGGCACATAAATAATGTCACGCAACGAAATACCTATCCCTGCCCTGGGCGCGGGTCTAGATGAAATTTCAGATTGCCCAGGACAACGCGCGTCCTCGTCCCGATCGGACCACCGTGAAGTCGCCGGAATGTCACCGGAACTTTCATCGGTGGTTTTATTGCCTCGAATTGCGCGCCAATGGACCGCGGTAGGGCTCACAATTGCCCAAGCAATGCATGTGTAATAAATCTTTCTCCACAGCCGTGTTCTGCGTAAACAAAACCCTGCGTGCCGCTATCGGGTGCCGACTGGGACGCAATTAAATAATTGACCGAGATTGACCCTTCGCCGCCAAAGCTCGCCGGCAAGGCGCTGCATTTCGCTGCAATTCGGGAGGCAACCGTGCGGGAATTTGATTTATCCGATTCGATGCTGCACTCTTGACGGCCGAGCGAAAGTAAATTAAATGCAGCGAATGCTGCTTAAGCACCCCAGCGTCGTGCCGATGATCGAGCACAATCTTCGAGCCGCATACAATGGCCTGATCGATTCGCCATCTTACCCATTACCGCACAAATACCGATCGATTGCGACGCGATCGGTTGACTCCCGAAATGCACGCCCCGCTTCAGGCCGTAGCCAGGCGGCGGCAAATCATGAAACAATAATCATAAACTGAAATTTCTGTAATTTTATGCAATAAAATGAAAATACGTTTCTCGCTTGATTGGCATATCATTGGGCTGGGATTGGTTTGGCTGGTGCGGAGCCTTCGATGGCTTCGGACGCCTCGTTTTTCGAGCCCGGCCCATCGCCTTATCGGTTTGCTGTGTCCGCCTTGCATTTCTGATTTACTCACGCATAATTGATCGCCCTTGCAAAATGGGCCCAGCGTAGGGGAAGAATTTATCACTCAATTCCTGCAAGTCAGTTGTGGCCCTGGTTTTTGTGCTTGGGCAAGCCATGGGTTCTCCGAGGCTTGCCTGCGGGGATCGTCAATTCCTGTCGATTCTAATGCGTGATCGGTGCATCGATGCAAGCGCTGCTCATCAAATTTAAATCTTCCCATTGCGCTACACTCCGCTGGCCATTTATTTCGAGAAACCATTAATGGACCACCTTCGGCAGCCACCGTCCACGATCGAATAATGTCGGCGCTCTCGCTGCGGTGCGCTGTGAAATAATGGAAAAACAATAAAATTTTATTGTTTCCTCGGAATCACACACAATCGGCAGGTAGACCAGCAAGCAGGCAGACAGACTGACAAGCAAGCGGCCACCATCAGCAGCTGATCATTTGTCTTCATTTCGCAAACAAGAACCGAACGCGAAAATGACTCCAAACAACAGCACTTGCACCACTTGGCGTTCGCTTGCAGTGCGTCGTAAGTAAGACATAGTTTACCCTCGATAAACATCGACCTCTCGAGTTGCACGGGTCCCGGGAGCCCGTCCTGCAGCGTCATTGCTAACCTGCACCACACCTCGGCACGGCCCGTTTTGCTGCCCTCGATCGAGGAAGGCCGTATGGGAGTGCAATTTATTTTCATCGCCTGATCGCATTTTTAGCTGTCATAAAATATGATTCATTACTCCGTTTTATTGATTTTTGACGCTTCATTAAGGAAACTTTCCTTGTTTGGCCATTGTTGCGGTGTCCCGAAGTTCGGCCGGGAGCGGCCAGGGTTGCTTGGTGCAGCCGCGTCAGGACTCGCTCCTGCAACCGCGACACGGCCGAGCGAAAACGAGTCGTGTCGTTAAAAAATTCGATCGTCCACAATCGACGGGTTCGTTGCGGTCGGTGGCGCGCAAGTCTCTCGCGCTAATTGGACTACTTAGGCGGCGTAAAACCGGCGTCCGATTCCGATTGCGCGAAAAGTCTTTGCAGTCCGCGTGATTCGCGTCGCGGAAAACGAGCCCCTGTAATTGCCCTTCAAGGATGCGGCGGACGTGCTTCGCGATAAACGTGATCCTGGGCGCAGGAGCAATCGCCCGGGCGTTTACCTGGACCCGGTACTTACGGTAGCCACCGTTTACGGACGTGTCGCATTCCCGTCCCTTTGATTTGGACGAATAATTTAGAAAACCCTTTCTCGGCGTTCCGGATGATCATGATCGCGAGTAGCAGGTTCGTTCGATCGCCGATTTCGCCCGGCACGGAGAGACTTGCTCATTATCGCAGGATCGCAGGTCGGTACTGCCAAGCGCGAACCCGCTCTAAATGGTTACGTGCTGTAATAATCATATTTCTTCGATCCCCCCACCAAGCCCCAAAAAAGGAGTCCAACCAACAGAGGCCGTACTTGAAGGGTTTGCAGTTGCGTTGAATTTTACCTTTTCGCTGCGCCCGATGACCCCCGGTGCTGGGACGCCTCAGAAGGCGTGCTCGTGCGTGCTTCTCTGCGTGAACAATGATGACTTTCAACCCTGATTGGCTCTCACACGACTCGCCTTTTGGGTTGCTTGCTTGCTTTTATTGCTCGTGCGCCCCCATTTGTGGGAAGGCGCGTTTACATCGGACCCGATTTTAGTATTCCGTTTATATATTTACTTTTTTCTCGTATATTTTTTTTGTGTCTCTCTCGCCTCACCTGGGTGCCATCGCGCGATAGGATGCAGGTCCTGTGGACGGGTTTTTGTCACTTCTCTCCGGAGAAATTTTCACGACCTCCCCATCGTGTAAGTTTCGGCAAAAAAAAAAACATAAAAGAAGCCTTTCGAAGCCTGCGCCTGCGGAAAACGATTCTCCTTCGATTGGAGTGGTACGAAAATTCGTGTGCGAAGATTTATTCATGAAATGCTGCAGCTCCACACTTTCCGCCGCATCCGGGAATCAGAGAGGGTTTGAAAAGTGGAACACCAAAATGTTCGCTGAGTTTTTCACCCTCCAGATAACAAACTTTGCCCGTTGGCTCCCGGCGTCGGGACTTCCTGTCGTCGTCGTCGGCGCATCGGTTCACCTCGATTTTGGGCACTTTTGCACGCGCTACGGATGCGGATGCGGATGCTGAGACTCACTCTCCTCCTGCCCTGCGCAACTCTCCGCACAATTCTTCTCTCTTTATACACTTGCTTGGTGGAAACCGCCCGTCGGCCGCGCCCACCAGCAAACTGTCGCGCGGTCAATGAAGGAGAAACAAGATTTTCGGTGCAGATTTTTTCTTGTCGCATTGTATTCAGCTCCAGATATAGCTGCACCGGCCACGGCACCCCTGCAGGCACCCCCGGGCACTCCTCCTTCGTCAGTCCTTCAGCCACCGCCACCGGTGGAAGGAAAAGCGAAAAGATAAACGCAGTCAATTAAAACTAAAATAATGCAATTAAGGTTTCCAACTTGCATTCTTTTGTTTTCACATATTTTATAAGCACCGAAGGGTAGGAGTAGCTGCTGGTAGCATGGCACTTGGAGTCACTTCTTTCTGTCTTTTCACTCGAACCGACCCAACCTAACCTTTGTTCTGGGTCGCTTTCTGGGCATCCCCGTTTTGGGCAGGTTTGTTTTTGTTTTGTTTGTTTGTTTTCGAGCCCCAGCGACGCATTGCCCCTCGCAATCAGAATAATATTTCATGAAACTTTGTATAAATCTATCCATGGACGAGTTGCCAAAAAGGGACGCGATCGTTCAGCCCTTTTGTCACCTCGTTTGGCTCGATGACCTTTCGCCGCGTTCTGCAAGTGCTCATGCGCCCGTTGTGTTCGCGCGTTCGAGGAATTCAGTCATCAAATAGTCAAAACAAAACCCCAGCAAATAAACATTCATCGCATGCCGGTTCGATGTTGTGCAGCCTCGCGGCATTTCGGGTCTCGAACAGCTCTCGTCCTGCCGGTGTCATTTCCACGGCACATTCCGAGGCATTAGAGCCGCTGGCTCGCTGTATATCCAGCATCATTCGAGCAATGTTGATTGCTGCTGTTTTATGCAGACGCGCGATGGTGATTCCCTTCGGTCCATTTATGCTGGGCTCCTGTTCACGGTGGGCTCTCCAGCGACCGGTGATAAGGCCCGAAATTTATGGGCACTTTTTTCCAGCCCTCCCAACTTCGCTTCAGCCACGCCGATTCACGCAGGACTCATGTTTCCATCGACGTTTATTTATTTATTCATTTTGCGTGCATTATTCACCTCGCTTACGCACGAGGCTTACGCTTAATTAGAGAACGGGCCGGACCGGCGCAGGATCAAATGCCCTCCTCGGTCGTAATTTTCTTGTCTAAATGTTTTTGCGCCGACGACGTGCACCGCCAGTTTGATTGTTCGCTGTCCCAATTTGGGGTCTACGGTGCTTGTTATCGATACAAGCCGCCGAATGTTAGGATCGGCCGAAGAAAATAAGCCCTCACCTTGGGCTCAAGTGCTTTCTTTGCGGTCGAAGTCAGGCTGCCGGTGAAACCCCAGTAGCGCATGGGAGTAGACAAAAGGAACCACAAATGTTGAGCACATACACACATTCACTCGTGTTCTTTGGCCATCGAAAAGACGACAAAAAAAGCAACCGGTTTTGCCAAAAAGTCTTGCTCGCTAAAGAGGCAAAACGGGATTTTGTTTTATATGTTATTTTCCCGTTTTTACTTTCCTTGTTCTTCTTCCCGCCTGGGTCTTCGGCTTCTTTGCTGCAGCATTTGCTTTATTTGCGGGCCCCAACCTGTAATCGCCATTTTATATCGATCAACTGCAGAATGCATTTGCCCCACTCCGGTTCCATCGAACGCCCTTGCCGAATTTGCGGAGTGAAAGAGACGATCGAGTGAGAGACAAAAAAAATCCCCGCAACGAGTTGTCGAAGTAAAAATGGTCCTGCGACTAGGGCTGGTAGGAGGACGCACGTACCAGGATCGAACGGGGAGCCCAAAAGGGACGGGCTTTCGGGCCAACGCGCACGTTGGCTTTCTCACGCAAGCGTCTCGTTCGCGCGCGCGCACGCGCGTGTGTCACCGCAACTGCATTATGCACTACGCCGGGGAACGCCAACTTCGAGGTCCGAAATCGAACGGAAAGACGAACAAAACGACAGTCGCGATCGCGATCCTCGAGCCTCACGATCGCCCTTTCCCGTACCCAAGCAGCCCACCAGGAGGTGACGAAGTCTCGAAAAACGCTTCTCAAGCCGCGCCTTGTCAGATTCGTGGGCTGCTGCTGCCGTTGCTGCTGTGGCTGCTGCTGAAGCTGCTGAGCTGCTGCAAAGCCACCGCAGTCAAAATGCCGCTGACACGAGACCACGAATCTCCTCCTGTGGCGCGGCCCATGCGTTCGTCGTTGGCTGGTTTCCTTTTTTAAATCGCCTCGCTTCTCACTCGCGCCGGCCACCAGCTGGCTCGCTCGCGCGCAATGCACCGCGGCGTGCAGTTGTGTTCGTCTTTTAAACTGCATATTTATTTTTTATTGCGAGCATTTTGATGTCTTCGCATAAATTTCTGTTTTATAAACTTTCTCGTCGCCGGGGCTATCGGGTTTTGATTGCTTTTTTGCTGAATTGGGTTGGACTTTTCGGTGGCGAAAAGCTCGAGTGGGGGCCGGACGGCTTTCGGGACTGGTTTGGCGTTTCATTGCAACTTTTTGTACTTGTTCGGTATTGTTCGGTTGTGTTGTTTTATTTTCGAGCTGCCTGAAAACGAAACAAAAAAAAAACAAAGAAGACACGCATCATAAGGCGGACAAGTTTCGACATTAAAATGTTGCCAAAAGGATGGATAGGGTCGTAAAGCGCAGGCCTTGTAGCTGCAATAGCTTAATGAGGCCACTGCTCGATCAGGCCGGAAAGAGAACCAATGCCACGTTTGCTTGAATCGGCCCAATGGATCGGTAATCCTTCCCAGCACGCTGGCTAAGCCCTCCATGGTTCACTTTTGCGCACTTCGGCGCAAGAAGGAAAAATACACAATTGATTATGCACTGCGATAAAGTAAATTAAAACATCCTTCGCGTTATTAAAACCGAACCGCCCAGAAATGGCACCCAATTGGGGGAAGGAAAAATTGCGCCCAATTCGAGGGAAATCGCATAAAAATGGCGCCAAACCGTGTCCGACTTCTGGCACCATCGGACCACCAACGGACCCACAGTGTGGCGCCGAAGATATTTGGACTTAAAATATTGAACAAATTAATAAAATTTCAACGAGTTCGATCGCAATTCGTTGCGAGTTTTTGAAACGCTGGTCCAGTGGGAAGGTCTGATGATTCACGCCCCGTTTTTTTTGTCTGCTGTTGCATGATTTACGACTGTAAAGGGCCGGTCTTTATTATATCGATAGTAAAAATAATCACAAATTAAAAGCCGTTGTCATGTGCGGCGCAGTCGTTGCGCTGTTCTTAAGTGAAAAACAAAAAATAATATTCCAAAATGGTTCTTATAAATTATTTTTCGTCACTTTCTTAATCATCACGAAACCTCACCCTTCACATCCTGAATTCGAACGTCCAATGGTCCTCATTCGAGCGATGTGGGTGGCGTGAACTGAGCGTTAAAAGCGAGCAAACATGAGCCTCCAAAACCATCATATTTAAGCGGACGTTTAAGCCCTCTACCATTAGCCTGCTTCTGACACTCAAAACTTCCGTATCCTGTGCGCAGGATGCCTTGTCCGTTGCGTTTCGTTGCGGTAGGTAGAAGTGTGAAATTTACACATCCAATGAGCCGAAATGGAACCCACAACGAGGCCCTTTGCGGGTTCGGGAGGGAAGACTAGTGTGTGTGTTTGTGTGTGTGTGTGAGAGAGAGAGAGAGAGAGCGAGGGATCGAAAGAGGGACTCGAAAATAACTTGCGCCACAAAATACAGTGTGCCCGTTTGGTTTCGAAAAGGGCCAGAGAATTCCCTCGTTGGCCTTCGGGCGCTTGTCAGGAACAATTCCACCTTAGCTGCCTCCAAAAACAAAAAAAACTCTGATCTGTAGTCCTTCTCGAGCCACAACAAAGCGGGCGGCTGCTACAGTTTGAAGAGATCCTGTCGGGACAAGGAGAACAAGGAAAGACAGCAAAAAAGGGCCACCCTTCGTTACCAATGTTGCGATTTTACTCTACGCAGTGGCTCAACCTGACTAGTATAATTTGCTCAAACTCTTTTGCAGCTCAGAAACAGTACTCGCCTTCCGTGATAATCGCCGGCAATTATTTTACACCGCACGAGCAACTCTTCTTTTCTATCTTTCTCGCACACACTCTGTGGCCCTTCGTAGGGCCGATTTGCATACCTCTGCCACACACGCAACGCAGGACTGCCTCGATCGGAAGCACCCTCGACAGCGCAAAAGGAACTCTTTTGGGACCTCCCGAGGCTGCCGTGGCTTCTGTCAATCTTTTCGACCGAGAAATCCCTTTTTTTAAATCCCCAAAAATTCAAAACAACCGTCCGGTCCGTGCGTGTTGCTCGCTTGACACGAGGTGTGCATGTTATTTTGGCCCGTATTAACCTCGAGGATGGGTCCTTTTTGCTTTTCTGCCCGGCATTCGGCTTGATTGGTAGTCGGCGTTTTAATGTTAAAGAGTTTAGAGCACTTTTTCACACCAAAAGTTCGCCTTGGTTCGAATTAAGCCACCCCATTTTTTTGCTGTTCTTGCAGACCGCAGAAACACTCCCCCATACCGGAGGGTTTGTGTGGGCTTACGTGCGTTTTTCCTTGTACCATTTTTGGGGAGGGCTTCGACCGGCCAGCTTCTGCCGTGATCGTGCGAACATATCGCCAGCGCCGGTTTACCTTCTTCCTGTAGCGACAATACGAGGCCACGCAGTCGTTTTTACGGCTATCTGCATCTGCGAAGGCATCTACAAATAATAACCTGCTGCCGCTGGGACGGCACGTAGCCGAAATCCCTTACCTCATCGTAATCATCCTGTATGACAGCCTGAATTGTCATAATTATGGCAATTTGCGTTAATTTTTTTTCCCGTGGCCCTTTTTCCCGCGCGTCGCCTTTCAATCGCCGGGGAAATGTTCACTGGGTGCAGGTGAAAACAAATTCATTTCACGACTCTGGCCAGCCAACACGCCAGACCACACACAGGCGAGTTTTACCGGGTTGCTTCGTTAACTGGAATCGGAAATGCACTGGTGAAAAAAACCCGACGCACCAGTAGGATGAATTGCAGCTTTGATTTTATCTCTCGATCAGCTCGATCGTTACAGAGTAATGCTGGGCCGGTTCAGGGCTGGGTCATGGCTTGCTCCGAGAAATCGAAACTTGTGATTATTTAATTAAATTTGATCGATCCGATCCGCGCTTTGGCGACCGTGCGAGGTCATCCTCAGCAGGAGCGTGCGTTTTATCAGTGTCAAGACTCGCTTGCCCACCCGAACCGTAAGTACAATATTCAATATCCTCAAAGTGTAATTTACGACGTGCCGTGAGTACACAAGCTAATTGCAAACAACGCGTCAGCAATGTCGATCGAGCCTGCTGATCGGAGCACGTCGTTCAGGTTCATAACCTATACTTCCAACGGCCCTGATAAACTGTATGAGCTCGTACTTCGTGGTTCCGAAAATGCGATAAGAGGCTTCAACGAGCCAAGCTCCGAAGGATAAGAAATGATTTAAATTGTTGCAACGCAAAATAAGGCCCAAGAAAAGGGACTGAAAATCGATTCGACTAAACGGCCCAGTATCATCTTGTTCGTTAAACATGCTTCCTCCTAATTGGGTCGTTAAGACGAGCAACAGACCTGTGCAGTATCGTCACTGATACATCGTCGATAACTTTATTCCCGCATTCTGAAGCGTTCACATGCACCCTCAGGGAGGAAGCAAATTCGCGACGCTAATGGTTTGTTTTTACTTTCCACCTGAAACTATCCACAAAGGCTTTCGTCCTTGGTTCCTTCCTGGATACTGTCAAAAGTTTGATTGACTGCTCGCTCCACCTGTTTCGGGCGCCACATGATAAGCGGGTCTGAATGGCGCTGTGACAACACAAAGAACACTTGTCTGCGAGTCTCTTTGGCGGTGAAATGGAGAGGATTTTTTGTTCCTACGCTACGTTTCATAACATTTCCTTCGGCTCGCGCCTAATGATATGGCGGGAACTGGTTTCGTCTTCTACCCGTACCACGACCCTGGGGGTGGATCCTGGACGCAGGAATGCGATCGCGTTCGATTTCACGTATCATAGATGAAGCGAACACACACAGAAAAAAACGTGCCCCAAAGTCAACAATGGGGAGACAAATGCCGGAACGGGCAGCAACAAAAAATCGGCCAAACGCCAACCGAACGCGTGTACCGGTTCAATGAGCCACGAAGCCTATAAAAACCAAATCAATCAAGAGCTAACAAGCGTGGCGCGTAACGCTAACAAGTCGGGCTCGTCGGACGCCAAATCGCGCCACCAGAAGCGCCTTGAAACGGGCGAGAGTCAAGGCCGCGGCAGGATGTCAAGCGAACCGCGCGATCAGGCAATATCAACCGGGCTAATAGCACGTTTCGTGGTGAAACAAATATTTCGCCAGGCGGAAGTGATTCGCCCCTCGAACCGGTACGAACTCGTTCCTCGTTCTCTGGGACTCTCGGCGGTGGTCAGGTGTATCTGGAGAATAAACTCCGGTTTTATGTATTTTTTGCATACTCAGCAAAAGTCGCCCGGACCGGGGAGTTATTATCATATTTATTTGGCGGTTCAGGTGGCGTGCTTACTTTCGAATAAGTTGGGAATGGTTTTGGGTTTCGGGTGATTTTTTGCGCTGCTTCTTTGCCGCCCCAGGTGTGTTTATTGTGCCCTATTTTTTTATTATTGTAAATCGTAAATTAGCTATGACGTTCTGCGAATGCATAAACCAAGTTAGATTCGTATCCCCCGCCGAGCGCGCACGCCACTCGAGATGGGAAAATTTGCCCAATTACGACTGTAATTTCGACCCCGAATTCATCCGCAGCCAGCACAACCCCTACTTACTCGCAATCGGTGCCCGTTGTCTTAATGATTGCTCGAGTTTCTTTTGAATGGCGAGCCACGCATTGTACCGTGGTCATTTAATTTGATTAGAAACTCCGCTCCCTATCCCGGCTGAGGATCAGTCGCTCCGAGCTGCCATTAATCACTTGGGCTGCGAAATTCCACAGTTTCTGTGTCAAATAATTAACATCACCCCCTGTGGGGGTGTGTTTCGCTTTCTTCTCAGAGAAGCATTTGAATTTTGCACCCCGTGTTCGCGATTCGGTCGCGTGGAAACAGACCTCGTCGTACCGTCAAAATAAATTCGAAAAATATTCCCGCCAGCAACGCGCATTCCGAGCACATTGCATTGTGGCAGTCAGAAGAGCAAGAACACACACAGATACGCGTGGGGTGGAAATAATAATCCCCACCGACCGTCGGGACCTCGCAAGCCAGCCGAGACAGCCGCTCAAACTGGCAGACCCATAAACCGCTAATGGCTTTCTACCGGTTATTCAACATTTCAGCATTTTCCCACAGCCACTTGCGGCCTAATGAGGTCAGTTCGATATGGCCGATCGATGTATGCAGCCGGTATTTTAATAGAGGAAATGCATTTTACAAACCATCTCGGGATCGTGTTTGGCGGATTGGCGTTTGATTAGAAATTTCCGAGTCCCGTCAATGGTGGCGACGACGTGATGAAGTATTTTCTCAGGTTGTAAGCAACCTAAATCACTGCCGGCAGGCTGTGGTTAGGCAGTTTTTCCACTCTCCCGTTGATGGCCGGGATGGTTTTCGTGTTTTATGTGGCGAAACGATTTCAGCCTGTGGGAATCCGGTGGTCCGATGACTACGCAAAGGTCCATCCATTCATTCTAGTCATCATACGGGTCAGTTCGTCGCTTCAGGATGCAAAAAAACCCTTTGGCGAGGTGACCAATAAAACAATGAATGCACAATTACGCCGCTTCATACTCGCCTAGCTCGATTGCCTTTCCAATCGATCGGTGATCTGAACTTTCAAGCTCTGAAGCGAAACAATTGGCTCATATTTTACCGTAGCCTCTGCCACCTTCTTGCTCCGAACAAATGCGCTAGTGCTGTTCACAATGCCATTATCCTTTCGACGGTGCCGGACATTGCCGGGTAATTCTTTTGCTCCGATAACCTCCCCGTTGGCCCCGTGTTGATTGATGTATGCAGCCCAGTAGCCGACCCACGTCGTGCTGGTGGCAGAAATTTCTCCGAATGGCTGGCCTGTCTGGTGCATATCGGGACCATATATATTCTCATCCGCTACCCGAAACACTCGACGGTTGTAACGCTCCGAAATGCGCCACAAAACGGGCCATGGAAAAGCAAACAACACGAGATTGATCTTGATATGGCTGCAGCGCGAGTCTCCTACTGGCACCTGCAGAAGGTGTTGCAGTCTGGCGAGGCTGTGCCGGGTTGTTTATCATCAACACGCCTCGATCGATGCGATAACGTGGGCTCCCGAAAACGAACGAGAAACGCAACGCGATTTGGCTGCTATCTGGAAAATTTATCGATACCACGAGCGTACAAGGCGTATTTGGGTTTACGTTTAATTGATATTAATTATTTCTTGAAATTTAAGCAGCCGGCGAGCATCTGATAAACACTCCATAACCGTGACATTCGATTTATTGCGAAAATGTTGAACTGCCGCATTTTCATGTCTACTCCTGGAGTGAGTTAGAACTTCCTGCCTCCACTGGGAAAAACGTTTGCTAAAATGATACATTTCATCTCGCTGCAGGGAAGGACTTAAACGTTAAGCACCTTTTAGCACAAAGCGAGCCACAACACCGACGGTCGCCTTGGAAACACCGCCACACCACCAATTTGCAGCATAATTTACAACGCTTTTTATCTCAAATAATGAAATAATCATTACTCTTTCCACCCGACCCTGGGCCCTTCGGCGTGTTCGGTGTGTGGGACGTTGATCGACTTTTGTTCCGTTCGCCTTCACGCCTGCACGCCTTCACCAAACCCCTCACGTGGATGCGATAATGCTTTTGTTCATGAGGCGGCTTGACGAGAAGGGTGCGAAAAACCGGTCGATCCGAGCCAACAACCGCCAACAACCTCTCCCGGAGGCGAAACATTGACAAGTGCAATGGGGCTGAAATGGGGCGGCTGCATGTTGCACTTTGCTGCACTTTAGCCAGCTCGACGTCCCTCGGGGGAGATAGTTTCGCATCAATATTCCACACATCGCGGCCATTCTCTCGCTCCGGGGGAGTTATGATTTCAGGACGTGTAATGCACCTGATCGACTCCACCCGGGTGGGTGGCGTGAGGCAACGGATGGGCGGTGTCTTGATCGGTTGTCGATTGAACAAATACAAACCCTACTAAGTGGATTGAACAGTCACCTGCACGGAGTAACGCAACGAGCGTGCATGTTAGCTCAAACGATCGATTTTTTTGAACGCTTTAACAGCACGACAAGTGCCCGGATATGCCGGACATTGCTGCAGCTCGATGCTGGGTTATGATGCAATACTGTCGTCGTTCTAGATCACTTGATCCTCGCTGCTGATCGCGCCCACCACAGAGGTCAACGAATCGTGAACCCACCATACGAGCTGAAGCATGTAGGAGTCGGCAGCAGCATGTTCCACGGGCTCGCGTGTCGCCAACTGCTGCAGCACTCTAAACGACTGGTCACGATATTCTAAACACTGGTCTGTCTCACCAGCTGGCCACTTCCCATGCGATGGAGAAAACTCGTCGAGTGGCAGCTCTGATCGACCGTAATGATCGTGAGATTTGACGAGACATGACACGCCGATCGAGCGAAACGGTGAAACATAATTCACCCTAAATCCATAATCGAATCTGCATCGAGCATGAATTCCGCCCGATGGTTGGACGCAGAATGGATTGAGTTTTCGTATCGTCGATCAGCGAACAATGCCCGCGCTTGGCAGCTGTTGGGCGACATTGGCGAGTTGCAGATCGCGATCAATGCCTTCGCGAGCTGTGAGGTCATTTGCGTAATATCGATACTGAATTGATTGATCATATGCACGCGTGCTCCCATCGGGTGTCTCAGAACACCCGTGGTCGGCGGGCGAAGGACGCGTACGTTATTTTTTTTCCTTCTTCTTCTTCTTCTTCTTCTTCTCGCCACTCGACGTGCTAAAGTGCCGCTGGGAATATAGACATCGCAAGTGGCCGTTCTGTCGTGACAGGGGGCCGTTGGCGGTTGAGATCGATCAGCTCCCGATCTCCTGCACGTCTTTGGGCTGTAATTTTGTTGACGGTTCTATTAAATTCACGGTCGAGCAATGTCCTTGTGCTTGTATTGGTTTCGTATTCATAATATTTGCATTCCTTTATTGGGGCTGTAAGATCGCGGTTAATTAAATTAAGCTTCCATTCTACACCCATTCTAAAGAGGCATAAGTCGATCGAAGCATTTAATCCCACGATAGTACATTTTACATCGGCTTAATTCGAACGAGTACCGTTCGGTTCGATCGCGCTCCCCAACCTCTTCAAAGCGCAGCGACCGCCAGCTCTATATGGACATAGCTCGGGGCTTATCTAAGCTGCAATAGGTACATGCAGTTCGCGAGAGTGGAACATTAAATTTATATTACTAATTTATTTAAAGATCTCTTACATGTCGTACCCATAACGAAGACCCGTAGGGTGGCCTGAACGATCGGAAACACTCGGGAGGTAAGTGTTTATGCGATGAGTTTTCATCGGATGCGATTTCCCGACCGGGTGCGATCGGAAAAAAAGGCCAATCGAAATAAACTACAATCAACCTCGATGCTGGATAGCTTCCCGCAGGGTCGCAAGGACGAAGCGGATCGGTTCAGGTGCAATTTGCGGTCAGCGTGTTTCCACGGGCCATACTTTGCTCGTTAGCACCGGCAACTTGTTCCAATGAGACAACGCAACCATTGAGCCACCTGTCGAGTGAGCCTCGCCCACCTTTGAGGCTCACACCCCAGCCCTGTTCAGTCACGGCTGACAAAAGACTAGGGTGCCGAGGGCTCTGGGCCTGGGCCTGGGCCGCGTAACTTACCGCACTAATCCCACGTTAATTAATGAAATCACTTTCATAAGCTTTAGATTTCAAATTTATTGCCTCGAATCGAACCGACCGAACGGACAGTTATCGTTGGTTTTCTCGCCAACTGTTGGCGATTGCAGAGTGAACCTAGAGAGCATGCGCAGGGCATGCAGGGTACTGCGAGGTGATCCGTTCGGTAGGGTGTCCCATTTAGCATAAAGGCGCTCGAGGTGGCCCGCAACCGGACGCCTTTCCATCGCCCCGCAGGGCTCGGACCATTATCACGTGATGCAGGTTGTGATATGCCTTGGCGTTGCCTTTGTGCAAGAGCAGGACGGTGCGAACGAAAGGGCCGAGAGCACGCAGGGCAACATGGAACACAAACTTCGAGCTCCGACAGGTTAGCTGAGTCTGGTAGCGGCATTCGGCGAGCTTACCGAACGGCGCAAGACGAATGGGGACTCGCTTGAGAGACGAACTAAATCAGCATAATCTTATGCTGCGGCGACACTTGCGCGTGCACCAGCACAGTCTCCGCTTATCGGGACGCGCGAGCAAAGGGATCTAGAAGGGGTTTTCCTGAAGGGGTCCTGAAGGGGAGCACGCGCACGCGCATCGAGGGCATGACCTGGTCCATGAAGTTGGCTAAACTGCGTACGAAGTCACCACCAGTGCGCTCATAAATCAGGCAAAATCTCAAAAACCACTGCCGCACTGACCTATGCACCAGGACGCAGCCCTCGGGGGTGGTTTGTGGGGGCGCAAACCATCGTCCACACCCCACATCAGGTGGGGTGTAAGCATCGTGTTCACCCTTTCTGCGTCGGTGTCGCAAATAGCCCGCCATTTGCATTCTCTGCTGAGCGAACATGGCCGAACGGTTCGTAATTTGCGCCAAAGTGTGTAACTGTTTTGCGACCGTTTTATTTAACGAACGTGCATAGATCAAAATGATCCCCCAATGGTCCGGGCCGGGTTTGAACGGCGATTCCATAAAACGCCCCGTCCCTTGTTCGGCATCGCAAGTAGCCCGCAAGGAGCACGAACCGGCCCGTGACAACCTTTCGCGAAATACCAAACACCGCCTCGAGGGCCCAGCGTCTGATGGGCTGCGAGTGAGTTTTCCCGCGTCAACAATTATGCTGTGGGGTGCTTTTCTGCCTGATTCTGGATCGTGACCCCCACCCCAAAGGGTCACTCATCGACACGGTCCCTGCTAAACGGAGGTGAGAACAGCGGTGAGTTTATCTGGCCAGTGGAATCTTTCAATTTTCACGTTTCCCAACGCGGGCGCGCGCGAGCCAACATAGCCAGCTTGCACAGGAGTCGCGCCGAGGAAAAGTTCATCCAAACTGCGGTTTTTAAAGCACCGAGTCATGCTCGATCTTTCTCCTTCTCACTCTCGCTCACACACCCTCTCTGAAATCAGCTGCAAATGGCCTTCCTGTACGTGCACACCGGCTTAGCTGCAACAATTGATCAAATGCTGTGACAAATCGCTCCCGCCGCTCGGACGGCGGGGAACTGCATGTAAATGGGCACTACTTAGGCCTTCTTTTGCGCGCCTCTGGAGATCGACTCCACGCCGCTGCAGTCTACGGGACAAACAAACTACAAATCATCACTCCAGCGTGAAAAGCGTCCCCTGGGATGGAGCCGAGATGCGAGAAACTAGGACACTGCGAGAGTCGGATTATGAGCCGACTTTTGACGCGTTTGGTCACCAGGAAGAGATTAACTCCACGAACCGGACCATACTTTAATGCCGATTCGTTCCACGGTGGCAGCTGGAGGAGAGTCTCATGCAGGGCGACGGCGATGCATCGAACATCGGAATTAGTACCGACGGCGATGCGGTCCTTTCCGGGGATTGGAAGTAATCTCCACGGAGGACCATGTTTTTGGAGTGTCATGTCCAAAATCGATGATCAAACTCCAACAGTGGAGTTGCATTCCGAACCCCCCACTAGGCTGAGAGGACATCCATTTAGAAGCCATTAAATGTTTCGCGTTCGTTTTGGGAAATTCTTCATGAAGATGTTACCCCGTATGCTCACATCATCACCGGCGCTGGACGCAGCTTCAGCGTTGTCGTCAGTTGTCCAAAATTCGAAATGGCATCCTCTTCTTTCAGACCCATCTCACATCGACAGGGGGCGAATAATTTACAACACATCAGCCTCGAGAAGCGCGCATCGCGAATCGTACGAGATTTTCTTTCCATAAATTTCCCATAAATATTTATACTCCTTCCCCGGATGATTGCAGCGAGATATGGGACGTACATTTTAAGTACCGACGACCTGTTTATGATGGCTCCGTGCAAACGGCACTGAGAAGCGGTCGTCTTCCTGCAGATGGACGGCAAAAACGGCCATTTGATTTATGCTTCACGATGAAACGCGCGAACACGTCGAAGAGCTGAATCCCATCTCGCGATCACGTGCCGACGCAATTACCCGAGCGTCTGCTTCAATCGACCCCGAGGGACCGATCGCGATTGATTCGATTAAGATCCGAGAAATAATCGTCACCACGAGACCTCAACAGTCACTTTTGGCCGCTCATCGACGTGCCACTTCCGACTCTAGGACACGTGTTGACTCCATCCTGTCGCAGGGGTTTTTTCTTCCTTTCGCTGGTACAGTCGCGACGTGATGTCCCTAATAATCCTCGCCCGTTTCGTTGGCTACTTTGTACGACTCGACCATTAAGGAGGGATTTAAATAAATTACTCGAACCGTTTTTGTCCTGCCGATCCGTCGATCAGCGCCGACTCTTTTCAGATGTTCCATTCACGTTCACGTTTTTTTTCCCATATCTGAACTCCTGTCTCTCGATTCATCCCAGCTTCTGGGTGATCGAGCATTCCGACTCCTGAGAGACCAGTCGGTGGCCTCAATGACTCAAGGGTGAAAAGTTCAAAGATGCGCCGCCCTGTTCCAGATCCTCATCCGAGTCGTTATCTCAAATGTTCAAAACTCTCCCACTCCATCCCATGCCAGTGGCTCGCCCGGATGAAGACATGGGATTTGTTTATGTTACTAATTTTTCTTCCCCTCTTACAGCGGCTTCCAGAGCGCGGAGAACCAGCTCCGCGTGGAATGACTTTCTTTTCATTCAATGCGTCTCCAGCCTCACTGGAAGCCGCGAGCAGCACAAGCTGGGCGATCGAGCAACAAAAAAGAGCACTTCTACGCCGTACCAGAACCGGTTGTCCATTACCAATCGTGGTGGCTACCGGAATGCGGCGACGTCTCCAGCTTCGAGAGCTTCCAAGCCCTGTGCGTCGTCGTCTTGACCGGGTGCAGTCGTTGCTGGAAATCGAAATGCCGACCTGGCCGGCTGGAAATACCCAACCGCTTAATAGATGTTTATTTTTCCTAATCGTCAGTAAATTTCAACGAAACATAATTACATTTTACACCTAATCGCTTTGGTCGGCCGATCGATCGATGCAGCTAGCTCGAGCGCGGCCGAAAGGTGAGCAAGGTCTTTGGTTGGCTTAATGGCCACTCGGTATTAATGCAAATTAAAGCTAGGAAATGCCACAGTACGCCGTCGAGGAATGTGTTCTCAGCACAACCCGACGATGTTGGTGTATGTAAGACGAATTTCTACAGCTCGATCGCTCGTGTTGCTCATAAATACGATCACGCCTTCGAAGGTGACCTGTTTGGAAGCTGCTCGCATCTTCCAATGAGCTTATGCGCGAATTACGCACAGATATCAACACGCCAACACACCGGGCGGTGTTCGATCGTTCGGACATCGACCAAAAGAGCTTCCCAAGCCACTTTCACTTTATCATGTCCACCCACGTTGAAAGCGAGGACAAACCGATCTCCTCCAGCTGACTCCGGTTCGCAGTGGTCAGGACAATGGCCGATGGGCGATGGCCGTGTACGATGTCTTCCTGTAGAAGCCGCGCCTTACCAGCGTCACGAGCGTAGGGCAGCAGCGTTTTGTCGTTGCACGAAGCAAAGGAACATTTCCCGGGCCTTAGCGAGAGCAACATGAGCTTTTCCCGCAATTTCTCCCGGGCACACCCGTGCCTATTTTGGGGTTGGTTCAGACGAGGCTCTTCCACCAGGCGACATGCAACATGAAATGCAATTTATCGTACGCCGGTCGGACATAATTTATGCACCGGACCGGGTCTGCGTGGAATGTTGCTGAAATATTTAATGGCAGTTCCACCGCGAACCCACACAATTTGTTTCCTAAGCATGCGCTCAACAGCTTCGCACCTTCCTTGCTTCACCTGTCGGGCGACTTTACCCACGAAATGTTGCAGCTAATTTAAGCTGAAAATTATCATTACCCGCGCTCACCGGGGGAGTAATTATCAATGCAAATCAGGCCCCATCCTCGCGCGTGGTTGGGTCATCGCTTCAAACGGTTTTATCTGCGATCTTCATCCCACTTCCGGCTCCGTGGAAGAAACTGTAACGCTTGCCTTTTTATTGCTATGCTTCTCATGAATGTGAGAAATTGCTCGCGGGCGTGCGGATGAGTTTCGTTTGAATGAAAAGTGGGAGGTAAAAACCGTGGGCCATCCAGCACCGCGCCATTTGCTTATCGCCATCGCGCATCATCACGGGGTGTTTTAAAATACGGAATTAAAACAAAATTAAACTAACATCCCGGCCGTACCGAAACCACCACGCGGAACTTTCCACGGTGGAAATTATACACTGCCACACGGTCACTACGAGTAGCGTCCGCCATTTGCATGGGAGGTCATAAGGCTCCCTTCCGGTTGTGAAGCCCAAATCGGCCTTTCGCTACGCATCCGACTCCGATGCAGCATGTCTCCGACGAGCGGATCATAATCGCAAATTACCACAAACGGACGAACTCGCCGGGAGCACCGTCGGGTGAAACGGAAATTATAACGTACCGTAAGTCCCGAAACCGGAGCCATCGAAGCCACCCTTAACGTGGACGAAAATCCATCGATCGGCCGCCTGAAGGTAATTGAATTTTCTGACGATCGGGACGATCCCTCATCGAAGCGCATCCCTCATTTGTACAAACAAACAAAGAAACGGGTGCGTAATTATGCTGCTTTTGGGCCACATCCTCCCAGCGCGCTCCGTGTCGAACATTGCGAGTATTGGGCGGTTGATTGCTACACGACAACCATCATTCGAGGCTCCAATCAATTGGAGAAGATTGAACGTCGCGTACAGCCCTCCCAGGAGCGTGGAGACGGTTGTGATTGCGTAAGAGACTTTCCAATAAGGGTTGGGCCTCGCGCGAATGTAAGCCGCCAACGGATAGAACTGTCGTTTTTCGGAGAGTACAATGCGCTACACAGTTGCAATTGCATTCGCTGGGGCTGGATGGAAGCGTTTCATCAACGAGACGTATTAAATTCGAATAAATCATTTCACTATCATTAAGTAATCAAAGGTAATGTTTTAATACAATGACCATACCGTATCCTGGTATCATTTAGTTTGGGTCGAGACCATGATTACCGGTGCACGTTCGAGCGGTCTGGGCAGGTGAGCATTCGGTTTATTTTCGGTGTAAACCGTTTTAATGATCGCCGGTTGCTGGGCGGAAACGTGCAAATGGCAACTTATCACTGTCCGGTGCTTTTTTTTGGCGAGGAAATCAATAAACCGAGGAGACCTTTATTCGAGGTTTGCTGTTCTGGTACATCAACTTCTCGAACCGAACGACAAACGCTTCTATTATTCGGTACCGCGGGCTCCATCGCGCTTGGCCAGGACTAAACGGCCCGTATCGTATAATTTTCGTACGAAAATTTACATGCTCTTGAGGCGAGATTAAAAGATAACCGTTACCATAGACACGCCATTAAATATTCGAACACGTTTCGTGGGGCCATCCGGTGGTATTGGGCTGGTCAAATGCTAACGAAGCACTTTAGATTCGCTTCACTGCACTTCTATCGAGTCGAGCTTCGGTGTTTAGAGGTTCTGCAAAGCAGCACATTTGTGTCTTGTTATCGATGCATCGCCAATGGCGCGCAGCTTTCTTTGTGGGTCGTCTTTTGCAGCTTACCTTTTTTCTAGCCCAGTATATAGTGGATTTTACAATATCACATTAGCGAAAAGCGTGCAGTTTAGAAGTAAGGCTTGCTGCTGGGTGGAATAGAACCGTTTGCTTGATGCATGAAACCATTTCCAGTCCCGTCATTTGAGTCCTCTCGTAAAACGCTCGAGGGAAGCTTCTTCGGCACGTAAGATTGAAATTGCTTCTAGACAACAATTTTCCTTTGCCGAGGCAATCGCTATCACTCGGCGGCAACCGACGATGCTTCGCAATTGCAGCCGCTGCACTCGAGACGCACAAAAATGATACGCGTCTGGCTGATTAATAGAAAGTGACAGAAATGAATTATTTTCCTTTCCTCCTCGGCGAAGGCATTCCTCCTCGGTCCCGGTTGCAGCCATGCAACGAATCACGGTAGACCCGCGCTATCCATGCGATCGTTGTCGATCGAAATGAAAAATCATGAATTTTTCAAGAGGAAAACTCGTCCGTCCGTTGTGATTAAAATTCCGCCATGCTTCTTTCCTTATTGGGTGCTAGCGTCAGGCAGCTGACTTCGCGATTGATTAGACGAGGCCTGTTGAGCGTGCATGTTGCTCGCGCTTTTTCATAGCACCATTTGTGCCCGGATATTATTTGTCTCTAAGAAATTCATCAACGTTTAATGAAGCCCTCGTATCGATCAATGCGAGCTTTGCGCATTCGTTTTGAAGCACCACAAGGATCCCCTTTAAATGGCAATAAAAGGCTCAACCACCAATCTCCTTGATGTGGTACCAACAAATCCCCAGAACAGCACAACAAACGGACATTTCATGGCGGCCACCATTAAACGACCGAATATATACCCGATCTTACACGACGATAGCCTTGTGGCGGAACTCCTTCGTTGACGATTTATTTATTGACATTTACAACATTTCATCCGAGCGGGTAAGATATGACCACAAGCGACGAACCTAATAAAATTATTTTTTTATTGTCCGGCTCAGCTTTGGTCGTCTCGTTAGCATTAACCTCGTGCCTCGGGTGTGGCACCCAAAACCAGCCACGGGGCCCAAGAAGGGAGCGTACAGTTTTGATCGGGTGGGACCCAAACGCTCAGGAAATCGTAAAATATATCAAAATTTGTTTTCGCTGCTACTAATTAGAGCACTTGGTGCAGTTATCTTGATTGTACAGTCCATAACAATAATCACACGCGTTGCGTTACGTCCTTACATTCGGCGGTGGCTGCAACGGCGGCCCTTACATAATTTCCGCCCATCGATGAGCTTCTCCTCTGTCAACTTCATGGCGGCCATTGCATATGCCCTCGATCATGTGTGGGGCTTTGCGAAAGATCCGTTTTATTCGGTGCACAGTAATCTCGTGACACTTGAAGTTTTGAGCCTGGCTCGGCATTGAGTGAACATTTCGAGCGGAGAACATAATCCGTTGCATGAGATAAGGAAAAGATTTATTCCTTCACCGCTGAATCCAGCCCTCCCCAGCTCCGTGCCATTTCAGTCTTTGTAAAAAAAGGCTCTAGTCGCACCCCGCTGGACACACATGAGCGAATCGGACGGCCATTCTCTTCGTTGCATTATTCGATTTTCGATGCATTTTCGCCTTCGTCGTTTCATCGTGGTTCGTCGTCGTTTTTCCCTGTTTACATAAGAAGCACCGCACCAACCGCACCGCATGTGAAGAATTTCACCTTGAGTGCAGTTTTTCGGTGGGCCAATTACTTTCACTTTTTTTCGATCGCTGCAACCACTGCAACTGGCTGCCGTTTGGGTGATTCGCACAATACGTGAGTATGTGTGTGTGTGTGTGTCTGTGTATGCATTTTCGTACCCAACCAAAACCCTGTGTGGACTTTACGTCGCGCAAAGCTGTACGCGATATCGTACCGGGCTTGTTCTACCATATCGATCGACTAATCACGCATATGTCCCACGAAATTCCTTCGTATTATACGGAAAGCGTTAATTCAATAAACGTTCCCTCTCTTAGGGCACCTCCAAGCAGTACTTCATTAAGTCCATCCAATCAACGAGTCTCAAAAGAATCGATACCCGTTTGAATGAACGTAATTCCTTTCCAAAACCCAAACGAGCGTTTCGAACAAAAATTCAATCAACGCCCTAATCAACTCCACTTCCAAATGCGCACGAAAAACTCAATCATTACCCGGTTCTCGCTTCAATCCCATCTGCCTTATCGATGACGCTGACGAAGCGACCAAATAAATGAATTTTAAACTTTACAACCCCACGGAGGAATGCACTCGCTGGCGGTGAGATCCAACTCAGCCCTCTAAAAACGGCTACTTTACGACGTCCCAATATGCAAACTGTCATGTCAACGACGCCGTGACACTAAGCGGCAGGAATCACATTTCACCACTTGCTGATGACCTCACGCAAGACCCAAAAAATGCACTCGACAATCCGCAGCTTGCAACGTGTCATCAACACGCAACCCTCCGGCGCAGCAACACGCAGGTTTATATTAAATCCGGCAGGCGTAGGAAGGCCCGATGACAATTGAGTCGATGACAACCAACGGCCCGAAACTCAATAAACTGATCCAGATACACCGGGTATCATTCTTGCAATTCACGGTGCTCCAAAATCAAATGGCGTAATGTTGAAAGGCTGCCTCGACGAGGACAATGTTGTGTTGATCTTGATTTTCACCATACGATGCATTCCAGGACCTGCTTTCAGACGATCGCCCCATTACGATAAAAAAAAACGCTGCAGTCGGACAAAATGAACAGCCTCGCTAACGGTATAGAAATTGTTTTAAATCGACGCCATCGGTCTTTTATGTGCAGCAGCCACGTCAGCACCGGAGCTGGGGAAATTTATCGAAAAAGCCCGCGAACAAACGGCCCAACGAGCAAAGCGAAAAACCTGCTAAATGTAATGCAACGTCCAACACCCAATTCGCGACCGGGGTGTGGTTGATTAAAGCTCCGTCCGTAATCGATATTTTTGCACGGCTTCGCTCGCCGTGGAAACCGGAGGAAAGCACGCGAAGGGTGCATCCCAGCCGCACGAGCAATGGAAGCCCCAAAATCACTTATTAAGTCATTAAGAGATGCATGCCCTCGATACACGCCGGGCCACGGCGCCTTAGATGCATTCGAAATTTGCTTATGCACTTATGCCGCCATGTCGGGGTGCCCACCCGCGCCCGGACGAGCATCCCGCGGGCGGTTCGATTTAATCATTGGGTACGTGAAGGAGCGTGATTGCAGACCAGCCCTCGGCGAAGGGCTCGGAAATCGGAGCTCGACCCACTGGCACGATCGAACTGCGCCTTGTGATAACGATTATTTGAGTAATGATGTTTGTTTTTTGAGAGGTACGCTCTCTGTGCTGGTGCAGTTGTCCGAAATAAAACGAAATAACGGCCACACGACGTGCTCGACACCGGATAGGGTCGTGAAGGGCTGCGAAAAGTGCCACATGCGTTCACGCTTTGTTTTCGAACGCGCACGGTGAAAGCGTCCTGCTCTTAAAATTGTGCGCTTTGATAAGCTGCGAGTTGAATGTGGTAGAAAGAAGCTTTCCTGACGTGCTTCTTGCAACCTTTTGCTATTTTTGTTTATGTACACCAAACGAGCTTGAACACACATCACATTGTAGCTTCACGCGTCTGAAAAAATCAATTTTTTTACAAGCCCTTCCAGGCAGTTCCTAGGGAGACCCTATCTCGTTAGACCTGGCAGTACGGAACTAATTGCGCCGTGGAGAAAGCCTTGCTGCATCCTTAACCTCATCCTTGACTTACGACCGCCACGACGAACTCCCATCGGCGCAAATTATTGGAAATAAATCTTATCTCTCACGCGTTCGCGCCAACAAGGGTCGAACTCAGCCACAAGTTGTGTGTTCTTTCGGGACCCGCAGACCGTGGGCGTCGATTACTAACTGTCCAATAAAGGAGATTTAATACACACCGAGGCACCACGTTATCACGACGCGAGGCTTCGTTTCGTTCCACGGATGTGCCGTTTGCACTTTTTTTTTGTGCTTTAAAAAGTACCTACAGACTCCTTTGGCACGTGAGGAAGCTCTGAGAAACTGTGCCACTGCGTAGCGTTGATTGATGATCGCCTGAACGTGAGAAAGAAGCTCGGAACATCGCGCCTGGAAGCCGCAGCTCGCTCCACCAGCGAACAGGGCGTTTGTCTACGCTTTATGACACCGATCGAGCACGGGTTTGTCCTTCCGGGCGCACGGGAACACTCTCAAGACTGGAACTAGCAACTTCGAACGACCTTCTCGTGTGCCGGGAAGCGCGTTTTCTAATACGTTTAGTGCAATAAATTACGCTACCTACAACAAACGTGCCTTCTCGAACGCTTATCAACTCTAAATATTTTCCACTTAACAGATTACGGCAGTGCTGTAATTATTATAAACTCGTACCATATATCATCGTGCGGCCCGACGAGCAAATGCTGTTTTTATTGCACTACTCGCGCTCAAACGCAGCCAGAAATTAAGGAAGCCAAGCAACACAAAAAAGATACACCGTTAAATTAACGTTCGATAGATCGTTCCGAGGCGAAGGGCTCCACCAGTAACCTCCTCAAAGATCGCTTTCCTGCAGAGGAATTCGCCTTGCCTGGCGATAGCGATGCGTACGACAATATTATCACCATCATTAGAAACCATTAAGACGTGTTTAAGATAGTTAATCAATCCATTTCTCCTCGACACTTGCCACGACCGGGCCCGCGTCCGATCTCGCAGCCTGAAAGCAATCAATGATGATGATGATGATGACGCTCATGACGATCGTGCCCGTGCTGGTAGCTTAGGCTCTGGGAGGAAATGAACCTACCACCGAGAGCCCTCGGAGACCGCCGGAACGAATGTTTCGATAGAACCGGCTGAATGATGGCCATAATCTCGCCGCTAAAGCGATTCGTTAACGCCAAGGCTCATTAGCGACACCGCAGAAGGCTCCATAGCTGGTTCGCTTTCCCGCAGGCTCCCGAGATGCCACGCGATAACTTCGGTCTACTTCCGACGCAGCCCATGGGCTTGCTGGGCGAAGGTTGATCCCATCCGGAGGCTTTTAATTGATTTTTCTTCCCAAAGCTCCCGCGGGGAGATGATCAGAGGAAAATATTTCCGACCCTTGTTCAATTAAAACGCGCGTCCAAATCGACGAGTGAGCTGTAACGCGTCAGAGTCAGGTATTCTGGACGTCCAGATGGGCGGTTTTGGCCCCATTGCAGCTCGTCTATCACTGTCCCGAAGGGTGCTCCTTCAAAATGTAGCTAAATCAACACTTTACCGTTTGCTTTGCGCTCAGCTCGATCTGAACCAACACGACACAAGGTGTCGAGAGAAGGCGCAGAAGTGCCGGACAATCAGAACCCATCGATCACGTGGCATACAGGGTGGTGAAAGAACAGCGCCTCTACACGCGAGCAGTCACCTAGGCCGGTCCCTAGGGGTCAGGTTCATGCAGGAAGCCTCACGGTCTGTCTTCAGGAGGCGTTCCAAGACCGTCTAGACCTTCGTTGCACCGAAGGCAAAGGCCACAGAGTGGATAGTGTGATGGCGAAAGGAAGGTCAAAGTTAGCGCGCGATAGAAACGCTCCAGTACGCCACGGTCAGCTCATCGATCATTGGCGATCATCGTCCGGCGAGGTGTCGAACTTTCTCGGTGCCTAGATAAATCGTTTGATGTCCTCTCTGTGCTTCGGGCCTTTCTTAAATGCCACAGCTCGGTTTAGCTCCAGGCCAACCTACGATCGAAGTGTTCCGTGATTTACCGCCCTTCGAGAAGGCTGGCTATGCGAGAAGAACCTGCTGGAAGCGTTGTTGGCCGGAGAAAAAACGTCGACCTGAGAGTACGTGCTCGCCGCCAGGTCTCGGAAGGACGCCTTGGATTTGATGGGAAAATTCATGCAGGCACGAAGCTATGCGCACGCTTTCTGCCAACCGACGGCTCATCCTCGTGCACGCTCTGCTTTGCTGTCTCGGTGGTAATTAATTTTCGCTCCACACACAAAGCTCCCCAGTCCGACGCCATCTTGACCGTGCAGCATGCGTGATCCGGGCCTCCCGACCCTAGAAACATAATATGCCAACGGTGCTTCTTCACGTGCACGACGGTTGCGATTGCGGCACGATTGCGGCACCATTGCAGCATGTACAAATATTAGCTCGTGAAATATGCCGCACTGTTCCGTCCCTTGAGCCGTTCTAGCATCTCGACGTGCTGACGCCCTTGCTCCAGTGCAGGGTTACTCAACCGCCTGCCAACTAGAGGCCCTTGCACAGCAAGCCCGCGAATCGTTCAACTTTCACTTGCACATTTCACAAATCTTAATTGACGCTTAATTACAAGAATGTCTCGCGTCCGCTCACTGCGCGCTTCTTCCACACAAACACGCGAGCTCCTACGCATCCGCCCCGTCGGCAAGGAATCTAGATTACGCAACACCGTCAGCTACTTAGCGAGTGGAATGCAAACGTCCCGAGCCTTCTGCCTATCAGCCGTACTTACAATGATGCGCCGCAGGCGCAGATGCGAGAGAAAAGGAAACTGGAGCCCGTGGGCCGCGGGAAAACGAAATGACGAAACGAAAAGCCCCAGCGTGCCGTCGTTGGAGGTGATCTGGTGATCAGCGATAGTTGCCGTTGGTGTTCTTAACCGGCGATAGCACGAACGATGCGCTTTAGACGCGTAAAGTGGGTAAACTACTTTTCATCTGTTTGCAAAGCGGCCTGCACAGCATCTTCGGCGAGTGATCGAGTTTGACGACGGTGCAGGAGCTTCAATGGCTGCCATTTTTTATTTACGATTCGAGCGACATTTTTACGAGCTTGTCACCATTAGCCAGCCGATTGAGGTTAGCGCATCCATTAGTGAGCCTAATGTGGCATCGACTCTGTATTGCGTCACGTTTTGGAGTCGAGAACACATTGGGCGACATTGTTGGGTCGCGAAAAGCGCGTTATCGATCAACGTTTGATTGTGCGGACCATAAATTTGGAGCAAATCGTGTAGATTACGTGTCCCATTGATCCAGCCAGACAATCCAGCGCACATTCCAAAGCATTTGTTTATCGTAAACTCTCTTTTGCTTGCCATCAGCCACTCACGGGGATTTGTATCTCCGGCATGCGGACAAATTAATTTGAAACGGAGCATATCCGCCCTTGCTGGAGGCGTCAGTATCGGCCAACACGCGACAAACCGACAAAAGGGAACGCTTATGGCTACGCTTTCCCTACGTACTGCCTTCCCTCAACACACCGCTTGGGAATGACAAATGGTGGCGTTGAAGGCGCGACCTGCTCCACCTCGGTGTCAGTGGCGCTTGCCAGCGGGATTGGCCCAGATTGCGATCCGTGTGGCGTTGAAATAGACCACGTCGGAGCTCGCTGAAACCCGGCGGCGAGAAAACGGAATAGGATCGAGAGAAAAACGCCGTCGGAAGGCGTGTGATTTATTGGCCGCCGACTGTGGCGTACAATTCGGTCGAATTCGCTCCTTGGCGAAATTGGCTTCGACCGTACTGGGCAATAAAACAAGGCTTTAAAACTGCTCGCCTTAACCGAAACGCGACTCATTTTTGCAGCCCATCAACGTCTGTCGCTGCCGACCATTAGCCCCCATGTAGGAGGGCCTCTAGACTCTGCTCCCGGCAAACCGTGAACGAGTATCCGTATTACACCCCAACGGGGGCCTCGGGATCGTAAACTGCGAGCTGCTGCACTCCACTGCAACTGGCCACGAAATGCAATTAGTAAACCAAATCAGCACCACTTCGCGGTGGGGCTGGCTTGCATTTTTTATTTTATTGTTCCATGTTTCATGGCTCATGGCAAAAAAAATAGATGGCTCCAAACGAAACGAACCCCCGTCACGACACAATGCAGCGACACAAAAACACAGCATAACGATGCAATTTGTCGCTGATGAAATATGGATGATGATGTCGCGGGTTTGAGCACCGTGTCATTCCCTGTTCTGCCATATTGTTTTATTTTACTTTTATTGTATTCTACCATTTACGCGTGATGGCTCGAGAATCCGTTACGCCCAGCAGCTGATGCCCATCGACTGTCCATGCCACCAGACAGCCACGAATTCTGCATCCTTCGCGACAACCGAGCTGCTGCTGCTGCTGCTGCACTGCGGCCTGAAGCCCATTATCGCCTTCGAAACCCGTGTGCAATTATTGCACCACCAGGTGAACGGAATACATGGAAGCGATGGAAGATGACGGTTGCGGCAAACAAGCATAATCACTGTCATTAGCCGTTGCCTTAGATTTCATCAGCATCAGGTCGATGGCGCATTTATCGTCGTCGTATCAATCATCCGTTCCAACAGATCGATTCAAAGGCGACTAATTCGATTGAGCATAAAATGGCTACTTACCGCCCTGCATCGTCATTAGTCGTAATGTTATTGGTTAATTCTAGGTCTTCTTCGAATCGCTCATGTCTGTTTTGCCCACTCATCGCGATCTCGACGTGCGATTAAGCGACGAACGTGTGATGCCGACCAGAAACCTAGACGCAGTTTATCGCATCATCACGAGGTTAATGGAGATCAAGTAGTAGCCGGGTGTCGTCGATGTTTTGTCGCCTTACAAGTCATTTATTCGATTAGATGCATCAATTGCAACTGGGAAACACGCAGTAGGCTCCATTTCGACAATGTTGAAAGAAAATCCTCATTGTTTTTGGAAAAAGTTCCTTCTCCTGTGTGATGATAACGTGTACGATTTTCGACAAGCTTTGATGATCTTCGAGAACCCTGCTTGTTTTACTGGTTTCGAAAGCATGGACGGATTCGATATCGCTCCTTTCTTTTCGGATTCTTCCGCGTGAAGCTGCACCGGGAGTTGATCAATAATTCATTCAACTATTCGTGACGGGACCGATTTTCCGGCGCAATTTCAACCACCCCGTTTCCCAGCAGGCCACAAACACCACTCGAGCGGTTTGGCTTGTTCGACACCAGCCCTTCCTGGTGCTGCGATGGGCAGGACAGAAGATTAATGATGTTCAACCGTCAGTTGGTCGTAACTGATTGGCCACGACGCGAGCAGCTCGTTTGCCGTACACACGCGCGCTCGTTTACGTGTGTTTGTCGTGAGCACAGGCGGATGGAAGGATGCCTTCAAGGAAGATCTCCTTTCAGCCGGGGTGGTAATGGATGCCCTTCATGCGCCCCAAGCATCGCTCGTCTGCCATTTGTCGAAACGGGCGGTAATTCAATTTCTAGAAACAAGCAGCCCATTTGCCTGTGGAGGTGTTGGTGCAGGTGCATCTGCAAACGTGCACCCGCTTATTGAACTGTAACTACGCACTACTGCGCGCCCCCGAAGCTGTGCGCTCGATAATTGAAAGTTAATGTACGCTGGAGGATCATTTTTCATACTGCACCATGCGTCAGTCGGTCTCCCTGTGGAACGGCTGGCCCGAGTGGCCTCTGCCAGTAATGACGCGGAACGACTGTTTTGAAATGTGATCTACGCCGATTGGGATCGTGGATCACTTCCGGCAAGGTGATGTAGTACCGAACCAGCGATGCTTCTAACCTAAGCATTTTGCAAAGGAATCGTTTTTGTCGAATTTCATGCCAATTATTGCCTCTCAAAGCATCACGTCAGCATCGGCACAATGTTTTCATTTCGAGCATCGATTCTTGCCCCATTCTTTCACGTCGGTTGCCTTTCCACAGGGATTTATTCGGGGTTGTTTTATGCAAAAATGTGTTTCAGTTGCTCCCTGCTCACCATCAATTCGAACCGTGGCCGGGTTTGTCGCTTCCCATGGTCGCTTGACGGCGCTGGAACCAGTTTATGATAAGAACCCCGTTACTGACAATGTCATTTGACACTCAGCTCATGCGGGATCGGCCAGTGGATCGTTTTGCTTTCGATCGTGGCTGCAGCAGCAGCAGCAGCAGCTGCGTTGCACATCGCGATGCTTTAGGGATTTATTTCGACTCACTGCCGTTGCGTTGTCACCACCGAGGCCTAGTGATGACCGCAGAAACCCGGCCAAAGCTACACGCCGAGGAACCGGACGCCTGCACACAGGGCACGAAATGATAAACGAATTCCCCGAAAAACCGCAATCTTACAAATAAATGTTACCACCAACGATGACAACCGAAACGAGCGTCCACGCTCCGGCTCGTCCTGTTCCCGGAGCCAGGTGCCGACGACGGAAAGGTGCAGACTTGGCTCATCGGTCCGAGACCCATCGCTGGAGCCGCATTTTCAACGTTTTAATGGAATGTGTTTTGATTTATTTTTCGGGATTTCGAAATCAAAGTGCTTTAACCTGATCTGTGGGCTCGGAATCCCGCGCACGTTGCCATTTATTCTTTAATTATGCTCGAGCGCGTCTCGTGTTCCCTGCTCTCCGTGGCGCGAAGTGCCTCTGACGTCAAAATGGTCCTAAGTGACTGAAACTGCCAAAACTGTTACCCCCAAATGCAGCTAGCTATATGAAAAATGAAAGCTAATGTTGGAACGGTGGCCAGAGCACGCTAATGGGTGGCTCGGTATGAAATGAAAACGCGTTATTTTTCATGCGCCCGTCGGCTCGTCAGGGAAAAGGAACTCTAAAAGCCAAGCTCATCGCACCCAAGTGCCCATGACGGGAGATGGATCGCAAATTGGAGCATCAATTTGACTTATCGAAGAGGAAATCGCGCAGCATAACCATCGACTGGAGAAATGTGCCGGCGGTTGTTCCCGGAAACTGACTGATCAAACATTTAAACGCATTCAAGCTGCCAATGAAAATAATTCAAAAATTGACGGTTTACCAGCGTCAAGTCTGTCAACTCGAAAATGTGCCTTTTTCCGATACAAATTAGTGAAATTAACACCGTTTAATTAGGCACCATCATGCGGGCGAAATCTCAAGCCTGCGTGTGAAAATCCTCTCCTCCAGACACAAGTGCAACTCAATTCCACTTCAATTATTTATTTCATCTTCTGACAGCCATTTACAACATGCGAACAAGCTTAACCACTGCTGAAGCACCTGCATCTGCTGCTTGAGGGTTTTTTTTCGAACTCAAGAGGCCATCTTGTGCGTTTCTCACATTTTTGCGTTTGTACCTTTTGAAGTACCCTTCTCAGGTCGGACTCCATACAACGCAGCTTTTTTGCTAATTAATTTTTGATGTTTATTAATCGGAGTGAAGTGGTGTCATTTGGGCAACCTCACTGCCATTTCGCGTATTTATGCCAATCTGCAAGAGAGAGAGAGAGAGAGAGAAAGAGAGATAGAGAGAGAGAGAGTATTCTTGCTTCCTTCATGTGCATGTGCAGCTGTTTTTTTCGAATTCTCATTCATAGAGCATTTGCTGATCAATACTTGAGTTTTCTAATCGCCCGAGGATTTTGCCCACTCCAGAGCGTAGAAAGTGCTGTGTAAGCTCATCAAACCAACACAATTGAATATGTTCCGCCACGATTCGTATTCAACTTTTCTGTTTTTGGTCGACCCTGATCAACAGCTGCAGCAAAGCCATCGTCATAGCGCCCCTGAATACCTTCTCTCATCACGCCTGCATCTCGTATAATGTCACGTCGCCGGCAAAAGCTCAATCTCGAGGCCTCATAATCTTGGTGCGGATCAACCATCATCATCAAAAGCAAGTCACAGCCATCGTTGCTATTGTTACTATCATTAACGTTATCATCATTTTGGGATCGTTAGGAATTAGTATCTATTTCCGCATTGAAACCCTTGCGGGAGAAATGAGGACTGTTTGTTGATCAAATTTTTCTTCTCGATCTCCCTCGACGGCTCGGTGGAGGCTTTCCAGTTCATTCCCAAAGCAGATAACGATCCGCCCACGTAAATGCAACCGGCTCTTTGAAGCGCGATGGAAAACCACCCCACACAAAACGGGGTCGACCGGGAACCAGACCCAATGGGTTTCCCTGTCGGGGGTATTTTTGGTGGGGCGTTTTTTTTCTCGTCGTGATTCCCCATAATTTTATTTGATCTAGTGACAGCCCTATTAGCGAAGTGCCAGGTTCCAGCCGCGGGCGTGCTGGTGAGCCAGTGAAACAATAACAAATCATGAAGGCTTCATCACCAAAACCTCGGCGACACAGGCAAGATGGACGGCAAGAGACCGCTGGACTTCTAAATGCTCGTTTGCATTTTCATGATGATCTTGAATTGTTTCACTGTCGTTGCGGCGATGGAGAAAGGTTTGGCGTTGTCAGCAAAGGCAAAGCCAGCTAGCTACGAGAAGAAGAGAAAAACGGTCTCTTAAACCGACGTTTCAGGTAGGCAAGCCGTTTCAGGGCAGCGATTGTCGCTGGCGCTCTTGACCACAAATAATATATTTCTCTGATGATTCCGATTGCAGCCCACCGGCAATGGTAATGATTCATCAGCAGCGGAACGAAACGCAGCATTGCTTCACGGCCTAACGATGGTTCCGTACCCCGGAAGTCGCCATTTATCGAGCGCGACAACGTTAAATGCTGCCAGAGTGCGGCCTCCACCTCCATTCGAGCCGTCGACTAGCGAAGGAAACGCAATGAACATCTCCACCGCCATCATCGTCGTCGTCGTCGTCGTCTTTGGCCGTCGATGTCTTCGATTTCTATCCCTTAAGTAGGATGGCTGCGCTTCCAAGAGCTCCAAAGGCCCGCATTTTTAATCACTCCTTTGCTGGCTCGTGTCACTGTTTCCCGGCACAAGAGAGCCGTGCCTCCAACGCGAAAAGTGCATCCGACGCATGCGACATCGCTTGCAGCAGCGAAACCTCCAGATCAATGATTAATGTCTTCGCAGCAGAATCGAAGCACATCCGCCACGGAAGGATGACGGCGACACTTGACCCACGTCGCTGGGCTCGGAAAACTATTTCCCTTTTTCCTGCTGCTCGGCTGATACGGTGGCTGGATAAGCTCGGCAGCTCGTTTGTGGTCCCGGTGGAAGAAACGCTTCCTCGAAACGGTCCTTTATCGTGTCAGCAGTAGCGGGTGCTTCCTGCCGCTAATCTAGATGTTATTCGAGTTATTTGCGCACATGCACCTTCACCGATTTTCTTCAGCTGCATATCATCCCACGTTGCATTGCTTCTAAAATTCTGCGAACGTACGCAAACGCGTGGCATCCTCTGGCTAGCGTTGGAGATTAATCTCAAAGCTTCTACCCCCGAGCCTATTGAACCATTCGCAGAGAGCGCTCGAACATGGACAAACACGACCCAAAACAAATACGGTACTACCGACCCCAGGCTTCGTTATTTGTTCACACTTGTACAAACGAGCGGAAATACGGATTTTCCCTCCGGTACGACTCACTGCACCACCTGCCCGTAATTGCACTAAGTGAAAAATCGACAAAATGATTAATTCCATCCGTCTTACCCTGTCTTCTGAGCGTGCCAGCGAAAACGGCTTAAATCCACGAGCGTCCCATCTTGACCTAACACCCCGAAACGGGCAAGAAAAGCCTTCTCGCCAGCGGAGCAAAAAAACACGCACACATTTTTCACGCTATTGTATTCAAACGGCCCCAAATGGCGGCTCGAAGCTTTCGGTTGAGGAGTTTTCGTTCGTCGCCCGACCGAAATTGTAATTCCGCTTGATGATCGTTTTAGGTTTAGTTAATTCAATTTTCACCTCGTCTGCCCAGTCTCACTAACTTTTCTCACTCTTTCTCTCTCTCTCTATCTTGCTTCTCTTTCTTTTACGACCAGCGGGCAAAAATGATGCATGGCACAGCCGAGTGAACTTTTCCACCTTCATTCGGTTGCGCGCCGGTAGCATTAGAAGCGGAATAGCGACCGAGTGGATTTGTAAATATTTGTACTTATCACACGAATGGCCGCATTTGAATTCATTTGCCTCGGTTTTCCTCACCAGCCCGCCACGCAGAACACGCAGAACAAACGAACCGATAGCGGAGAAACACCGGAAGCCCGTGAGAGACTAACCCCAAAGGCTTAGTGTGACCGGGAGCAATTAGTAGAAATCCAAAGGCTTCATCTCCGGTGTCTGGTTGGTAATAAATATTTATGCGGTCGGGTCGGTTTGTTTCACAGAATTTTGATTGCTGCTTAAACCTGCTCGGAAAACTGGGCCCTGTCCAATCTGTGAACCCTCTGTACTAGCGATGGCAACTACCGCAGAAGTAGTAGCAAGCTTGACACACAATTTCTCCATTTTCTAAGCGCGCCCCAGCGGTGTTTTTGCTAGACCAACATGCCAAACAAACGAACCCTTCTTACGGCATCTTCCCTTCGCGCATTTGTTACGCGAAATGATGGCGTCGCTCGACACTAATGACTTACTCACATCAATCAATTTCGTACCGGTGGCTTTTTGGGTGGGACAAATGACAGCAACGACAGACGAGCGACGAACCCCGGAGAAGATCATCCCATTCCAGCTCGTCATGATTGCGCGCCATCATAATCATGGTTGGCCGAAAAAAAAAACACAAAAACTGCTCCCCGTTGGTTTTTATTGACATCTTCCAGCCTCCAACGCGACAGTACAATGTAACGAGGCGCACATCGCTTCGTCTGATGATGCTTATTAAACAGCAAATGCACCGCAACAGCCCTCCGTGGCGTTATGTCATGACGCTACCAATTACAGAGCGAAATTTCCCCACTCTCCAGACTCCCGGTGGTAGAAGTCGGCAATAAAGCGTCCGCCTCCGCTGCCCGGTAGGTGTCCGGTTTGCATCCCGGGGTGATTTATTGGCATCACTGGACGGACGGACGGACGAGTCATAAAGCGCAAGTAAAAGAGAGGAAAATGATTCCCTTTCTTGCGTAGCGCCAGCTATCGACGTGCCAATCGCCGGCTTGGTGTGGTTCCGGTTGAGACCGGCTTTATGGCCTCCAATCGCGTGGTCATTAGCCAAAATTGGACATTTTGAATACACTTTCTTGCCGGTTTTGGGTCGGCAAATGCTCACAATGTTGCAAAGCGGCCAAAGGTGGAGATCGGTTTACGATCGGGACTGGCTCGATCCTGGTGCGCTTGCAAGGATCGCCTGGTAGACGAATCGTCGATTAACAAACCAGCTCGGGAGGCATTTACGAGTCGCTTGTGAACGCCCAACCATGCGAGTCATCAAACGACACAAAACAACAAACCTGGTTTCGAGTTACGTGGACCCGAATAAATCCTCCCGGAATGTGTTCTGTGTCTGTGGTACCGCTTTGTTTCGATGACTTGCGAAGAAACGCTTCGCTGAGGTTAAACTTCACTAAATTAGATCATTGTTTGGCCGACTCCAGCATCTCCAACGGTGGCTGTCTCGCGCGATGCGGTCCGATTCGTTCCGTTGGGGTTTTGGTTTTTCTTGGAAACCCACCATCCAACGTGGGGATCGGAGTAACGATCTACGACCGAAATATTCGATTGATTGAAGCCTTACATCTGGGACAGGTTTGACGTCTTGATCGTATCCGGTCAGCATCCGAAGGTTCTTGGGCTCCACGAGGTACGACAACAAAGGCAAAACCCAGCCAGTTCGGATCGCCGTGGAAAAGGGCTTAAATTACGTACTTTGTTTACATTTTAATTGACCCAATTTTCCCGATCTTCGTCGCTCAAGGTGAAGGGGGCGTTCGACCGCGAGCGCCCTACTCGAGGTGACCATCCGCAACACCTTCCGGACGGTCGAGCACGATCGCTCGTTTGTGGGTTCGCTGTTCGAGCCAGCCCTCATTTGAGCAATTGCTCTTCTACCAGACTGGCCGCCAATTCCGGCCACCAAATCAAACCGATCGTGCACGCCTAAAGACGACACGCGGCCCCGGCTGCCTGCGACAATGAGTCAGTTGATTCAATTTAAAATGAAATCAATTTCTGCTCACGTCGATCGTACTTCACCGGCGTCCTCGGTGCAACGTGAAGGCAAATGCGGAACAGTCACGTCCCAACAGAAGACGGTCGAAGATCAATTTGGGTCCCAATCAGCATCATCCCCTTAACGGAGCGACCGTTAATCAGCGCTCCATTCGCTCCAGAGCGAGTGCCGTTTTGCTCCAGAAGATCGCATCTTCATCTGGCGGCATCTGCGAGCGAAATCAAAGCGATCGCTCATAATCGGATCACTCGATCGACACGACCGGAGACGTGATCGGTTCACATTTTTGAGCTGCGCCGTTTTTAGGGCGCCTTTCCTGCCTTTGCTCCCAAATGGACGGTCCCATCCTCGGGCGATTTCACAGCGTTAGCTGGGCGTTATTTATTGAGCAGAACTCCTCTATTCATCTACGCTTCAAGGCTCACCGGACTCACTCCATTGGTTCGTGGTGTCCCTCGTACGACGCTCGAAGGTCACGCATAGCTCCGAGATAAGTTACCCCCTCGCCAAGAGGCCTTTGTTAAACCGATTCCGGTCAGGACTCGCGAGAGGTCTGCCGATCAACAAGACTAGGCGTTGGTCGCGCCAGTGATGTGTGAAAATTATGTACTTACCAAGTACACTTCCTGCTTCGCGGGAAGCATTATCTAACACCGATAGCCACACACACGCACACTTCATAGCCCACTGGTTACGACCTTCAAGGCGAGCGGTTTCGGATCGGAATTTTTAATCAACTCACTTAGGTGGAGGTGGAGGTCTAACACGGCGTGGCTAAAGCTACGGTACGAACCGGAAACGCTTGCTCAAAACAGCGTCCAATTATTAGCCGCGACATTGCACAAGGTATAAGAATCGGAGGGACGTAAAAACATCACCTACCGACGCACCGAAAAGGTTACCGATAAAGTTGGATTCGTGGCTTCGGAGATCACTCAACGGCACGCCCGTAAACGAGCCTGATCTCATTTAAATCAACTTAAAATGCGCGTTCCCCCGTTCGGTCGCTTTTCCGATGGCTTTCACTGCAACGCGCTGCAAGTGCACATGACAAATGATACTCTCCTGGCGGCTGCCTCGCTTTGATCCTTCGTTGCCCTTAATTTTCACATCACTCTTGCTCGGTCGCGAAGGGCAAAACCAAATCATCCACACACCTGCCCGTAGGGAGTTGAGGCGTGAAAAGTCCAGCACCGGGAGTGGTCACAGAATGTCCCGATCGCAGTGCAGTTGACCACCCGGATGTGGTGTCGGGGCGTTTTCTAAAATAAACATTTACGCAATTTACGTGCACGGGGGGTTTTGTTTTTTGTTTTGTTTTTGCTCGAACCTCCAGTTTGTCTCAACGCCCGTGCCCAGGCATTGTTGCGGCCTGACAAGACGCATTAATTATTCGATTCATCGATCACAGCCCGGCACGGCGTAAGCAGCCTTACGAATCGATTTGCCCCGCGGGCGAACGACGTGGAGCGCAAAGTAGAACTGCATCGGAGCAAATCGTTAAAAACAAACGCTTTGTAATTGCCATTTCCAACTGGACCGAGAACAGAAGCGCCCATGGGCGCACCAGCCGATATGGCTAATTATCTGCGAGGGACCATTTGGCCTCGTTTGCGCCCCGCACTGGGCCGGCCCCTGGCGAGCCTCCAGCACGGAGAAGGGCTGCTGAGCCTGGCGCAGGAATAAATCATGATCAATTAGCGTGAAATAGGAATAATGCCACGGAAAGCGAAAGCGAGCCGCGAACGAACGCTCGGAGCCAATTGAGGATCGCGAAGAAACGCGCACGAAACAATAAACGCGGGTTGTTTGCATTTTAAGCTCGCCGTAAAGCTGTAACGATCTAGCTAGATAAGAAAGCCAGTGCCAGGTGAGTTGTAATTGAGACGAACCGGACCACTGGATTTCCTGCGGCACTATTAGCAGTCAACCTGCAGTTTAAATCACTTTCAACTGGCCACTGATGCTGGACGGGGGAGAAAATTCCTTGAAAATTACAGTAATTCATTTGTAACGGCCTGTCATGAATTTCCCTGTTGTTATACGACGAGATAGCATCGCGCTAGATTCCGCCCCATCGAATTGGTGGGCGCTTGCGTTCAATGCCACGTGCATTATGGGTGCAATGATATATTCGCTTCTTGAAATTGACTTCGAGCGACTTCTGGGCACGGCCCGAGTTTGTGTTGGTTCGCTAGTCTCCTGGTGTCAGTAACGACCGCCTGTAATTATATAATATCTATCATTAATAAAGCCCTTCTGCAGCTTCCTCACGCCGCGCTCGATCTTTTCTTTTTGCTCCCGGTTGCGCGCACCACCCGCAATTGAGCGGCCATTATTTTCCTCTCATAAATATTCAGATCAATCGGTTCATGTTTCGATTACGATTGCCCAGGCCGTGCTGATGTCAGGTTATTTTTTCTCCTATTTTTCTACGTTGCACACCAGATGACGTGCTCTAGCGGACGGAACCGGTTCGAAACCGTTTGGTCTCCGCCAGAGTGACGTCGGTTTATTCGACAGACCCACCACCCGCATCCCTGCGAGTTTAACGATCCTTACCGATCTGGTAGCCTATCGTGCCGTTGCATCTCATATTTCAATCACCAGACTCGGGGTAGTCGCCTGCACGTCCATCGCGCCATCGATATCACTCGCATACAAACGTCAATTGTTTCACCATCGGTCAAGTTCCTGCGTGTCGCACCAAACCGGCAGCTATAAATATGCCAACCGAGCCCGCGGGGAATTTTTACCTAACTGAAACAATTAGATTCCGGTATGGCAACGTTGCATATCGAGTCTGATACAGCTCGCTGGGAAGGATATTGGTTATGAAAGAGATATTTATATTGACCGTTGACGGATAACCAGCAGAAAGTCAGGCTGGTCGACAAAAAAGTTCCCTCAATTGATCCGTCTACTAGATTATTAGATTTATTACGCTTGTTAAATAAACTAGACCAACGGTCCAACGATCTAGCTAACGATCAGCAGCATTCATGATCGCTCGAGGCTCGTCACGTTACTTTCCAAGGAATACCCGTGATGAAACTTAATTGGCACCGCAATAATCTTCCTCATCTGCTCATAAACGTGTCTAATCGGCATCACAATCAGCACCGGTGGCCAGTTCCACGAGAGAACAATTACAGCTGAATGTCAATGTCATCGAGTCTAAGCTCCACGTCGAATGTTCCTTCACCAGGGATCGATCCTTCACGCGAATGTGCTCGTTTATTACGCCGCTATGACGATCGCGTGCTTTTGGGTTGGGCTAGAACTTATTTTCCGAGCCCCATCTGCGCCCTTTAGCGCAATTACTGACCAATTGTTCAAATGTTTCGTGGTCTATAAAAACGCCAAGAACACTTTCACTTGCTACCCAAGCGAATGGACAGGGATTCGATGCGCAGTAGAGAAATCGCATTGAGCTGATGTCATTTATAATTAAAGTTGATGTCATTTCCACAACAAATGCTTAGAATAAGACCGAATCAGAGACCATTTCAAGGAATGTTTGGGTAAGTTTTCCTCATATGCGTTAGCGAAAGTTACGTACCATTCCGTATCGCCTTTTCTTCGGCTGCTGACTGCTGGAAAGCGAGTTTTACCGTGGAAATCAGGCAGCATCCACGCTCACCCACGGCACCGTACCATACCGAATCATAAATCTTTTCATAAATGAATTATTCATCGATTGCTGGCTGAGCTGACTGGCACTCTGACGTGTCATGCGCCACGCTCAACCAGCTGCCTTCAACGTAGTGTCTCCATTTTTAGGCAGCCCTATTGTTGGACATTGTATCGCAATGCCTCCCGCTTATCGTACCCTCTCACTTTCCCATCGAGCGTGGCTGGAGAACAAGAGCGACCAAAAGCCCGATGACCGCAAAGTAGCCCCGTGCGATCGCGCACAATGTTTATCTTTTCGCACAGATCCGCACCCTCTCCGAAAGCCTAATGAACCCTTTTCTTATTATTTCGTTCGCACTCGGCGCGTAATCTGATCCTATTTTTAACACCGATCGACAGAACTGGCCGTCCTAGGCGCACGTGGAACCACGAGGGCTCTCGGCGGCTCGATTAATCGTGCGATTCCGTTCTTCGATATGGGGCACACAAATATCACGCATCGAGTGCGCAGATGACGCAGTTGGGGCTGCAAATGGAACCGTTTGACCCTCGAACATCCTTCCATAATGAGCTCGTGCCAGCTGAGAGCAGCCATTGTGGAACCGTCACCGCGTTAAATGGCTCGCCTAGAAGAATGGAACGCTCAATGTCGGCATCTTCGCAGTGGCCTCGCATATGTTTCCCTTCTTCGGGGCTAGGCTAGACCACAAGGAGGAGAAAAGAACACTGAGGACTCCAATTCCTTTGATCATGTGGCCCAAATTCCGCACCAAACCGTATCGATCGATGAATGGAAGACGAAATGTGGCACAAAATGGCAAGTTTCATGTTATGCTCCGGTTTCTTTTGCTCGCGCCAAAGGCGACGAATAAACTCGCATCTCACTGGCACACACTGCTCCATTCAGCGATCGAGAGTGTTTGTGGCCGATGGCGAGCCACGCCGTGCGAGCAAGCGTATGAAAAATAGCGCTCCAGCTTGCTCCATTGTCCGCACAACATACGCCACACGGTGCAGATCATGATCACGCCAATGTCCGATCATGATGCTGGCGTTTTTGCCCATTCCGACCTGTGCGAGAAATTGAAACGAATTGTTCGCGCACCCGCAGCTCCCGAAGGGTGTCCGGTTTTGGATGTTGCGTCACGATCAAGCCGCGATCCGTCGACCGGACCCAAAACGTCTAATCTTGGGCGCCATTGAGCATATCTGCCCTTTAGCTGATATCCTGCTCTCTCTCTCGCGCGCGCGCACATGCCCTCTCTTGAAGGCTGATAAGACAGTAAAACGGCCCTTCCTGGAACTGGAACAGGAAGAATGTGGCCGAAGAAAATGCGGTACCTCCCACCGATGGCTGCTCAGCGATTGTGTTGTGGCGTTGCTATGATTCATTTTCCCCCAGCTGCTCGGACATACAATAATGAAGAATCCAGTCCACTTCCACTACAATGTTTGCCCACCGCCCTTTCGGCATTCCTTAGGCGCATGCAAATGCAGCCGATGGGCTGATGGGCCGATGAACGATATCGCGTGCCTGCATCGAAGGGCCGAACCTCGGGCGCCTCTAACGGAGCCTTTCGTGCAGACAAACCGCAGTCGACCAATCATCGGCAAATCAACGCAAATTTACCAATTATTTCCACCTAAAATCCGCCTATACAACCTGCTCCAACAATGACCAATTAAACATGGCTCCGAGTGGGAGGGGGAAAGATACAACCCACTCCATCCCAACCACCCATCCAGGGGTGTCGCGTGGGGTGCCTAGCGTATCGTGGAACCATATTTGCATAGACCGTTACCGTCAGCCGCACGGTACGTCGCGCAAAAGACGTGTTATTAACGACGCCCCGGCAAGCCTTATCTCTACGCATAAAGAGGGTGTGACGTGAGGCTGCAGTAGTGAGGAAAAACACAGGCACGAAAAGGCTCATCCCTCCATGGAGTGCAAAAGAATCTCTCCCCTCTGGGCAGGCATTATCGGTCAGTAAATCACGAAGATTAATTTGTGTGCCTTCAAGTCGCACCGTCGTGGAAAGTGAACGCAGCTCGTTCGTGAATGGAAATAAATCGCAAATGTCCTACGCCGGGTCGTGGAAAAAAATTCGGAAAAGAGGCACATTGCCGTGAAATTGGAGCACTCAAAACCACAAAAGCAACTAGCACACGTAAAGGGCTCCAAATGCGAACGATCGATGGCTGTCTTCCTGGAGCGAATTCCCAGGCGATCGTTCAACCGATTGTTTCGCAGGGTCTTGGGTTGCTGAACAATTACTTCATTCGATAGGTTCTATCCCTCGACAGGGTTCCAAAGAGTAGCCCATCTAATGAAACTAATCCATCGCCCAAACAATTGAGCCCCGTTATGCTCATCGATTGGGTCGGATTGAAAGCGACGATACGCATCACGATGAAGATGTCTTGCGAATCCAAGACTCCAAGTGCCATCTGCTATCTACTTCTAAGCCCCTAAGGGCCGTGAGAAATTCGAGTGGGAACGACGTGGCTGAACCATAGCCGTGCTGTGACCTCCACCGAGACCGAAGGTGTGACACTCTGCGCTGAAAGCCTGCTCGAACTTTTCCCTTCATTGAATCTCTACGATGGTGAGGGACGAAATTGATTTGCGAAATTGGTGCTTAATCGCTGTCATCGACGTCGGGCATTGTGTTGCGCCAGCAAGGAAGTGCCTCGACGCTAGAACTAGAATGCAGGAAGTCCAAAACAATGCCAGCCCCGTCTGCATCCACGCCCTCGGAAGCAAATGTCATACCCAAGCGACGGCGAATGACTCCGCAAGTCGCCCTTGTACCCGCGGAAAGGCGCGTTCAAGCTCTCTGAGCCTGACTCCGGCGACTTCAAGTAACGATGAATCGATTAAAACTATGCGAACGAGATCATTATCGCATGCAGCGCGGCGTACCGAGCGATGAATAGCAACAAATCGGTCGGTTCGAGCGAGTTGGCAAGACCTCCCTGGAAGGGTCTCAACTCCAACGATCGCTGCATCGATCCACGAAACGCCCGGACCGGCACGTCAACGCTGGGGCCAATAAATCATGTACTAATTTCAATCAAAACTCATTTCCCCCGTGAGCCAGCACTTCTCGTGACAAACGCGAACAATCGATCATCGAGCTAATTATCGAAAAATCTCTCTCCCACTACCACCTATCGCCACAACTCCTTCTGCCGTGACACTCTGTGTTTGATTTGATTTGGTCCCGATCAAGAGTAAATCCCAATTCGCCGCTGCTGTCAGCCGGACGGTTATTGATGAGTTAATAAAGATGTATATCCTGCCGGCGCTGCTCGAGAAGCACGACCGTAATGACGCGATCCTGGACGCCAGCGGAACGATAGCCCAAGAGCTCCCGTTCACCCAATCGCCATTCTTTGCTGGCGGAAACGGAACGACGATGCGGCTGACGAATTGCTACTCCCCCAGGCAAACTGACGAGTTTGGCTCGCTGACGATAATCGCCAGCGAATTAGCTCACTCAACCTGACAAAAGAAATCATCCGAACGCGAGCGTGATAAAATATGAAGCCCAGTCCTGCCAGCAACACAATGCACGTCTGCTGATGATGAGGATTACACATTTATTTCCATTTTCTCGCCATCGCTAATGTTTGCCCGAGCTCCGTGCGATTACCACGGCCACGGACGAGCCACTATTTGGGTTGAAAAATCCCCAACCGTGAGTCTCCTATTCACGGTGCCGCAGTTCTGGCGCGTTGTCCTTTATTTATGCTCCTTCCACGCGGTTTCTTCGCAGCTCGCAGGTTTGGTTTGCAGCTGGCTGAGCAAATATTTACCTTTACCCGAAACGATATCTTTACAACCCCGACCCAAGAACCCCGTTGGATGCTGGCGAACGGGTAATGAAGAAGGTAATCGCGAAATTCACTTCCCTTCTCTCCGACAGTGCAGCAGAGCCGCGATTGCAACGGATCCGGGCGGAGATTAGTGGAACGTGAAACAAGTGTCAGCGGTACTTTTCAAATAAAACGCCCGAAAGCAGTCGACAGCCGATGCCGGCTTTGCGCTACGGCAGAAGGCCGTGCAACAAATGAAGAAGCAAAAAAACCCAAGCAATCCGATCAAGCGCTGCTCCTCTGACGCGAAAGTCAACGGAAAAGCGAGACCAAGCGGACTCCAAAAGCCAGCGAAATCCAGCGACGAACGGGCGTCACAAGATCGAAAATCGGATTGAACCCTGCTGTCATTTTAATGCTCGTCCTTTATGCACAGTCCATGTGTTTGCAGCGAGTGTGCTTGTGTGTGCGTGCATGTGAGTGTGTGGCTCCTTCGGGGCAGCCGCAGGATCACCGGGAGACGCAGCGATTACGGTGGGCACAATCTTCGTTCTCTACAAAATTAACATGATTGATCTTTTATGATGCTGATAATTTATTTCTTCCTGTTGCGAAACCGCGCGACCTGCGCCTTGCATCCTCCCGGCCATCTCATCCGGTCGCATTTGTCTCACTCAATCGCCCAATCGCTTCGCTCGATTGGATGACCTTTTTTTTCCTTCGCAAAAGCCTCACTCCCAGAAGGCAGCGAAGTAAGAAGATTTTGGGGCGATTTTTGAACTTTTATTACGTTCGTTTCTTTCTCCTCGTTTAAATCACCGCGCGACCGTTGTCGCGAGGACCTCGACGCTTTCCGAACGAATGCCGCAAAGTGGAACGCTTTGTCCTGTTGCGATTGCGATTCGATCGGTTCGATAAGCCAAATTCCGTCCTTCTGTTCGGTGCCAGGCCGGCCTCGACCGCGGATCATTAATTCCCCGATCGTTCGGTCACTCGCGCTCGATCACCAGGCCCTGTCAGGTGGAACCGGCTACCGTGTGCCGCAGCCGGGCGAAACAGAAAAGCAACAGCAGCAACAAAAAATAAATAAACTACTACCTCATAATAAACCGCCAATTGATTCTTTATTCCGATCGAACGAAAGATTGTAAATTGTCTCCGGGGCGTCGTCGGTATCCGCATCGCGCCCCTGCCGGGAGGCCGCTCGATTCGCGGTTAGCTAAATTCGAACGCCAACCAGGAACTCATTACGGAACGCCCCGGCCAGTCGTCTAACTGCGCCGTCGATCGGGCGACTCCGATGGTGTGAAATAAATGAACGACTTCGAGTCGATCGAGTGGCGCTCGAGCACGGTGTGGAGAGGCCTTCGCGTGTACTCCTTAATTATCGAGCCGGCTGATTCGAGCAGCTCTTACAGGAAGTAAAGGTGCCACCAGCACGGGATCAGACACTGTTTAGAGCGATTCTGTCCCGTCTCGACCGCGCCTAGTATTACGATTCTGATCAACACACACACACACACACTCGCGGAGACGACCAGGAGAACAGGTTCCACCTCGAACACGCCTTAATTACGATGAAGGGGCAAAATTTAGTTGTCAAAAAATCCATATCCTACGCGTCTCTCGACCACGAGATCGCGCTCCTTCGCTTCATCGATCGCACGCAAGCAGCCACAGGACGAAGGACGAGCGAGCGATGGTGCAAACGCAATGATTTATTACCCAACAATTTTCGTGCCCTTACGCGGGCCGTGTCCGGGCGCACGTAAAACAAAGCTCGAAAATCGATCTCCTTGGGAGCGCACTCTCGCAGGGCCTACTTGTAATCACGATTAAGCCATTGTGGCACCTGACTGCAGTGACTGTCCAGGTCCTGGTTCGCCAGGGCTTCGGACATTTGATCGACCCGGACGCTGAACCGGCGCGCCACTAGGCAGGGACGCCAGCACCAGCGAAGTGTGAATATACGATGTGCGAAGTGTTATCAGGTTCGCCATAAATTCATTTTTCAAACATGATGTCTTCCTCAGATTTTGTTTGCACTCCTTTCTGCTTTCTACGGACCGGTCGGATGCCGGCCTCTGCGACCGGTACGCGGAATTTCGTGGAAGTATCGGACGCCCAGGAGATGATTGACGATGCTCGGGAAAAAATTGAAATTTATGTATGCCGGAGTGTGCACCCTTTTTTCGAGATGCAACCCCTGGCTGACCGCGGACCGCTGGGGAAGCCGATTGAAATATTTCAAGAATGCGACAAAGAGTAAGATTGATTGCCGCCCCGTTGATGAAGATCTTCGGATCGGGCGCGATCGGGAAAAGATCAAACGATCGCGAGGGGTTGAGCTTACGCAAAAGCCCACCAAAAACCGAGCTGCACTAAGGCTGGTTAGAGCCCTTCAGGCGATGGGCGCATTTCCGAAACGCACCCCAAAAAAATGCCCAGCTCCCAGGCTCCAGCTGCTCCGGGAGGTGATAAAAATCATCCCTTACGATCGCTCGATCGCAGGGGTGATTTATCTCGGCTACATTAATTTCACACAAATCAAGCAATTATTTCATTTTTCAACGTCACCTTTGTAAAACAAAATTTGGCTTTATGAGGTCTTTATCATATTTGAGAGCTACTCGGTTGCTGCGGTTGGTAATTGTGATTGAACATTATCATAAATGGGCCGGATAATGAGGGATGGCTCATGAGCTGTGTTGCTTTTCGACTCGAAGGAAGCCCAAATTCATCAATTAGTGCTTCGACTGGGGGTAAATTGAGCCAAACCGCGTTTAGCAGCGCTCGACAAACATTTCGATTGCATCCCAGCCAGTCGGACCGGGTTTACTTTGTCGTTCGGGCTATCGATATTTTAATCGAACAAGCTTTCCACGCGCATACCATTCGGACAGCGCGACACTCGTTTCTGCCAGCGTTACACAGGCCCGCGCTTAATAGCGGTCTCACTCGCGGTATGTAAATCGCCCTTTATACCTTCCCCACATATAATATCGACTTCCCGCACGGGATCCTTCGCGTCCTGGGAGAGCAAGCCCTGGGGTCAGCACTCGGGTGTTCCGAGATTTCGGCAGATACTCGCACGATTCCTGTCGCCGATGTCGCGATCGCGATCGCCGCCAGTTGAGCCGCCCGGAAACTCGCCACGCCACCGGTTCGACATTGTTTGCTCGCACAAACGGCTGCCACTTAACGAAAAAGCGAGCGATTCGGAGCAGCCAAACGAAAAAAAAAGGTCACACAAATGGCGACAGTAACGACACAGCATCGCACGGACGTACGGGAACGCGGCGGGACCAGGCGGCCAAGTGGCGAGGCCGATCAGTCGATGTTCAACAATGATTACAAGGTTCCAGGAGCACGCAAAATGTTGTATTGGAAATTAAAACTTATTTTAGACCATGCACAGCGGCCCAGTAGGGATGGGTGAGGGTGCCGGACGTTAAGTACATGTTAAAATTCCCATAAGACATGGCTTGATTATTTCGGATGGCCAATTTTTCTCCACCTTCGTTCGCTCGGGTCCCAGCCGCCGGAGGAAAATGCATCGGACGGTTGCAGCTACAAAAAAAAGCAAACCACGAAACGCCGTAACAAGGGACCCTTCGAGGCCGAAATATGTTATCGCTCAATATTTTAACATTTAAACGAGCGAAACCGGTGGAGTACAACGCGCTGGGCCACCGCTAGGCCAGCGGCCAGGCCAGGCATTCCGCGCGCGAGCGAGACCGGCGGGAGAAGTTTAAACATAATTTTTATATCAAATTATCTGCATTATCACGAGACGTCGCCGAAATCGGACCGCGTAACATACACCCGGCCTGGCGCGAAAGGGAGCCCAGCGCGGGCCGCTGTTAATAAAATTATTATTTATGAAACGCCAGACGAGCTATGAAACAAGCCTCGCCAACCGGTGCTCGGTGCCTGGTGCCACCAGCATCCGCCGTCACCGCCGACGACTAAATTGCGAGAAAAGCGCCCTTTCTGCCGCGAGGGCGCAAAGGGCGAAGACGAGGCAAGAACCGCTCCAGGAGGGAAGACCGAAGAAAAAAAAAAACAACAGCAAAAAACGACGCCCCAAACACGCCGTTACAAAACCCGGCCCATGATGATCTTGCTGATGCATGCGCGTTTATCTCTCCCCATTGATGCTTGTTTTCACCATGATCGCTTTTATTTAAATATAATAACTTAATAAAACTTGATATTTATTTTCAATTTCTCTTTTTTATTTTCGCACGGTATTCAGCCGTGATGAAGCGCGAATTGTGTCCCGAGCCGCAATCTTGGGGCTTGTTTGTCCCTTCGTGTTTAACCTCGTTCCCGTTTTTTTTTTCGAGTCTACCGCACCCGTCCCTCTGGCCCTGGCGGTGGGATTCTGATCGATCCGTATGCATCCGGGGGAGCAAAATCGACTTCTTTAAATCGCGCCACCGGCGGACGGGACTTGGTGAACCAGAGGGAGCCAGGGCCGGGGCCGGGGCCGGTGTAATTTTCAGTCATTATACATCGATCAGAAATTCGAATTAACATTTTCCCATCTGCAACGAAGCAAGAAGTGATAATAAACGGCTTGCGTTCCGACGCTTCGATGTCTAAATAAAGCAATTTACGTTTGCAACCCCGAATCCGTCCAGAACTGCCCATTGCCTCTTGCAAACGGCTCGGCTCTCTTTTGGGCTCGGCTCACTCCAAAACGCAAATGATATTTCCTCGCACCGCGATCCCGGTGAGACCACTTAATGACCACCCTCGGGATTTGGCACTTGAAATGTGATAAAAATTACATCATACTCACACACACGCACACACACTGACGGCACAAAAGAGCAGCTCGCTTTCTCGCGCCAACTGCAACGCCAAGTGCCGCCCGTCAAATCCGGACATGCGAAACTGCAATCGACACTTCTCGAGGGCTCGCTTTGGGTCGGGTGTATTTTTTTTTGTTTTGCTTTGCCACTGGCCACATCGCAAAGGGCCAGCGACTTGCCATGCTGCCGAAATCCGCGCACCTTCGAGATCAGAATCGGATGAAGTTCAAGCCTAAGTACCGTCGTCGACTAATTACAAACGTGATCATCATCATCACCAACGGCAGCAGCGAGCAACATTATGGTCGTGCCGTGGCGATGGCGTCCATCAAAAGATCGTTCACTTTATGTACTTTAACACCAGCTCGCGAGAGCTGTAATTTTTGGCTGTAATTTCCATCCAGCGAGTCGCACTCGCAGGTGACGGGCTCGATGTTGCCGTTTGTGTTTATAAATCGCAGGCCCTTACGCGAGACTCATCTCGGGTGGATTACAGAGACCGTGATCGTCGTGAGCTCGTCTGATGCACTCACGCTTTTCATCCAGGATGCTTTATCGCGAGACGAATGGGTGCTCCAAATTGCCGAAAAGTGGAGTAAAATCACACCGCGGATTGTTACACATATCAATACTAATTTATCACGTCCCTTTCCACGGCTCTTCGGTCGCTTGCGCACGGTGCTCGGGCCAATATATCATATGGTCGTTTTCTTGCAGGTCACAGACGGCATTCCGCCTCCTAAACAGGTTTCCACGCACTGGCCGGTGTCGAGACATTGGTCAAAAAATGGCTAAACTTCCCGGCTGCACTTGCAGTTGGTCCCCGGGTGCATCGCAATGCGCTGACCTCTTCAGCGACGGCCTCGTTGGCGCAGGCATGCGATTGTTGAGAGCAACGGAACCAACAAAAAACATTCTCTCCTCATTAGGCTCCGATATCAACGGGTTGATAAGCCAAAAATCCCGACCCAAGCACGTTTCACGGTTCTCATTGCACCGAAGGACATCGTGAGGGATTGTTGGTCGGAGTCAGCGGATACTTTATCCCGGCTCTCATGCGCCTGCATATGGATCGGGGTCGAATGATTTATTTTGCATTTCTTATCAGAACGAGCATGGGAGCCAGCTCGTCGCGGTCTCGGCCATGTTGTGGTGCTGGTGACCTAGCGGATTTTAGAACCACTACCTTGGTGCTGTTGTATGGTGTTCCGAGGGATCGCGTTAAATCGGGTTTCGGATGGCTTCCAAGGAATAAGAGAAAAAGTGGTCGTGACCGGTCGAGACCGTTTTTAGGGTGCAAAATATTTGCATTTTATTAAGGTCGGTTGACATGAAGGAATACGAGAAGACACGTTACTGTACAGTGAATTTTATGATTTTTGGAAGCCACCGGATTATTTTTGAAAGCACACAAAATGCTTAAGGGTTCGATTGGGTATGATATAATTATCTAGGAGCCATTTGAAAATGTTAAAATTTTTAAACAAAAAAGTCGTGTATCTCCAGTAAACCCAGCTTGGAAGGGCCATTTTTTAAATGTCCAACTCGAAGCCAAACCCATGGCTTGCTCCTGGATTCGATGGGCAACTTTCTCTTTGCCAGCCGACCGACGAATGAGCTGCTCGCATACCACGGAAAGAAGAAAAAACGAAATCCTGAGTGCGTGTACATTGTACCGAGCGAAAAAGTAAAACCGATAACCTCTTGAGCTGCATCGCTGCAAAACATCCAAAAAATCCTTGACACTATAAGGTGGAGCAACCCTCGCCATGGGCATGTGTTCGTGTCCTATCGCACGACCGAGCCCGTGTTCCTCGTGAACCACGCACGCCGAAACAGGACGGCAAAACGTCGTGCAGGTCCTTCGACGTCGCTGGCTTCTTAGCCGTATTGACCGCGTTGGAAGGCGGATTCTTCTCCGAACTTTCCCCACGAATTGACAGCCAACATCAGCCAGGATCCGGGTTGTAGGCAGGCATCATGCAAAACCGATCCGTGCCCAGTGCGACCTCCGGATTGGTCGGATAGTGTTACCCAAGGGATCGGTGGGTCTTTTTGCTTCACGGCCGCGTTTTACCTTTTGACTTCGCACAGCCCGCCTTTCGAGGGATCGGTGGCCCTCCGTGGAGGCATTGTTTTGCGTCCAAATGCCGGTTTTGGATCGCCGAATGTCGGCAGGAGCGTACAGTAAATTAAAAATCCGTGTTCACAGCCATGGGTCACTTAATCGGCATCGATAAAGTAGCAGAAGCGATGATGATGTTGAGCATCTTTCTTCGCCTTTTTCACCTACTGATCACTTTGCGATCTTCACCGATCGAGCGGCATCGCTTCGACGGCAGCATCGATAGCCTTGCCAAGATTATCGCCCTGCAAAGTGCCGCCTCGTTGGCTCGCGAGAAGTGCAGATGCGAGCGAAAACGAAATCATAAACGGCTGGCACGCATTCCGCTGCTTTTATGGCGAATTTAATCGAATTTAATTCTCCTGCCGTCAAACTGCACCATCTCCGACTCGTCCTTCCAACATCGTACTCCTGTTTAGTGGCCGGTTTGAGGTTCCATCAGCATTATCCTCGTCTCGAGAAAAGATTTCTCCTATAGCCTACCTGAGCCTCCGCGTCCAAAAACCTACATCGAATGCGAGTCCCCGAAATTGGCTGCGTCAACACACGCACAAATCAAAGCGAACAACCCGAGATCTTAAAGGCAAACGAAGTTTAAATCCTCTTTCGCGGCATTGAGGCCGAACATAACGCTAATAGTAACTCTATCGATGTTGGCCACGTAGGTGCAAATGCACTTTGCGCCGGTCGCTGTAGGCCACGGTGATCATTTTGAGTTCTTCGCTTCTTTTCTCGCATTCGCCAAATTTTCACTCCCCTTTCGGACACACTTGTATTGCGCTCGATATTTAAATATTGATATCTTTATATTCAATAAAAACCTATCTCTTTTGGGGTCTCGGTACATGGGTAACATTTCGGGCTCCAATTTTATGTCGCCGGTTTGTGGAACCGGTTCCAAGCTGTGGTCCTCGCCATCGTTTTCGGTCCATAATTTCGTTCCACCGGCGTGAGCGAAAAAAAGCGCTACAAATGTTCCCCGGCAGCATTACACAATTTTAGGCATTATTGAGCACTAATCCATGTATGGCCATTTTCAATCAGAGCGGCTCCCAAAAGTGCTTCCCAGCTCGTGCGAACGGAAACGCTTTTGTCTAAGGTAGGTTCGTTCGTGGCGTGAAAAAGGTCAGCGAATCGGCGAGCATGCAGAAGATGGACCGAGCTCCCCCAGGGCTGGCTGGCTTGGGTAGCCTGACCTGCGGTAATTATTAAATCCATAAAAGCGCAAACCAATCGCAAGCAACTGGCAGGTCCAATTCCGTAGCATTCTTTATCGCACGACCAGCGATGAAATTAAGAAAGCCATCCCGAGCAAAACGCTAAGAGCATGTCGTCCAAGGGAACGGTTTTCCGCGGGCACCGTTTCACAGCCGGTTAGTTGTCTCGTAAAATAACACTTCATTAAAAACTTTGAACCGATTCGCACGAAAATGTTTTCGATCGAATATTTTGCCTCCACAGCTCGCCGGGCCAAGTGCATTTAAACACAAGTGATCTCCCAACTGGCTGATCGGGTCGATACTCTTGGACGTGTTCTGGGAAACTCTCCTCACGATTGGAATCTGGCTTCGATTAAAAAATCATAAACCCGCAAAAATAACGGCTTCTATAAAAGCTTGCATTTTTAACTTTCTTTACGATCGTGTCGCGTATTTTGGAAATTCATACGCCTGCCCATCGAGCACGGTGGCTTCGCAGGTAGATCCAAATCTAATGGACAAGTTTTTTTTCCCTCCCGAATAATATTTCTGCTTCTTCGCTTAAAAGAAAAAAAATCTTTAGTCTAAATCGATTGGCTTACCCTTTTAGCCCCTGAAGCATATGCTATAAACGCTATTTTCCATGAAAACTATTCGCTTTCGACACATGTCGATCGTCGATCCCACCGCCGCGTTATGCGGGCGCGGTATTAAAGAGAAAGGATTTTTAAACTCTTACGAAATGCAACGAAACTTGCAATTTAAGAAAATGTATCGCGCAAAAACTTGCCATCAAAAGCACCTCGTTAATTAATGCCCCTTATGTCTGATACAATTATAAACCAAAAAATCTGTACACACCCCGTACAAAAAAACTCGGTCCCTTTGTGGCTGTTCCAAAACCGCTTGCAGAATGTCCTATCGCGGTGTCCTACTTTATGGAAAAGTCACTCCTTTCCGGGTACCCCTTCAGAATACCCAACCCAACCTCGGAGGCCCATTCGTCTTTCGGTTAACGACATCAAAAGTAAAATGTGGCCCAACTTTTCACCATTCGATCGCCAGCGCTCGGCAGGACGAATCGGGTATATGCGATCGCTAAACTTTCCCCCATTTTCTCTCACTTTTTTCCCCGATTGCTTTGTGGCCGGTTGGTGGAGGAGAGTCTCAGTCAGCCAGCAGAAAACAGACAACAAAATACCTCCACACCGCGCAAAAAACGAACAATATCACCAACATACCGCACGGAGCGCGATGAAACGCGAAAAAAAGGAACTCCACCGCATCCTGGACCAATCACGTGGGCCTGCCATTGTTCACACGTAATTTGGCCGCCGCCCGAACACGCCTGTATCCGAAGAGAAAACGAGAAACCCCGGCGACGCGCAGGCGACAGCCTCCGAAAGGCCAACGTTTTCCCCTTCGATGTGCCAGCGGTAGCCCAAAAAAAAGCCCACCAAAATAAACGAAACCTTTAAGTACGTCCTCTCGGGCCTGCTTGCGTGTGTTTTATTTTTCTCCGCTTCTCGAGCACGCTGCCACGTCCTGAAGCAGCTCGATCGAGCCGTCATACGCATCGCAAAAATTCGTCGCCAGCGTTTCTCGCCAAGGGCCAGGAGCCGCGAAGGAACAACGATCGCGAGACACGCACTGACATCTGCGAAGACAGCGACCCAACACCGACCAATCGGTCGAGGTTTCGGTTCGAGTCAGGTTCACCAGGAGGTCATTACTCATGCGAAACCGTGGACGCACCGACATTCGACGATAAATTCCCAGTCTCTTGCTGGCTCCGCCTCAGTTGATAAGACCAGGCAGAAGCGGGACAGCTCGGAGCTCGCATGGAAGGCAAGATGGAAGGGTTGAACTGGAGAAATCGCCACATGATACGCCGCAGCAGCAGTGGCGATCGACAATGTTCGCGGGAAATTACGCCCTAATGGAATAATTGTAATGATTGAGCTAAATGAGACGAATGCGAAAATTTGCCAACGTGGCCGAAGGCTCACGTGGCCATATTGCCGATCTTTAAAGCTGAAAAAATGAACACTTAAGTGATGCCCCCAAATTCTTGTTGCACTTTTGACATCTTGCATCGTGTAAATAGTCCGTTTCACACTTTCTGTCAGTGACAAACGGCATATAGCTTCCTGGAACAGCCCGGTTTGACAAGATTTTCTTCCAAAATTTGCGGGTGTAATCTACGCCCTGAGATGCCGATTTTCGGTACCAGTTCGGCAGGATGATGACGCGGACTCCAGCAACCGGTCGTCCACGATCAGTCCGGCGTTTTATGGTGAATGAAATCGAACCAAACCTAAAATGCCACACTTTACGAGCGAGGCTCCTTGGTGGATGTCGTTGTCCGCATCGAAACACACCGGAACGAGGCTGCCGGGGGTGGGCCGCGAAACGGGTTTCCGCGCAAAAATTCAACGCACCAACACTACCACAACAAGCGCCCCAATTAGACGGATGCAGCCACCGGTGCAGCAGAAACGTCGAACCGAAACCGAAACCCATTAACAAGCCTCCGTCGATCAGTATCTGGACTGCTTTTCGATGGCTTTTTGTGTCTCTCCGTGCCGTCGCCACCTTACCACAGAGTCCTTCGGTGGTTGCGTCGCCTTGGACGGCCAGAAACAACACCAGAAATCAATAAACGCCACCGAGGAGAGCCTCGCAATAAATCATACTTTATGGAGGCTCCGAACGCGATCGGGCGATCAAAATAAATTGCATTTCCAATTCACGAGCATTCCACCCGTAGTGAGCTCGTTTGCTAGATCGAGCTGTTCGGTGGCCCAGGAAGTGCGTACGGTGTGCAACGAGCTGCGCATCCGCGAGCGATACGCGTCACGGAAGGCTTCATCTCTTTGACGCCTGCTTCATGCTCGCGAGGGCGCCGGAATCCTAATTCCTACGAGTCCATCGATGCGTTTAGGGCATCGCTACTGACCTGTTAAAGCGCCGCTTAAACACCGATCACCACTCGATCGATCTCCGTTCAGCCTCATTTACGCAGCATGCAGTTAAGGCATTTTTCGGCTGAGACAGACAATAAAATTTTATCGATTTTCCGTCATTCCGGCCTGGCCCGAAGGGCGCAAGACGATCGGCAGGACTGCATCGTGCCACGTCCCATCCTGCTTAGCATCGAGTGGCATCGGAAAAGACCGCCGAACCGGGCGAGGTCGCCATGGGTCATAAAAATCTGCCGAAATGAATTGTTGAAATCGTCGAACGAGCGAAATCGTCTTCGAGGGCGCCCAAGGAATTGAGAGATAAATTCCAACCCTGCGTCAAGCATTCAAAAAGGCAGCATAAAAGTGCCGAGTAATACAAACCCCTCATTTACCCATTGACTGGGTGGAAGGACATTGCTGCACATCCTGCCGACTTCGGCTTGACCCCGGACGTGCATGAGAGACGCTTCGCAAATAAACTCACCAGCAACGTATCTTTATTTTATTGCACAAAATTACAGAACTTCTCGTTTATGATTATTGCCACATGGGGCTGGTTGTGCGTTTGCAGACTCCGATTGCTGCTTCGATCCATCCAACACGCCTTGTCGATCCTTTCGGTGCGTCGAGCCAGGGATTCACGTACCGAAAGTACAACGATTCGATTATCACCCAATCATTTCCGCTATTAGAGGGTCTCCGTTCTTTTCGATCAGCACAGCCAGACCCGATCACTGTTTGCTTAGCGTTCGATTATTACTCCACGAAATTCCCACTGCCAGCTTTGGCCAAACCTGTCCTCGAGCCAGCCGCTGCCAGCTCGAGCCTGATGTCGGTTTACTTAACCTTTGTCCGCTGGCGCCATAAACAAACAGGTGATTGTACCCCGGGCGGGCTGGCCAGTGTCCGGCAGTGTCAGTCCTTACCGCTACAGGTCGGTCGCTTCGGCGGGCTGGCAAAACAAATCGTCCGAGGCGCTAAGGCTAATTGAATGCATATATTTTTCCGCACAAATCCGCCGATCACACCGGACCATGGTTCCGTACGCGCTGCCAATTATCTTAATCAAATCACGTGGCTCGTGCACGCCAGCTGTCAGCGCTCGCCGTGGGTGCAAAGGCGACGGACTTTGGCCGCGATTTTTCCTGCGCAAACGTCGGATTAAAACGCTGACCGTTCGGTGCCTGACCATTTGCTCCGTCCTGGGTCCTAGAAGAAGACGAGCATGGCTTCGAAGCGCATCGGAGTAGGCTATAAAAGAAATAAAACGAATTGGTTGGGTGATAGCTAATGAACAGGTTCGTAAACATCTAGATAACAGCCGAATGCGGAGTGATAAACATGTCGAAGGCTTCTTCCAGCGCGTGTAAGCGCTAGAGTCCTTCGTTACAGCGATAATGAATCATGCTTAAGCCTTATCCTGGCAGGTTTATCAAAATTTCCTCACCTCGCGTCATGTCAGTCAATGAAATCCCTCAAGAAGAGTCATTATCGAACGCATATAACACGAACTTTCGCCGAGCAAAGTGCGTTACCATAGAGCGAGTCCCTGTAAAAACGATTTTCATGAAAGCTCATTTTGCACCTCTTTTTCGTTCTTACACTAACCAACAGAAATGCGGCTGCACTCCCGAATGGACTCCATTCAGTCAACGGTTCCGTAAACGAGAACAAATTATTTTAAATCGATATTACACGTCTTTAGACCGCTGTTCGATCCGCCCTTCGGTCGACCAGATTCAAAGAGGGTATCTCGAAGGGTCCGCGCGATCGATAATCGATTTTTTCGCACAGTCTCCAGCCCGACGACCCTGCCCGACTCCCTCGCATTATCTCTCACCTCTTCGGCGGTGGCCCGGGCCACTTATTAAGTCATTAAACCGTGCACATCGCTCCTCTTTGCGGGTGAACCAACGGAATCATTCTCCGACACCGTCCAGTGGCCCTTTTACGCCGGAACGCTTAGACCGAACACATTTGAGGCGCCCTTCTCATTCACGCTGCATTTACTCGCGCGCTGATGATGATCATCCGGCCCTTTAGCGACCGCCCAGCAACCCCTCTGGAGGTGGCCCTTTAGATGACCAGCTCTCAGGCAGCCAAAATCGTGTCCGACGACCTAGTGGCGCCTTCCGACTGTTGCCTTTGCTGCTGTTGCAACTTTGGCCCCGCAGAGATCTCGGACGCTGGCTTGAAAACTCCTGTAAGATGCCCCAGCGATGAAAAGCTGATACCATTTCCATGCTATAAGGCCACTTAATCAGAGGTTCCATGGACAGAGGAGGGTTTGATTATAGTGCTGATGGCGCTCGATGCCCGTGCAGCTCAGCTCACCAGTATGCGAGTGGTCTGTGAGTACATCGCTTTTTATAATATTTCTGATGAGTAATTTTTTTTGTTAAATATCCCAGCGCTCATCTAAAGCGGAGCGAACTACGACACTGGATAGCAGTAATTAGCGTAATGATGTTGGTTTTATGCAAATAAAAGACTCTTCCATCGTCCGTAGACTTCGCGCTCCGTACGAAACGGCTCATTTCAAACCAAGAATCATTCGAAAATGCTCATACTACACTTTGCCTTCACCCTGACTCACCAGCACCGCGTGAAATTATATACATCAAAATTCTGCCCTCGTTGCTATTGTTTGAGACGTGCCGTGCGTTCCAAGGCTCAAAAATTGTGTCTCAAAACCTATCGGAAGTCTTGTGACTTGCAGTCCAAAAAAAAACTCCGGAGACACTATAATTTGTCAATTAAAATCTCATCACATTTAATGCAATGAACCCACCAACTACTTTTAACATTTTATTTGCACTCTGACAGTATGAGCAAAAAAACCAACACCCTGTTGATATGTCGGACGTTTTGTTTGCTTAAGTGCCAATCAACGAACCGTTGACAATCAGGATTCATCATTTATAACGTCAATCTCCCAAATGGGCCGTTAATATTATTGGATGCATATGAGTAATCGCTCTCCGCGCGGCAAAGATGCATCCAGTTAAGCCGATCAAACCGCTTGTCGTGTTAATAACAAATATGATGGCGATAAATTCATTAGTTATCCCGCATATCCGTTTTATTTCCCATTCGTCCACGGTACTGCAACCGTCAACTCGCTTCAGAGCTTGCGGGATGAATATTCGCAGGGTAGAGAATTTGTCAAATATTTTGTCGAGCCGTCAACGCGCTATCAGACCTCTTGGATCACGCTTCGATGTCTCCTGCGTCTCGAATCGCCTGCACGGATCCGTCGGACGCGAGCAGCAGCTGTGTTGCAGTTGCAGCTGATGATCGATGATCACCGTAAAAGGCGCGTGCATTGGCAAACCCAACCGAAATCCCGCCGAGCCCAGTCTCGGTCTCGGTGCAGATGCAGATTAATGGTCGAAGGTGCGCCGGCGGTCCATCGCCAGCCGCCAGGATCGACAGGAGTCAAGTATGATCGATCGATCGCAGCGATCGTCACACGACCAACCCAGGACCGGACGCTGACGATCAGCTCACCTACTGCATCGACAAATCTGCACAGTACGTCGTGGTCAAACGGAGCCGCCGAGCACGAGCACGCCTTCTTCATCACCACACAGCATCATCTAGATCGCGGGCTCAAGCGACCACGGTAATTGTCGAACTGATGAATCAACAAACAAACAAACTAATCGATTTGCAGCTTTTAAGCGATCACATCCAACTCACTCCAAAACCAGGTACAAATGTCCAAAACCTCAGCTAGCTGAAAGAACCCAGTGCAGTCATCGTAGACCCGAAAAAACGATCGACATTCGTGTCAAGTGGGCGCGTAAGAGGCTCTACGGCCTCTACAAACTCCACTCAACGCCGACGTGACACTTTCGCGGGCATCCTAGTCGTATTGACAGGTCTCGATCACCACACGTCGTCGTCGAGGGTGGTCTTCCAAGACGGAGGTCCTCCAAAAATTGCCACCTCCGCAACCGGACACTGTATGCCTCCACGATCGTGCCAACCGTGTATTGTCGCGGGTCGAGTACTCGGACCTTTGACACGCCGTCGCCTTCTCGCGTCTGTCGCCTGTCAACGCGGGAGGTCAATGTGTGAAATTTACATACCCATTGGGTCAAAATTAAACGACTCATTAAACCACAGCTCTTCAGCGGCCTCATTTACGCGCGGCTGCCGAGCTGCTTCTCCCTTCACGGTTCGGTTTCAACCACCGCGGTTGCTACCCCAGCAGGGGGTGGCCTGGGTGGGATCATGTCAGCGCGGCAGCCAGCGTTTCACGCGTCCGTGCGTCTTTTAATCTGTCCCGCAGCAATTGTCAGATATAATTTCCCCTTTAACCACAGCCTACGAAAGACAGAGACCACGCAAGCCGATGCAACGCCAGCGCAAAGCGAGGTCAGACGTCGAAATATTCGGCAATATCGGGTCCCGATCGGTTGAAGTCCCTTTCGTGAGGGTTTTAATTTGGCCGGCTTCTTCTCCACCGGCGGCTTAACGGATTTGCCTCGCTACGACAGCGCTCATCCCAGGCGTTTCGGCCCCGAAGGATCGTCGCTTCGGTGTGGTATAATTTGCTCTTTGCGGCGTTCTTTGTCGAGTTTGAGTAATTGGTCGCAATTATATTACACTTTTTGGTCGGTGCCGGTGCCGGATCACGGTGCCGGATCAAGACACCACTCGTCGATTTGCATGCGGATCCGAGGCACTTCTGACAAGGATCCGGAGGTTGGATCGCGGGCTCCACTGCTCAGCCCGAGCTCTAGGCCGCCCAGCACGCAAAGGTACCGGGCCCACCTGCCCGTGCGGCGTGCGGCGCACCCTATGTACTTACGCGCAAGTGACGCTCGCATGCGACGCCGTAATGCCACGAGCATGCAAAGGGTACATTTTATCAATCGTGTCTTACTGATGACGCTAGCTAGTCTGACGTGTTTGAGGCGATTTTTTTATTCTTTTGCTCAGTTCATTTCGCAAAAGTGCTGCCGAACATAATTGGTAGTCGGTGTCTTATTATGGTAAATTTGAGCTTGCTTTTTCACACCAACCCGTGCGGTCCGGGCCTGATATGTGGTGTATGTTCACGACCCCCCGGGAACATTTATGCAAGCTCCGTCGGTGGACATAACTGCCGATCATGTTTCTTTTGGAGAAGGTAGATTTTCATGTGAAAAACCCGCAAAAAATGATCGTGTTTGATTTTCCCAAACCCATGTCACGATTTTGCAGAAAATTTGGTTGCCTGTATTGCTAACGTTATCATTTTGTCTACAAGCTTATTTCAACGAAAGATCACTCAAATTACAGGGTGCGTAGAGCAACGCCGCTCCATAATAAAGATCTCATAATGTCAAGCTATTTTAAACAAAACCGACACTGAAAAATTAAATAATTGCTTGATTAATACGATGCTAAGCGCACGCATAAATCAAGTGATTGTGAGCTGATTCAATACGCACGAAAAACGCCACGGCACCGTCGATTCGGCTTTTTCGTTTTTACTGGCTCATGAAGAATCCAGCTCGCAAGAGGTTAGCCATGCTCCATGACAAAGATGCGGGATCCTTGCATCAAGGACCGCCTCCATTGCCCACAACCGCTGCCGAACGTAATCAATCTTTCACCGTGTCACAGCCCGCCTTTTTTTCGATACTTCCTTCGGAAACACTTCGATAGCACACCATTGAGCCCTATCGTTTCCCAGCCTTGTTTCAAAGGACCCCCCTCTACATAAATTACACAAATTACGTCACGCCGATCGTCAATCATTTTCGAATCTCTCACTCGCTTTTTTTCACTCGCTGTACACCGATACCTTACAAAGTACGCTGAAAATGTTCCCCGAACGTGCTCGGGCTAAGATGCTTCCTCAAACACCTCAGAACCATGGGCACGAATAAAGGACGGCTAAGGTTGCAACCTCGCACGATTCAACCGAGACCCACTAGGATGGTGAAAAGTGCAGAATGAATACTTCATCTTCCGAGGATCAGGGCTTCGAAGAAGACATCATGTTTGAAAAATGAATTTATGGTTCACCTGATAACAATTCTCACGTCGTATATTCACACTTTCAGTGAACCACCAAGCCACCTCTGTCGAGGGATATGCTGCAAACAGAATACCGACCCGATCGAATAATACTACGCGATCGCCACCAACGAATTTTACCTCGGAAAGGATCGCCTTCTCGGGGCCGGTGCAACTAAATTGTTGGGCAATAAATCATCGTTCCATTTTGATGCCCTTTGATTACATATCAATCGATAGCCGAGAGGTGGGGTGATCGCGTGAAGGTGATCGTGCGGGCCGATTCCTAGTACGGCATAAGACACCCTCTCGGAAAAGCGTGCGGCCTGCAGAAAATCGCAGAACGTCAAGCAAATCTTTGACATTTTATCTCTTCTTCACTCGATCACTTGGAGATGGCGGGCGTTTTGAATTACGTTCTCGAGCACATTGAGGGTTTTCGCATTGGCCGCGATCGGTCGAAAAAGGCCCATTTTCAATCACCATGAAACAATTGATAGAAATGAATTGGCCTCCAAATAGCATCCGCACGAGCCGTTTGAAGCACCAAAGAGTGTAAATTGCGCAGACACACCAACGCATCGGCTCGAGAGCACCGCGTCGAGGACCCGCGCTTAGAGGTCGTCACGATCATCTACAGCGACAAGAATAGGGCGAACGGTGATAGAGGAGAGCAAAACGACCCACAGTCTCTTGGGGCGGCATCCTCCGTACAACAACAACCGTTAGCCGCTGGGACGAGTGCTGATCGAGCCAGTCAGTCAGTCAGTCAGTCAGTAGAGCTCCGTCCGGTTCGTCCGCTCGATCGGGCCGTGTACCGCGTCAGAGAGTGGCTATTAGCATTTGCGCAGCGACCCGTAGGTGTTCCAGCGTCCCGCTTACCCGTGCCTCATCGACCGATAATCACCGGTGGATTCTACACGGCTTTACTCCAGAATATCGGCATCACGATCAACGAAGAGTTTCAGCGGGTTCCCGGGTTCCTGTCTTGCTCGCGCGTGGAAGTCTCCTGTTTGGCGAAGTCTCCGCGCGGCTCGACGGCACTCAGAGCGAGTGAGTACGGATCAGCAAGAGCGAAGGAGCCCGATCATACCGTGAGTGCCGTGGGAGTGAGTGTCCGGTTTCGCGATTCGTTTAACGGCACCTACGACGACAGACCTAGCCCCCCACACCAAGACGATCGGGCGTACAGAGAGCAGATCAAGCTCCAGATCGGTGGGGCAAAGCACACGGACTGAAGCCGGTTCCCCACGGTGACGTGCGGGACGAAGGATAGTGGCGAGTGGGGTCTGGGAGCCACAGTAACCGAGCAAGAAGCGAAAGGCTAGAAGAAAACGGGCCCGATCAGACGACGACGATGTTGGGGCCGCTCGTCCGCGAGCAACGGCTTCGGTTGTGATCTAAGAAATACTGTATTACTCGGTCAGTCGGTCTAGAGCGGTACCAATGTCGACATAACGACGTTCGTTTGCCTAGTCGTGCGAGCGTGTATGTGAGGCGTGCGTGTGCGATTTGCGGGCGCGATCGACGCGCTGGTGGCGTTCTGCTAGCGGTGCGAAACATTCCATTCGCTGACGATCCGGTGGATGTGCTAATTCGAAAGCGATCTCGTTAGATGCTGGTGCTAATTCGGTGCGCGCTTAGTTCTTCCGCAAACGCTGCAATCGCTGCGTGAGAGTAGACTTCTAAACATTCCGACCAGCGCCCCAAAAAGGAGGCCGGCATCGCCAAAATCCGGGACACTGCACCCGTGCCAGTTCAGTGACAAAGTGCGAAGCGGAACATCAGCTCCCTCTGCGGGATCTCCTCGGCGGCAGGAGTCACCTTCACCCACGCTCCCCGCGGTCTGGGCTAAAGCGAAATCCGAGGAAAAATTGGGAATAGTAAAAAAAGGCTAGTGCGGCATGTGTGAGCTGCGGAGCTTCGAGTGCCTGGTGCGATGGTGACGCAGCGCAGCAAAAAGTGAGCCGAATGGCGCGAGGAAAAGCAACGTTAGAAAGATCGCGAGCGAAGGAGCACGAGAGTGAAACGGCGAACCGCGAATGATAGATCGCTCGATAGACAAGACATACTCGACCGAGCGAGCGATCGCAAACGCAAGCGCAGCCTCAGAAGCGTCAGCCTATGAATTGATTATCCTGGGGCGTGACGAATGCGCCCGGGTGTGCTTTCACTCGAATATTTTGTGTTCCGTGTGGATCTCTGCCTGTGTGTGTATGTATCTGCACGCAACTGTGTGTGAGTGTGTGAGTCGCGTTGTTTTGGTGTGTGTTGTTGCATTTGATTGTTGTTATTTTCACCCCTGGAGGACGAGGCGGCATTATTTATCTGCGTTTGCGGATTTGTGACGATTTGCTAAATTCGCCAAGTTACCTTCGCACTACTGCACACCATTTCGAGTGCTTACAACAATGTTTGAGGAAGCTACGGTGCAGATATCAGCTCGTACGATGCAACGATAGCACTGAAGCGAGAGAAGAAAGTGAAGTGAACTAACCGGGCCGAGTCTTCCCGAGTTCGCATCAATGAGTGATTGTGAACGTGGGTGATATTTTGAGCAATTGATCACTTCTCAAACTAGTGCGATTAGTGACTATTGGTGCTTAGGAATCGAGCTTGGCTGATTGCAACGGCCTCAATCGTCGGTTTCATGTAAGTGTAAAGGCACGTTGACGAGCTGTTGATGCATGAAAAGTGCTCAAGGTCAAACAAAGGGCATTTACTGACAATTTTAGAAGTTATTTCAAAGAATGTTGAATCTAAACACAGTGTCAAGTACACCATGAAAGCCAACGGATACGTTTCAAAAATCTTGTAAGTGTTGTTCGACTTAGTTCACAGCATCCTAGCTCGATCTGGTCATTCTCAAGAAAGAAAGCCTAACGTTTCGATAATCGAATAGAAAGTCATTTTCTAGCTACCCAGCACGCACTTCGAATCCACCCAGATAACGCGGAAGCTCTCAGTGATCCTCGACCGCTATCGAAGGTCAATCAATCGACGAGAAAAATAGCAAACCCCCACTATGCCGCGCGGACAAAACAAAGAAAGTCGATTCGGGCGCTTTATTTTCGATTAACCTTCGCGTTAACCTTTCGCGGAGCCCATTTCGACCGGGGGCCAATCGGTCCGACTTTCTTACCAGATCAAACGAAAATTGGGACCCAGATAGCGTCCAGAGTCGGGTGCTCCAAGGGTCGCACCGCAGCTCAATTAAATGGTCCAGATCGAACACCCTCGCGTGGTTAGCTGGAACCACGACACGGTTAGAGGGGCTGTGAAAATTCGATTGCCAAATTAAATGAATTTTCTAGCTGCTTGTTGTCCACTCACACACACGTGCTTGGGGTCGGGTCATTATCAAACCCCGCTGATAGTGTTTGTCGCGGATCCAAGCACCTTCCAATCTCATCCGAACCGCAGCCCTGATGACGGTCAGCAACTTCGAATAATGGATGTTATTATTCCAATGATTGTGGTTATTATTGTTCCATCCGTGTTTCCCTTAGCTTGCCGGCTCGTGCGACAAAAGCCGGCCGCAGGAGTGGGACGGGAGAAATGACGAAAAAAAAATACATACTCCCAATCCAGCCACGGAGCCCAATGAGATTAGCTTGCCAATAGTTTTCCGGAGTGACTGCTGTGACTTTCTTTTTGCTTTCTTTCCTCGACTCCGGGACACTCGAATGCGTGACCCTGCGTCGATGGCGGAAGGGTGTATGACTTGGGCTTTTCTACTGCTTTGTTTCCAGATCACCCGTCGACCTATGGCTCTCTGCACTCCATCTGGTAGGGCGAGAGAAAGAGTGGGAGCATGAGCCAGGGGGATGTTTGTTGTTAAAGATTATGTCTAATTTCGAGAGAAAATAAAACCCATAAGTCAGGACTATCTCTGCACCAGCCATGACATGCAAAAAAAAAGTGGAACTCATATCCACCCTTTAAAGAGTCTGTGTTCAACATGAGCCAATAGGTTCCCTCTGACACCTCGATCGTAATTGCTTCAAGCGATAGAAGAGAAATCACACACAGCACCCATCGGTGTTCACATTCGAAGTTCACCACTTGCAGCGCTTAAGACACATCCCGCAGAAACAAAAGCACCTCCGGATTATCATGCCCTTGGTCCTGCCATAGCGACCGCTTTGTAGCAAACTGAGCTCAAAGGATAAGTTTTTTTATTCATCGCGTGCAAATGGGGGCCAATTATTTTTTCCAAGCGCACATCGCAATAGCAACAGAGCCAAAAAAGCATATCCTCACGCTACACTTGGCTTCCTGCCGGTCCTGTGCGAAATGTCGCTGAAAAGTCAAGGATTTCGCCGGCCGACCCAACACATCCTTCAAGGCGAACAACCCAGAAGGTGATGGTTTTCCGTTCCTGCAACTTCCCTCGATCTCCGGGTTCTAGAGAAAAGGCCGGCAACTCCAATTGTAACCTATTTCTTCGTTAAGCGCAAGGCCACGCGTCTCGATCGTGGAAAGAGATCTTGCTCCACGGAAACGTGTTCGATCACCGTGCCGTGTCGTTGGGATAAAAAACGAAGAAGCAAAGCGGAACTAGTTCAACTAGTTCTCGGACACCGATGCTCAAGACGACGACGACGACGACGACGATCACAGCAGGATCGTTGTGGTGGTGTGCGGCCCTATGCAGTTTACTCTGCGCCCATTTTCCGAGCAGTTGCCGTGGCGTTGCAGTATCGATTAATTTCGCTGTCTGTCGGGCGTCTTTCGCGGCTCGAGACCTTGAGTTCACGCGAAACACTTCGCAAGGCTGCGCGGTTGCTCCAATGTACGAGAAGCAGTAGCTTGATCCCGGACGGTCGGTTCAAGGCCATAAACAACAACTTTATAACCCATTCACCGGATTAGGAGGGCTCGATGCGACCGTACCCGTATTCCGGTGCGGTTCTGCAACTTTAAATCACACTCCAGCAGCACCAGAAGGCTTTTCGTGCCTATCGGTTTGAGGGTTTTCCGACTCACCCCACGCGCACGATAAAGCGAGCCTGATTTCCCGTTGGATTATAGGAGCCCATAATGCTGCTGCTTTTGCCCTCGAGTCCGACATTATCGCGAATGCATGGTCGTTTTATTGGACATTCAAAACCCTAGCTCCCGTAAGCCACCATTTCTGGGTGATTCTTTCCCAGCTTTCCCGCCAATGGCGCTGCATAGCACCGCAATAAAGAGGCTCTTTATTTTGTAATAAAATTTTCCACTTCCCGAGTTACCCGACACCGGCTGACCCAGTTTTGCGAGTCGTCTCAGTTTTTCCTGTAGCGAAGAAAGAATGTAAATATTCGCGATGCGTTTGCGGCCATTTAGTCACTTTTCGCTCCGGCCCGAGCTGATTTTGCAGCCCAGATTGCGACGGAACGAAAAACTCACACCAAGCGACGAACCAGCTTTTATTATGCTCGCATTATGACGCGATCGTGCATTCGGCGGCATCGTACGTTTTCACTCCGGGGTGCTCTTTCTCCGGCTTCCTCTCGCGGTGTCGCTGCGTCGTCGACCTGCCACAATGGCCCTTTTTTCTAAGGGCAAAAACCCACCGGGAAATGTAGGTGGCTCTCGGGAAGCAACGAAACAATGAGCCGAAACCGCCTTTGTCGGACACGGGGCGTTGGGGCCGCGATCGCTGACGATGACGGAGGATGAAAACTATGAAACGCGGCATCTGAATTCAATCCATTCCATTCGCGTGCATTTTCCGCCTTCGGCCCTCACCAAACGCTCCTTCCTCCTCTATTATCTGCGGCTTTGAGCGACATAGATCGATGACGGAGCGATATTACCTGCCTTTGAACGTTGAAATTTAAGCCACGAATTCCTCATCTCCTGTCGGAAAGCCCTGATGGTCGTGTTCCTCAGCCCACCGACAACATCGCCAGGAACATCGTGCCTTCCACTGACCCTCCTGTTCGCGTCACTTCGCCATGTGGAGCTGGTGGTGCTGTTTACGATCTCAACACCGCTTAATTTCACCCAAATGAGCACCCTACAGGCTCGGCGCCACAGCTCCCAACTTGAGGTTGGACCCATTCAGGCTTTTGGACTTTCCGGCACCTACATCCCGGCTCGACGGCCACTAAAATCTCCCTACCGGCCCTCGGCCCTCTCCAAAGCGCCTTTGTTTCACTACTTACTTCCTTCGCATACACACTCACTCACACCCACGATGGGCCGTAGTGGCTAAAGCTTATCACGTGGACTTGATCTATTTCCTTCGCCAGCTGCTTCTCGCGATCCCAGCCCATTCGTGATCCTCCCCGAGCGCCCTCTGGTGGACCATCGTGGGCCTACAGCGTACCAGTGCTCGTTTTTATTTTCTGTATCTGGGTGTGTATGTGTGTCTGTGTTTTTTTTTTTTACTACCCTCAAACCACAGCCACAGGGAGGAGGCCCTTTTACCAAGCCCCCAGCCACCCACCTATCGCGTAGCTCCCACGAGAGCAGATGGGACCGAGGGGCTGATAGCAGGAAGGCCTCAACAGCAACAGCAACAGCAACAACAGCAGTTGGCATGCAATTAAACTCGTGCACCGAGTCTCGAGCGGGCCTCATTCCGATCCTCATTTCCATTTTCATGGTTTTAGATCATCGAAAGCACCCAACATAAAAACAACCTCCATCTTAACGCAGCAGAAGAACAAGCGAACGAAGGAAAGCACCCTCGGAAACGGGCGGTGGAGAGAGTCAATGTGTGAACGACGCAGAACGAGCAAGAAAGAGAGAGAGAGAGAGAGAGTTTGTTGGGTTGGAGATCCCTTGCGGGAAAGATGAAATTTACCTTGTCACGCTGGCGAGGCCGCCTCAGTCCTCAGTGACTTCGATCGGCTTGCAAACGAACACATGGAAGTATCCTACGTGTGTGCTTCAAAAAATCGGACGGAAGCTTAAGATGGAAAACCCATGAGTACATGTAGCTGCCCCGCCAAGCTCCTCGTCTAACAGTGGCTAAGAAACGGTACAAGCAGTCTCACGTTCCACGTGAAGGAGTGGCCTGGGGACGAAAAAAGTGCGTCGCCAAAATGCCAACGCCATCCCGCGCTCGTTATGGCGGATCGCACGCGCGGTTTATTTGAAACTAATTAAGATTCTTAGCAAAAACCGTACACCGTTGGGTTGTCGGAAGAACAGACGAAGGTACACAAAAAAAAATCCCAACCCGAACGCAAACTAATCCACTCGACCCGACCGAATGCAGCCTTTTTGCGAGAGGGGTGAATTTTGCAAAGCGGGTGCCTGGAAATGGGGGCTAGGGTGCAAAAACGCACCCCCAATCGCCCCAAATTCCCTCCGGCCTGGAACGAGAGACCAAGTGGGTTCGCAAGATGACAGTAACAAAAAAAACGCAGCAAAAAGTTCACCATCACGGGCGACAATAATGCGCTACGCGTGGCACGGCTAGCGATCGCGTACGGATTGGCATTTGAACCAGAAAGGCCTTGACCGGACGTGGGCTAGGCTGGGTGCAGGTTAACCATGCCGGGGTTAAGCCTCCCTCGTCTGTGGCCCACCTCTACCGGGCGGGGTGCGTCAAGGTTGGCTTTTTTTCTAAGGCACCCTCCAAAAAGCGGGCTGATGTTTTCGTTTCGTTTCGATTCGTTTGATTGCGAGTTTGAAATTTTAAAATCGCTTTTATTGGGCTGCGTATCGTGTTTTGCTTCGTCTGTTTTTTTTTTCACCACTCGCAAAGCGGACACATTTGGCTCGCTCGGGTGCCCGCAAAACCGAGAAACAGGGTGCTTTTAGTGTTTTCATCCGGTCCCAGCCTGTAAGCGAGGTACCTGGTGGTGGGAGGCAGGAAACAACCCGCGTCCGATGTTACGCCTTCGGTACACGCGGATGTCCTTGCGGTTTATTGCACCGCCCAAGCGTCAGCAGCGTGATTTTACCGATTGTCCAAATTGTCACTCGACGCCTGTTGTCGGGGAGCTTTTTTTTTTATTTTTGTTCGCAAATTCGCGCCCAGTTCGCTTCCGCGGAACACGACTAATAGTGAAAGCTGGTCTGTGGCTGGGTCAAAGTCGCCCGTAATGAAACCAGCCACCTGGGAAAGGGCCGCCAAAGCGAGAGCGAGAACTGGAAGGAAAAACGAGCCGATCATTTGCGCGGTGCAGCCACATTTCGCGTGCGATCCCGTTAGACGCTGGCGCATAGTTTGCATCATTCATTGCATTTCTTGCTTTCCTCTAGCCCGACTCGGCTTGCGTCGTTTGCGTGATGAAAGCGAAAATATAATAGAACGCGCTTTGCCAGCGCGAACCTTTGCGCGCGCGTCCTAACCGGTTCCGGTCGGGATGGAAGAAAATGCGGCTTGACGGGAAAATCCGCTTTAACACAACTCCACACCGGGAAACGTCCGAAACACGCGGGGCCAGTTTTTTGCACGACGATGCTTGACTTTTGACCTCGTTCCTCTGAGCGCCGAGCACGCGTGGCGAAGGGATATTGGGAAAACGCTTAACCCACATCAGGACGGGTCTCGCGGAAACGCAGAATTTAAATCATTGCGGAACAAAGATTCCTTTCGTTATAAATTCAATGAAAAGAATAGGGACACTGCTTGTTTGCATTGGTCGGATTCGTGATTCGAAAGCTGCTTTTCCAAGGGTGTACCTGCTTTGAATGTGGTTTTGGCCAAAAAAACGATACGCCATTCAGACAGGGTGGCTTTTCGGTAAACGCGCATTCCATTCCGCTTGATGGATGATGACACCCTGTCGGCCTCGAATTGCCGATTTTCGCCCGAAAGCTGTTTCGCTCCACTAATGCGGCACCGAACCTAGACGCCACCCACCGGGCGCTACGATTACACCCCGGGGAAAAGACTTTTCCACTTACTCCAACAGGCCCACACGTTATGGCCCAAGCGTTCGTTATTGAGCCACCAACGCGTAGCCAACTGCCGAAGGGTAGTTAATATTCATGCACATTCCTCGCACTCATCGCACACGGGGCGTTTTCCGAGGCATATTTGGCCGCCCGAGCAACAATGTAAATCACCCAGTTGAATCCCACCCCACAGGAGAGTGCATTGCAACGAAGGTTGAGCCGAAACTTTCGGCAGAACCGTCGATTGCAAAGCGAGACCTCGCGCGATCGCGTTCAGATACGGAACGACAATGGCATCAAATCTCACATGCGACATTTGGAGTACTTCCGTCCATTTGGGGAGTCCTCCGGTAAGAGAAACTAAGTGCCCCACTTGCCAAGATGCTATCGAATGGCGAAAGGCCTCAATCTGTGTCACTTTGGCAAAATCTATGTCTCCATTATTTCGCGTCCAGCACACCAAAATGGGTGCTTAATTTACGGTCCGTCCTTCAGCGTGGGCCCAATTTCGTGAAACGATTAGCATCTTCTTTCTCGCCCGCAAAATGATACCTCCGATAAAGACACCGGTTTCGCAGGGAGGCGTACGAGAAGCCGCTACACCTTCCGAGCGCGAAACCGAAATCCGGGTGACAATTATGTAGATGGAAGAAAATTTTCATATAATTGTCGTGAGAGCGAGCGAGCACTCGCAATCTACCCCAACCGATGGTGTTTCGCGAAGAAAAAGCTTTCTCGGCACATCGTTGTATTGTACATCTGTGTGTGTTTATTTTTCTTTTCGGGATCACAAGCCGATCGGATCGCTGTTGGAGGAAAAAGAAACACTACCAGCCCCAAACCTCAGGGACGCTTAATTTTACATAAACATTAAGGCAATTGTCGCGCGCAGCTCGAAGCTCGGCTTCGCAAACTACCGCTCTTAAAAAGCATCTTGTGCACCCAAAATCAGCGAAACATCAACTCCCAATCACGAAACGGAGGGCTTTTTCGGGATCCGGCGAAAACGCAGATTCGCGTGGATAATCTTCCCCACAGCCACGGCACGTTAATTTCGGCCAATCCTTATTCCCGGTTAATTTGTCCGAACTCCGTTTCCTTTATCACTGCACTCGCCCTTATCGTTTGGGGTGCACTCAGCCGGGGATGATACGACCCCGGTCGTTTGCTTCGGCACTACTCCCACCCCAGTGCAATGTCCGCTTGGACGTGTCTATTATAAAAAGCCGAAAAATGTGCATTTCATCGGTCCTGTTGCGAGGCGTTACGGCCTCACGCATCCCCGAACCAACGCAACCAACAAACCGACGCCCGGTTTTAAGCCGAATCTTTTGACAGTAATGACCAGTAAACATTACCTTTTTATTCTCGCCCGTCAAAATTAATCTCTCGATCTCTCGCTCTCTCGCGGAGCCAGGCGAACGGTCGCGATCATGCCAAGACAGGCGAATCGATTCCCGGCCCGTTAGCGAGCATATGGCCTGAAGCTGAGTTGCATGCACACTCAACCGAGCTGCAGTACCTCCCGAAGATCCCAATCGAGTCGTCAATGCGCGATCGTCAAATTCATTAAGCTCGCCCAGGGGCAGCACTGGAACGGCTTACGATCGCGGGATCGCGGCTGGATTCGCAAGACAAAACTCTGTGCCAGCGCTTCCCACCCAGCGCAATGGGGATGTCATTCAAAGCTTAACGAAGTGACAAGATCGGCGGACGTGTTGATGGCTTCGGGCTGGATGCACATTTTACCACGGTTGAGCGTGACAGAGAAGCGATCGGCAAAGCTCGCAAAGTTCAACCAACTCGCCGGTGAGGTTTTCAGCGCGTTGTGCAACAAATTTGCGCCGTTTCTGGGGCACAGATAAAGTAGAATAAGCGGTTAATTTTTTGAGACGGATATTTCGATTCGGGATCGTATTTTTCGTCCCGCGAATCGAATGTTGTTTTTCTGTGGTCTTAAATGCACGCAGAATGAGCTTGTAATTTAAATTGCTCTAGGTCATTTAGCGCGCAAAATAATTGCGAAAAAAAAGCTGCGAAAGCTTGGAACAGACTGTATGACCTGGAACACACTTTGTCGTTTTCAAGATTATTTTCCTAGTGGTAGAACAATTTTTCTCCATCCTTGAATCTAACTGGATGCATTCGCCGCTGTCGAAAAAATCGAAATCCTTCAAGCCACATCAAGATATCACTCGGCTCCACTAAAGATGCTTCACGGATCGGCTCAACATCGATGCATCATTTGAATGCCATTCCAACGAAGACATTTACCGTCAGCTGGGTCGCTACCGCAATTACTTTAGCTCTCTTTGGCATGCCCAACGTGAGCTACTCTCGAAGACGCACTTGAAGACTTCGCCAACTTGCGGGACAACTTCAATGAAAGCAATCATTGTTTTACGATCAATAATTGCTCCTCAGGAGGGGACGCAAATGGCCATCCCGGTGACATCTGCGCCGGACAGCTAGGGTTTACAATAAAAACGTAAAATACTAATAAACAATCATAAACACCATGAAGAGGACGGCTAGATGACATCTAACAAATGATGTGTAAATTATCATCGCATAAAACATTTATTACGCCAACTAACGACATCTCTCGGTGGACGTCCACAACGTCGTTTCGACGTGCTCGAGTGCCGTTAAGACCCATCTGGTGGCACATTTCCTCGGCCATACTGCGAACGTCTCTTCATCTAGGCACACACACACACACACACACACGCTCTAATCGTCTCTCGTTTGTCTCGTCTCACTTCCGTACCGTTCGCGAGCAGCTCGTCCAGAGACGTGACGACCACAATATGCTAACGGACCCCAAAATGAGGTCCACACTCGGCCTGATGGGCTCTGGGGAAAATGCCATCAAGCGGGAACTGATCGACCCACTGGACGCGGCTAGCCATCCCAATCATGGTATTTTGCTGGACGATCGACTACGGCTCGAAACGAAGAACCTCCCGCATAGTGAGCTGGCCGGAGAAGCAGCCCTCATCGGACTCGTCGGACCAGACTCTGGCTGTCCACGAACAGGCCCACTTCCGTATGCCAACCAGCCAACACAGAACAAGCAACCCCTGCAAGGATTCGACCAGGTACGTGACAAGCTAGAGATTGTTGGAGTACGCGTGGGCAGACTCCTCGACACCTGGTGGGCGATGCCACCTCCGAAGAAGCTGCTCCCGAGGGTCATAAAACGACCGTGATTTATTGGCACTTCTAGGAATGGCCGTACTTTATGCGCCGCAGGTGTTGGAACGGTTGCTTACCAACGCCATTTCCGACCATTCACATTCACATAATGATACGCTTCTGCTTTGCTTTTAGATCTGGGGTCCATCGCGTTCGGACATGAACCAACGGCTGCATTCTTCCGTCGGAGGAATGAGTCACTACTGGCCTGCGTATGATAACCAACCCGCGTGCTCTACACCGACGACTCCGGGTGATCCTCCTCAAGACGGTACAGGTCCAGATGGTCAAATCTACACCCTCACAGTGCTGCACGAGTCACCGGAACATGGTATCGTTTGGTCGGACACCAACGCCCTTGAATCGCCGGTTCCTCTGGCACCTGACATCGCGGATTCCGCAACATCGTACGATTCGCCTGTGGACTGCTTCAACTTCGATGGCTCCAGCTACGACCTAGCCGAGTACTACTCCACCAAACCTGCAGTACAATCACACCAGCACCAGCAGCAGCAGAACAGTGTGCCACTGATGGGCTCCTCCTCGGTACCGGCGATCGGTGGCCATCTTCCGCAGCAACAACAGCAGCATCAGTCCTCGTCCGCCATCAGCCTACACGGCACTGTAGAAGGGTTGCTGAATGAAATCCAGCTGTCTAGCTTCGGTGAACGAGGACCACTAGGGCCAGCCAGCGATATAGGTTTGCAGACGTCAAGCCACAGCCTGTACACCGAACCTTCATCGTACATGTACACCGGCTTTGCCGTATCCGACAGTTCCTCTACACAAACTCAGCACCATCCGGCCATGCTTCCTTCACTCACGGTGTCCACAACGAGGGATTCCTCTACCAGCGTGTCCTCGGTCTCAGGAGCGACCGGGTTCGAAGGTAAACTGGACACCAACAATAACAGCAGCAGTTGTCCGATGAACCAACTGCCCACTACGGATCAGAGCGCCAACGGCAGCAGTAGTAGCTCGAGCAGCAGCAGCTCTAGCAGTTCGAGCAGTAGTTCGAGTAGCTCGAGCAGCTCATGCAGTGACTCAGTAGCAGCCGGTGCGGCCAACAGCGGACAGAAGCGAGGTCGATCACTTCATTACTGCTCGATCTGCTCGAAAGCCTTCAAGGACAAGTACTCGGTGAATGTGCACGTACGAGTGCACACCGGCGAGAAGCCATTCTCGTGCTATCTGTGCGGTAAGAGCTTCCGGCAGAAAGCGCACCTCGAGAAGCACTATCAGACGCACCTGCACCAGAAGAACCTCACCAAGCGGCCCAAGCCACTCAAGGCGAAATCTGATGCACAACAGCAACTTCAACAGCACCAACAGCAGCAACAACAACTGCTACAGCATCAGCAACCTCAGCAACTAGAGCAGCACCTCCAGCAGGACGCCGAAACGGGACTGCTGTTGAACCAGGTCAAAGTGATAGGCAACTGCTGAAGCAAATTAGGCAATTTCCGTAAGCTAGACAAACGATAGGGCGACCGAGCCAAGCAAACGAGATATATTTTAAGCGAGTGTAGGGTAAAGCGTAGAGCTTCGAAGCGTTCACGTGTACAGAGTTGAGCGAACGTCGAGATTACGAGCGGCAGAGGTCGAGGGGCCTTTCCAGAGGGCCGGAGGAGACGAGACTATACGTAAATGTTTTTCATTATTATTTATTGCCACGAACACACCCGAACCCCATTTGTTTGCCTTCGAATCATTTCGCTCCTTCCGAAAGTCCTTGGGGCAGGCGCTGCTTTGCGCGCACGCATTATCACTCAATTTCGAGATTGGTTCTAGAGATGCAAATTTGCAACAGCAACCCTTCCCCCTCCTCCCCTCCCCAATCACTCAAGCAACCAAGCTGGTGGATATGGTGCATTTATGTAGTTATCTATAATTGATGGTACAGATGATTACAGAGATTCGAATCGGTGGAATTGTGGCTGCGTTTCGTTTGTAAGCGGTCATTAAACAAGCGCAGCCGTCGGTCCCGTTGTGATTTGGGTCGGCTGTTTGGAATCGGACTCTTTTTTTTTCTCGGCCCAATGTATGTGTGTGTGTGTATGTGCATTGTTGCTTTCAGATGCACCGAACTCGGTCTACAATGTCACGATTTTGCTGCACCGTGGAAATGACATGCCGTGCGCGCCGTTCGATTCAATCGGCTTTCATTAATGAAGGTCCTGGTACGTCTTCGTGCGGACGGAAGCCGTCAGGACCGCCTTATTACGCAGTCCTCGACCTGCCTGCGATCGTTTTTCTAACATAAAGCGACGGTCCTTACAACACGAAACGCCGCAGACAATGTAGCTTTTTCTTCCGCCGTCGGAATTACATTCGTGGATAAACGTTTTATTGCCTCACACAATCATACAAATGACGTTTAATCACGTAGCGGTCGAGATAGCCCATTGGCGATGGGTGGTTGATTGTGGAATTTGCGCCGTCTACAGTTCGGAGGACGATCGAGATCGTCGACGGTCGAAAACGGGAAACAAAAACCGACGATCGGGCGTACGTTCGTTCGACATCTCCATTTGAGACAATCTCAGCTCCGGTCCCGTTAAAGGATCGCACGATCTACCTGCAATCGAGAGGAGTTTGTTTAAGAATGCGTTTTGCATCGCGGTACTTGCCTGAGGTACCTCTCGTTGGAAGTTTGTAGCATTCTTGCAGCTGCCTGGCCGAACACCTTGGCGTTTCTTGTGAGACGGTTTCGTTGAACTTCGAAAAGTCGATCTCGTAGCTCTCGATGTCGGAGTTATAAAGCAGTACCGGCTCAAAGCGTTGACCCCACAAAATTTCAGTGTTAACATAGCTCGTTCGAGCCTGCGTTGTTTGTCCCGTCGACTCAACCGTTCCTTCAAGCACTACGACGATCTCAAATCTATCCAGCAGGATGTCTTCAGCCGAGTATCCATACAGTGGCGATCGTTCATTGATCCGGTGCACTACGATCTGAGGCCAAATGAAGAAGACATCTGACGAGCAGTCATCTGTCGTGAGCTCCAATTCGGTGCGAAACTGCGACATCACCTCTCGCTCGGAGGATACCTTGGCACGGATCAACTGCGCGCGGATGTTTGCCCCAATGATGTGACTTTTACGCATATCACCAATCCGAAACATCAGACATAGCTCACCGTCTCGCAACGATATGGCGGCGTGACGGGAAAACAACAGCGTTTGGGCGCGACGTTTCGAACGAGTCATCTTCGCGAACACCAAACCCGCTAAGAACGCTTGAACCAACACGCCGTGGACGGATTGCAACGTCATCACGAAGACGGCTTCAGGACACTCTTCTTCCATCGCTCGAGAACCATATCCGATAGTGTGCTGTGTCTCGAGAGAGAACAAGAAGCATGACGTAAACGAGTACAAGTTCGAGATGCACGGTGTCCAGTTGCTGTCCTCTACAAACACCGAAAGCCAGAATTAGTTTGCAGCACGTGTCAACGATCGATCGCTACTCACCCTGAGCTGGCGGTAGATGACTCTCCTCGAAGTCTCCGTGGCTGTAAGCGATGAGCCAGTACAACACAGCGAACAGCATCCAGGACCCCACAAAACCGAGTGCGAACACCAGCAACGTCCAGCGCCACCGGGCATCCACAAGCGTCGTGAAGATGTCCTGCAGAAACCGGATTTGCTGGTGTGGAACCTTGGTAGCAGTCACGTTGCAGTAGCCGTTCTTAAAGACTGCCCGTTTGCGGGGTTTTTTTAACCCCGTCCGAAATGACGGTGACCCAAGTCTGCACAGTTCGAGATACGTTTTAGCTTAACTGGAGTTAGAGTCGTATTCAAACATACGTTACCTTCTTCGTGAAGATCTCGTCACGTCGAAGCGAAAAGGTGACTGCCCAGAGCCACCAGAATCCGGTGTAAGGAAATATGGACTGGACTTCCCTGCGGTCGATCTCGGTGATCGATTCTCCATCGGAAGCAAGACTCCTGATTCCACATCATCTGGTAGACGCAACTCCGGTAGATCGCGCATTGTTCCAACTAGCTTCGAACACTTCCCACAACGAACTGCTGCCCGTACGAAGATTCGACTCACCTTGACAAGCGTCGGACGAGCGATTCACGACCACGTGCGTTGGATTAGCGTTGTTTGACGAAGATTCTTCTGCTCAAGGCGCACGATAACAGAGTACCACGTTTGCGTTCGGCGTATTCAAGAAGACGACAGATCCGCCACAGGAACTTATCAATTCGGAATCTCGCACTATCATTCCTCTGATAAGCACTCGTGAAGAACGAGTGCACCTTTCACATCGCTTCTACTCTCGGAGGACAAAAACAAAAATTCACAGAACGGCATCATGATACAGTTACGTTAGGAGCCAATTTATTTTCCCATCGCACATACATGCTAAACTACACACAAAGCTAGTTTTAGGATTCTTACGCTAGACGCTAATGAGGCTTCCATCCCGCGTAAGTACATCGAAATGATCACATTCAGACCAGTGGAGAAAAACTAGATACAATCCTAGCTCAATCGCAGCTGTTCAACCCCCAGACAACCGTTCATTGATGTTCTGCACGGTGACGCTATTCACGATGGGATCATCGTCGGAGACTCTGCGTGTAATTGTTCCATCTTGCGGCGGACTTTCGGAGGTGCCCATCGGCAAACCCTTGAGTCTGGGATTCGGTGGGCGATCGAACAAATTCCACAGGTTGTTCTGCAGCGCGACGTATGACTTTTTCCGCCTCGGAACGCCCTGTATCGTCAGGTACCGCGAAGGGTACAAGTGGTCTGGTCCGTTCCCGATGTGTGACGTGTCGTCCGTCAGCTGGTACTGACTGAGCGTGTTCACCAGCGTGCTGTAGTGGTCTTTCCATCGGCGCTCGAGCTGCATCTTCATCGACATGCTGTCTCCAGTATCTGCACGAGCAAAACGGAGGTGTTAGATTGCGAGCTCGATCGCTCCTCTGTACATGGCTCCAAGGGTGTCATGGCCTGGCGAGTAGATGTTCGATTGCTTCCTACTGGATGGAACGTCCGACTGGTCTGTACATTGGACGGATACGATGCGAATGGAGACGTAACGGACACAACACGTGGACATAATGCACATATAAAAAATACACATCCCATTTTGGTACAATGGCGATGAGCGAGTGGTGAGATTGTTTTCTACAAGAATAATGCGATCTGCTGCTCACAGTGAAACGCAATCCGTGACCGGACAACTCTTACCGGTTGGCGGACGGTATTCGTCTTGAGCCCGGTAGAACTCGGCCAGTTCGCGGGCCGAACAGAGCGGCGTGTCCACCTGCAGCGTAGAGTCGAACTTGCTGTAGTTGATTTCGTATCCTTGCTGCTCCTTATTATAGCTCACGACTGGCTCGAACCGGTGACCCCACAGGATCTCGGTGTTCACGTAGCTCGAGCGAGCCTGCGTTGACTGACCCGTCGATTCAACTGTGCCTTCGAGAATGACGACGATCTCGAATCGCTCGCGCAACATGTCCGACGCTGACAGATTATACAGCGCTGACTCCTTGTCAATCCGATGCACTACGATTTGTGGCCAGATGAAGAACAACTCCGACGAACTGCCGTCTGAGCCGACGTCCAACTCGTGCTGGTACTGTGCCATCGTTTCGCCTTCGCGCGTCATTTTAGTTCTTATCAGTTGCGCGCGTACAGACGCCCCAATGATGTGGCTCTTGCGCATGTCCCCGACGCGAAACATGAGACATAGCTCACCGTCACGTTGACAGACGACGGCGTTCTTCGAGAACAGCAGCGTTTGACTGCGTTGCTTTGGGCGTGTCATCTTCGCAAAAACAATGCCCACCATGAACGCCTGAATCATGAGGCCGTAGATCGACTGGAAACACATCACGAAGATCGCCTCAGGACACTCTTCCGTGGTAGTTCGCACGCCATACCCGATCGTGTGTTGCGTCTCGATCGAGAACAGAAACGCCGACGTGAACGAGTAGATGTTGTACACACACGGGATCCATCCGACCTCAGCTGCAGGTTAGAAATGCGAAACACCCGTAACTGCACGTGCTGCGATTGCCGGCGCATGGAGTTGACACCCATACTTACACTGGTTATCGGGCATATGGAGCTCCTCAAGGTCGCCGTGTGTGTATGAAATCAACCACCAGATGACGGCGAAAAAAAGCCACGATCCGACGAAGCTGAAGGCAAATACGAGCAGCGTCCAACGCCACTGGGCGTCTACCAGCGTAGTGAAGATGTCCTGTAGAAAACGCAGGTGTTGCCGCGGTGGCCGTGACAGCACGACGTTGCAATCTCCATTCTTCAGGATGGCCCTCTTGCGGTACTTTCGATTCACACCCGGGCGCAGAACGCGATTTCTGAAATAAAATCACGATAATAGCAAGCGCACTAGTTAGACTCACATTTGGACTTCGAGGATTTGTGGCTTGGCAGAATGTACGTGCTAGAATTCCTCCGGGAATCGATGGGTATGCTTTCGAATACCGGCCCCATACCAGGGCCGACGTCTAGACTAATCGACGCTTCTTTGCTCCGAATTACACTAACAACTGACTGCGTTTGGTAGCGAGTTCCGTGCACCGTATGCTGCCAAACTGCTATCGCTACCGGCTGTGTGAGTAATCGATAACGAAAACACGATAAGATTGCCCAAAGACGCCATGAATTGTCGATGTGCGGCAGCACACACCGTTCGGAACAAAATCGAGCACTTTTAACCTGATGTGAGCAGAGAAGAGCGTAAAGAACCACCCGAATCGAATTCAAACCACTGTGATTCATCATTCATCGTTATCTGCCTGGACATAAACATGATTCTCTGTTTTGCCCCGCACAATCACAACGTTTTCCAATACGATTGATTTTGCATTCAACGGATCGTTCTCAATTCGAGCAGTTTTAAAGAGACGCGCGACACCTTCATTAGAGACTTGCCTAAACGGTTAGAGACCAGGAACGCACCGGACTGTGCCTGAGCAAATCGTTTCAATCGCTTGGCTTCCGCCGCCTTCTTAATCCTTGTAATTGTTTATCGTAATCCATCCTTGACAGTTGAAAGGGATCAACGGCAGCATAATAGAGTGACAAACCAGCGGTAATGTCCCTATGCAGAGTTGCGTTTGAATTTCGAGCTCCAATCACGCCTTCATCAAGCCATCGTTATCGAGATCGATTTTGCATCACTATCATGCGACGTTCCGCTTTTGCAGATAACGGGCGCAATGACTATGGGATGGCCAAGGCGATTCCAGAGATCGATTTATATGCCATCAACGCCCTCAGCCCGGAGCGCACCCAAGTAAGGGGCTTACGGAATGTTTACTCTGCTCATTGCACACCGTCAAGTGCGGAGTCGATGTAAATTGACACATTTCTTATCACCTCGCTGGTTGAACGGTAAGCGTGCAAATATGGTACCGTAGGCAGTAGCCTAATCGCCTGCGAGGCACCAATTCTGCCAAAACTTAAACAAACCCCTATTGAAGAGCCGCTAATTCAACTGCTAGTTAGCAGTAGTTCACGCTCCGGGCGCGACCGTGCGTGCCTAATGTTGACCTTAGCGACAACTTCAGCTAAAACGAAACCCACACTAATCGCATGGTGGCCGAGGTCGTATACTTACTTCATGGGGTAGCACACGAGTGGAGTGGTTGGAGTCACAGGAGTGATGGGTGACGGATATCCAAACTGTTCTCCGTATGCTCCTGGTGATGGCGATAAGTCGAAGGGGCCCAGCTTCAACATCGAATGCTCCAATTTTCCCGACCCATCTGACTGCTGTGGATTTTCACTGTCACAGTTCATCTTTCACCGATACCGAAATGACTATCACAACGCAGTAATGATTGTGTGATTACTCTCTCCTTCCGATAGCTGCTGGTCGATGATTCATTTCTCAGGTTCACCCTTTACTGGAAGACCAGATTGGACACTACAACCAACTGATGCGCCGCAGGTTGACGATGACGATGTTGCCGTGACGATCCGAGGCACGATACTGAATGGTGGTGACTGTCGAAGCCCACGACACAGCTACCATCAATGGCGACCGCATGAAGCGGTTTCCCATTGTTGCCGGTTGATTTACGATTCGCGTGCTGTACCAGGGTTTGGTTTTTCTCACCTCTTTCACAGCAGGGCTCGAGGGGCCATGGAAACATCATAGGTGGATCTGGCTTCAACGTATCGATTGCACTCGTGTTGCGCCACGCATAGGCCCTGGAGATAGCGACCGGCCATCCACTCATCCGCTAATTCTAGAAGCGGAACCTACTTTAACCGATTTCTTATATCACCTAATGGAATATGTCCACGAGACGATCAGCAAACTTCCTCCACCTCACATTGTTATCGAAAATGTACGCTAATTTACGTCCGAAATTGTGATAAACGTCATCTGCGCAGGAAGTGCTTCGCTGGGAAATAAACAGCGATGGAATCAGAGCACCGATAATGAAAATGATCAACATCTGATCGGTTACCGTATTTATCTCCGTTTTATCTCCAAGAAGTAATCTAGGTACTGAATGCCATCAGTACGGCAAAGATTATCATAGCAACGCGTGTTCTTGATGTCAATCACACAGTCGTCGTGTGCATCGACCGGTTCATATCTCCCGAAGTATCTCTTTTGTATGATTACGATTGATTACTGAGATATAATCGGCAGATTCGTTCGACATCATGGAAACAATACTGATAAAATACGTAATCGCAAAGAGTATTTGTGTGAAAAAAAATTAGAATTATATTTTGTAGTCATCAACCTGGAATATAACGATTTTGCTTATATTTGTGATATTTTTTTTATTATTTTGAATTGTAAGGATACAATAAAATTCATCGATTGAGTGAAATGGAATCATTTCTTCTTTTTTTTTGACCAAATGTTATCAGTTACATTAGCTCGTATCTTTTTCAACATTTCTTCAGAACCAGATTTTTGTTGGCCGTTTCCAATCGTCATCAGATAGATAATTCAATTGAACCACCGACATCAATTGAACGATGGTGCGCCGGTTATCGGTGTCGAGTATTGAGTATCTGGTGAAAAGCAGGGTCAGAATGATGGATTAGCTCTGACATAGTGTCAGCTGTTGGCTAGCTTTACGTCGTGCGTCACTTTTTTCGGACTTCCAATTGAATATTTAAACAAACGAAATGAAAGCAAATCAGTGCTCAGTTTTATCGGAGTTTACTTTGATATTTTCGTATGGTTGACGTAGAATGTATGGAATATTCTCACTTTCGCTTGCGGCAATTCTTATTTAGCAGATTCTGCCCTTAGACTATCGCTAACTACCTAACATTATCATAAATAGCAGCAGATAATAACATAAGATTCATAAAACTCAAATCCAATCCTAACAATTGTTGATTTAACTATTCTATCAAAGCCAGTCGGCCGAATCGTTGGAACTACGGGACTAGTGTGTGAAGACTACGCACAATCGTGCGTGCTATGAATTTTCATTGCGAAGTGAGCTGTTTGATGAGGGTGAGATAGTGACCGACGGTGGATTAAAGAGATTACGCAGGTTATTATCCAGCTGCTGGTAAGACCGGGGCCGCCTTGGTACGCCCTGGATCGTTAGGTAACGCGGCTGCACTCCCAGCGACGATCGTTCATCCTCCAGATAGACCGAGCTGAGCGTGCGTATCGTATTGGTGTAGTGCTGGTGCCAACGTCTTTCAAACATCGACCTCGTGGAGCCACTGACAGAGCGGTCTGTGTGAAAATTCAAAAAAAAAGCGTCAGTACTCAAAAACAAACAGTGTCCTTGTCAGTGGGTAGAGTGAAATGGAATAACTTACATTGACGGTATGGCACGAGGGAAAATGAGATGGTTTAGGCATGAGATTCTTATTGGCATAATCGATCGCAGAAAGCGTCAAGCGGAATATGGAAGTAATGTAATACGGGCCGAGCTACCCAAGAAGCACAAACTAACAAACCGTACCGCACACAGCACACAACAACGACAACAGCAACGACAACAACGACAACAAACTCTACGCTGGCGTTTGAAGATGATGATCTTCGGCTACAAATATAGGTACAATAAACACCACCCCGTCAGTTTCTACGATCACCATACTCCCGTTTTAACTCCGATTATATGCCTACGCCGACCTACCTTGGTTGCGATAATCGTCCTGATACTTGTAGAACTCGGCAAGTTCACGGGCCGAACAGAGCGGCGTATCAACCGAGTGTGTCTCGTTGAATTTGCTGTAGTTGATCTCGTACACCTGGTTCTCCTTGTTGTAGAAGACGATCGGCTCGAACCGGTGGCCCCACAGAATCTCGGTGTTGACGTAGCTCGAGCGAGCCTGCGTCGACTGACCCGTTGACTCAACTGTGCCTTCGAGAATGACGACGATCTCGAACCGATCCTGCAGCAGATCCGACGCCGACATGTTGTAGAACGGAGATTCTGAGTTGACTTTATGGATCACAATTTGCGGCCAGATAAAGAATAGGTCCGAGCCGCAATGGTCCGCTCCAACCTCTAACTCGTGCTGGTACTGTGCCATCACTTCACCCTCGCGTGACAACTTGGTTCGGATGAGCTGCGCCCTAATATTCGCCCCGATAATGTGGCTCTTGCGCATGTCCCCAACCCGGAACATTAGACATAGCTCACCATCACGCTGGCAGATGACAGCATGCTTCGAGAAAAGTAGTGTCTGGGTTCGATGCTTTGGACGAGTCATCTTCGCGAACACGAAACCCACCATGAACGCCTGCATCATGACGCCGTAGATCGACTGGAAACACATGATGAAGATCGCTTCAGGACACTCCTCTGTGGTCGTCCGATAACCGTACCCGATAGTCGTTTGCGTCTCAATGGAGAACAGAAAGGCTGACGTGTACGATTCGATGTTGAACACACAGGGCTTCCAGCCGGATTCCTCTGAAAGTATGAGAACAAGCGATCGCGAAACACCGCCCTATGAGGACCCTCCCAAACACATTTGCGCGAATTGTGATTCGCTACCAACCTTGATTTTTTGGCAGATGCATCTCCTCTAGATCACCGTGAGTGAATGCGATCAACCACCAGATGGCTCCGAAAAACAGCCAAGAACCGATGAAGCTGAACGCAAACACAAGCAGCGTCCAGCGCCACTGAGCGTCAACCAGCGTGGTGAAAATGTCCTGTAGGAAGCGCAACCGTTGTCGCGACACCTTCGACAGGACAATGTTACAATCACCGTTTTTCAGAATCGCCCTACGTCGGTACTTTCTCGTCGTTCCCGGTCGCAGCGCACGGCTCCTGCATGATAGGGAGGATGATCAAGAAGAGTGAATAGTCAACAGCTGCACACTTCAAACGGATCACTTCAATCACCCTGAGAGCTCTGAGATGGCGCGTGTGTGCGCTACCTAACATCGGCTTGTGCACGTGTTTCACGTAAATGAGATCGATCGATAGCCTCTTTAGTGAGGTCTTTTATAAGTCGCTAATTACAGCGTGTTCCGAACCAATTGTCTATTGATATTTACACTTCATTAGCGTGCTTTTTCTGTTTAATATTGGGTATCTTTTACTCCAATATTTATTCAAGCCACTGTGTCATGTAACGCAAAAAAAGATCAATTCAAGTGTACATACTCCGAATGCTTGGAGGTAGCAATCGAAAGCTCTGAATTCTACGAGACTTTGCTTGTGTAAGTCTCACAATAACGCACAGATAGCCAGCCAACAACACGGCTCAAAATTGGTTCGAACAGGTTGCGGCCGGAATAAATGGTCCGTACTGAACAAATCATATTCGCTGGAAACAAGCGGCCAACTTCCACACAACACAGCACCAGCACCCTCCGAATGGGCCGTTGTGACACGATCCTACATGCAGTGCACTACAAACTGGAATCATTTAAAATTCAAATTTCACTCCTCCAGCTCAGCTGCATACTGGCGAGGCAACGCTTCCAATCGGTCACAATCCAGACCCCAGTCCAAAGAAATCATGCGAGACAAACCTCTTACTACCCGCCGATGGAGACTGCGGACAATAGATGATCGGCGTCGTAGGTGTGATGGGAGTTTTGGGCGCATCCTGGCCATCGATGATAATTGGCGGGATCTTATCGAAAGGACCCAACGGCAGCAGCTTGGCATCGTCCCGAGCCTCCGGTGACTCGGCGTCCACTGGGACGGTATAGTTTTTGCGCTGCCCAAAGCTCATTGCTCAACTGTTCCTATCTGCTTTGGTTGACACTACGGTGAACTTGAGCGAACACTTAGCTTATATGCTACTTCTGGCGTCTACTTCTAGCTGACCAAATTCACGATCTAATGCAGCGAAATGATGCTGCAGAAGGCATTTCTTGCTTCCACTTTCCGAGCCGTTCACGCGGCAGTAACACAGCAGCAAACCTCCTGCACGTCCCAAACGAAAATTGTTCCCCAACGACGGGCAAGAGAAGGCTGCAAATCGACTTAATCGCGCCGAACACGCGCTCAACACTAATCTTGCACAGGGTGTCGATCGACTGCGGTAGGCGAACATGCGCGCAACCGCAAACGGGTAGGGTCGATTTCTTCGTTCTACCACCACCAATACTGCCGGCACACAGCGCCACTAACACTGGATCGAAGTCTAGATCACTACGTACTATCGACATCGTTAGTCGTCATCAGCTATTTGCTTTTCGCGGCCGGTATGACCGATTACTTCGTCACCGATGCCGGCTGCAGCAGTAATGTGCCATTCTGTGACGTCGAAAGATCCAGGCTTGGAACAGTTTTCAGTAGCATAGCAAGTTTGGCACTTTTACCCTTAATTGCAACGACCGAGAGGTTTTTGTTTCGAGTTTACCGATAAGGACGTATTGCCAAACAAACTAATTTAACGATATATTCAACTGCTTACTCATCCAGAGCGGGCACAGAGTATCTTATCGTTACCGAACACTAGATACCACTGTCCATCCGCTGCATTTCCAAAACGTCCGCGAAACTGTCGCTATCAGTCGGCGACCGGTCCGTATCAATCGACTTGGCGACTAATCGGACACGATCGACATCGAAACCCGCAATAATTTCTGCAATGCTACGTTGTGTGTCCCTTCCGTGCCCCATGCATTAAGCCCTAGCACCTTCTGAGCCGATTAGTGAGTCTCGCTTCGAGCACGTGAAGTATTGCGACCAGGAACGTCTACTTCCCCGCGCTAATAGCTCCAATTGAGCGCTAGCCATAAACCGCCATAAGCCATAAGCGAGTACTGATGTCGTTGTTGAGACGGTTTAGTGTTTTGTATGACTTTATTTGGCCTTTCATAGGCCCTTAAACTCAGACACGAGTAAAACATTTCGAGTTCTACGGACCGAAGGGGCTAGTGTGCCATCTTCAGCAGATTCTTCGTTGTCATCAGTTTATTACAGCGGATCGGATGTGATAAACAGGCCGCTAGGTCGTTCGTTACGCGCTTTTCCTCTATCGTTTCGATTTGTTGTTGTTGTGAGAATTCTTTTGCGTTCGCTTAGTGCTAAATCCTAATAAAACGATATCGATACCAGCCCCTAGGAGTGTGAAACTACTTATCTTTTTTTACTCGGTGCACCTCTAACACAAACAAACACCCCAAAGCATTTTGTTGAACCTTAGGTATTTGAGAAGTTATCACTTGGCACTGGACAAATGAATATAATGGATCTTATTTTTGAAATGTTTCTCAATGAGAGCATATTTCCACATTTAAAGTTGTAAATTGGCGCTAATAAAATCGTCCACAAATATCAATCTACAAAGTGCTTCTTGAATAATTTTGTGGAAATGTTTATATTTACTTTCCCCGTGAATTTTATCTTACTTGCATATGTAAAATGGTATAGGACATGCAAATAAAAAAAATTGAACAGCGCGTCTATAGTTCCAAAATTCTGGGAGACCATAACAAAAACTTCGATGCTCGCGCAGAACACGACAACATCCAACCATTGAAGCGAGCATAAGTAACCCAAACAGAGTAAAGATGCTAGAAATGAGAACATCCTACCAAACTACTTGTCAATTTTATTGACCTAGAGAAACCGCCCCTATCCCGCCTGTACTGGATTAGTCAAGCCACCGGTCGATAAGCCTGACAGACTGGGAGCTTCCTCGCATCAGCCGTCCGTCCAAATAACACATCCATTGTTTTGGTTGTGTCCGCTGATAGCAAAAGATTTGCAATGCCGCCGGCAGCCCATGGCGGACCAAAGTAAACAATAAACAACTCACGGACTATTCTCGGTCCCAGCACCGTCTTATCACCCGCACGCTAGACGCATTGGCGGCCACTGACTCCGACACGAAAGAAGCGATCGTAAGTGATAGATGCAGTCTTGGATTAGTGGGAACAGTTACCCTACCTACCTTACGCTCTCCTGTCGGCTGAAGGCGCTTCCGTGTGTAGAAATGCGGGCCAGGCTCGGTATAATGGTCAGAGGAAGGTTGCTGATCACGCTGTCAAGCGAGTCCGGTTCCTCCTCGATCACTCCCGGTCGCATGAAGATCCTGTTCAGCGGCTTCTTTTCGTCCGTTGTCTGACGATCGGCAGCCATCGTTTACTTTTGTTTTTTTTTTCGGTGACTTACCGCAGGGCTTCAGTGACTTAAAGCACGACTTCGGTGACAGAAAAACGGTACAGAATGCAAAACACTACAGACACTCCGTTTACCGGTACAGCATATATTGGCTTCGTTCCTTTATTTGTTATCAGCTACAATACCGTCGCTTTAAACTCGATCGATCGCAACCCATAGGGACTAACCACAAATGTTCGCTTCTTCTTGAACTGTCACGCAAACGAGTTGCGATCGATTGCACTAACTATATATACTGCACGCTTTACCCATCGGGCGAGAGAATGCGCTCTGCTATTCTCTATTCCACGTCGCATCAGCGAGATTCTTTTCTTAATGGCAATAAGGTTCTTAAACTACTTACAGACAGAACTGGAAATTTGTAAAAGGTAAAATAAACTTCACTCCGTTGCAACCACACGCGATCGCTGGAAGCGGATTCGATAAAATGGAACAAAACTAATGTAACCAAACCGCCGGTTCTAGTCCTCAGAGTTCACTCCTCAACGCTTCAAAAAGCGATCCACTTCCCAGCGCTGGCTTGCAATTCCTGGCCCGAGATATTAGTCTCTACACCTTTTGCACTCAAACCTGGCCCTTGCTGATGTCTCATTCGTGTCACGATCGTTTCTGCCACCGCAACCTGCCACTGGACGGTCACCGAAGTTCTAGCGAACGAGGAAGATGGTACCGCGACACTCGCACACGCTGCGAACAAGAGTAATTTTCAAATTAATTAAATTCAATTAAAATACCCCTGCCACAGTTCCGAAAGCACGGCACACATATAAGCACGCACGATCTCCCGTGAGTCACATTCGAATCACCAAACTATATCACTGTGAGCTGAATACGCCTGACTTTTGGCACTGAACTTGAGATAGCCGTATAACATTCTCAGACAAAGGAGCTCTAGACGAGTTCGTCGTCTCTAATTAGAGACTGCGAACCAAAAGGCTCGAAATCTCAGCCGTATCCTAAAAGCGTCACCTCTAAAGCGTCACTTCTAAAGCGCACTAGTGGTTAACCCAATAAATGGGAAGGTAAATCTAGAGCAGTGCTTGCCTCTAGCTGACAGCACAGACTAAACTGTTCCGACGTTCCGATAGCGCTTGTCCGCTAAAAACACAGCCCATTCTCCCCCATCGACACAGCACCGGACACCAGGCTGCCTGTTGGGGATGGAATGGCAAGGAAGATCGTCTAATTTAGACCACAGCCAATTGTAGTTACCGAGATGTACGACTGATGATGATCACAAGGGAGGCAAGCCGAGTCGGGACCTATGCTAACCTTTCTCGTTTTATCCCCCAGCAGTACTCAGTAGCGTCAAATGGCTGGCGAATTTGCGAAATGTAACGAAAAAGAACAACCCACCGTCACCGTCGGATTCACGCATCGCGACACCATTTGCCATTCATCGCATTTGCTTTTTTGCCGCACTAGGAATCGTGTGGTGCGATTTAATTAAATTGTCATTCGTGAACCCGTACGACCGCCGATCTTGACCACAAAATCATAACGCCGTTCTCCACCGCAAAAGGGTGGCTCGCCCAACGCCCTGGAAGGGTCAATTGAACCTAACACTCTCGCGGCATCCAACCGAAGGCAAATGTCAATCAAATTGTCTATTTTAATCCACTCGGTAGGCTTGATACGGTATTATGGGTGGTTTATTAGATGCCACCATATCGCACGCAAGCGACGGTGGTCACCAACTCCGCCAATGTCACCAACGTCCGCGGTCAAGTACGCTGGAAGCTACTGGTTGTGCATAATATTTTCTCTTCTGTCAGTTTGCTGAGGAGAAAAGAGCAGTCCGCAAGGGAGAAGAGCGATCAGTAGGAATGCCCCACCGGCCTAAGCTGAGAGCGCCGTTTTACCTAGACCTTCGGGGATGATTGAATAATATGAATGACTTCCGCAGTGGCCAATCTACCTTCTAGCAGCGCTCTAGATAACTGCTACAGTAAAGCAGACCAGGCAGATCAAGCCACGTAAGCGTGACTCCCCATTCGGACTCACTCAACGGCCGGCTGAATGAATCCGTTGCTCGTCGATTAGCCGCCTCTAAAACGGTTCCCAAACAAATGAGATGTGATTTGTTATGATGCACCGTGTCACGCCAATGCACGGTATGGCACCTCTACTGATCACTGGATCTTCCACACACACACCACACATTTACCAGGTTACGCACGCCAACAACGCTAATATGCATTTATATAATGCATCTCAGCAGTCCTACGGCCACGTGAGCCAATGCCGAACGGAAGACACCGTTGACGACGCGTCGGTTATAATTATTCCATTTTTTCAGGTTACATAATCGAACGCTTGCGATGCGAAGCCGAATGAAATAAATTACACACCGCACTTGTCATCTGTGGCTAGCATTCCTGCCTCTATATCGCATGCGTTGACTGGGTAAAACACGTATCGTAAACGGGTGCTAGTTTGTATCAAACTAGGATGTGCTCCCAGATGCGAATCAAGCCGCGTGATCGTCATTGTTATATTCTGTAACACCCGCTTCGAAGGTCACTAGGAAGTCATTAGGTACATCTTTGCCTCTTCCCAAGGTCATGCGGATTGATCATTAGCCTAGGTGAAAGGGACATAACTTATTTCCCAATTTGCTGGAAGAGTTTATCCGGACGGGGTTCCTGAAAGCGGGAGCCGTTCTACACTGACGGCCAATGTCAATTACCCAGTTCCTGCCCAGTATGCAAATGCCCTGACTCGGTCATCTGCACCAGACCTCGCGACGTGCGGAACAGATGTTCCTCTCAATTGTTCCGTTGTTTTGTAATCGACTGTGGACGCGGAGTGCGAAAAAATAAACAACAACAAATGCCTTTGGCGGTGCTTCCGAATTTCAACCACTTCCGATGCACGCTAATTAGTGTCGTATTTTATGTGTCTCGTCTCCTCTAGCAGGGTTGCAGCTACATTCCCATATCGCAGCAAACCTTCATTTAGTATGCGCAAACACGCCCGTCATTAAAAATGGTCATTCGCCGGTCAACTATTGGTCTGCTGTGCTTTAAATAGCCTTTTGTGAATCACCTGTTCAATGCGTATCATAAAATAAGCTTTTTTAGTTGAACTTTCATATCTTTATAAAGAGATGAGCCCTCTTTTGATCGTATAAAATACCTCGCTTGGCTAGTCGTGTCTAGAAAATGCCCCAACTTTTAAAAATATTTTTCATTTCTAGAGCACACTTCCCCTCATCATTATAGCGTGCTTGATCGATGCTTCAGCGCCTTGCAACGTCGACTTCAAGATCAAAATACGGTCCAGAGCAAATCGTCCATGCTACTCTAATCTACCAGTTCTTGACATTGACATTTACCGGTGCGAAAAGAGATCAATATCTGCGAACAGCCACTATCGCTCACCCACAGTGTATCGCTACGAATTAGCGCCCACATGATAATATGAACGCTAAGCTCTTCCTTACCGTGTATCGTTTGACGTTTCGAATGGATCCAAAAACTCCTAGAGAGTACTGGAGAGCAAAAGATGAAAAATACATCTTACCCTACGCGGGACTAGCACAGCGAATCCATCGAAGGCTCCTTGATGGAAAGTTTCCGAAACGTCTTTTTCCGTTCGCTTCCGGGTGAGACAGTTTGGGTAGCTGGGGAAACTGTTGCCGACGTCATCGAGTCACCGACCACCCCATTCGCGGTGCTCATTCCCGTTTGCTCATTTGCTGTGCCGTACACCGGAGCGAAGCGCAGATAACCGTTGCTCATGGAGTTCTTGCGCGAGGACATGTTGTCCATCGACGATGTGTCGGATTCATCACTTTCGGACGAGTCTACTGCTAGGAAAAGAAGCAAGATAAATCATGAGTGCAATGTTCGTGAATGCGTTTAATTTTCTGCACTCACCCGTTATGCCGTTTTGCTTGTTTAGCTCCTTTTTCACTGCACGCAACTGGCGAGCACTACAGAGTGGCGTATCGACCTCATATGTGTTGTTGAACGTCGTGTAATCAACCTGAGGAAATTTAATCATTAGCAGAGACTGTTCGCATCATTACCACCCACTATATATGTCTCGTAGCGTTACCTCATACTCCCCTGTTTCACGCTTGAACGTTACCACCGGGTCGAAACGATGGCCCCAAAGGATCTCCGATGGTAGATAGCTGCTACGCGCCTGCGTCGTCATACCGGTCGATTCAACAACGCCCTCTGTGTGTGGGGAATCCAAAATCAAACTACGTTCCACAGAAAGGGGCGCACGTGCTTTTACTTATCCCAAACACTTACCCAACATAACGACGATTTCGAACCGCTCTCGGAGCATGTCCTGTGCAGTCAACCCATACAGTGGGCTATCGCGATCGATCTTGTGCACTACGATCGTTGGCCAGATGAACATCAACCGATCATCGCCACCGTCACAGCTGACCTCCATGTTTTGCTGGTAAAAGGGAAGAATCTCGCCTTCTTTGGTGACCTTGCGACGGATTATTTGGGCCGTCACGTGCGCCTCGATGATGTGGCTTTTGCGCATGTCTCCGACGCGGAACAGCAAACAGGGCACTCCATCCCGATGGCAGATGACGGCATTTTTGGAAAATAGTAGCGTTTGGGCGCGTTTCTTCGGTCGCGATAGCTTCGCAAACACAATGCCTACCATAAATGCTTGAATGAACACTCCGGTGATGCTTTGCAAGGCGAGGATGAAAATGCCTTCGGGGCATTCCTCAGTAATGTAGCGGTTTCCATAGCCTGAATTTGGGCGAAATTAGCACTTGAGCAAAAACTGCACAAGGAGTATTCGTGGCCATCTTCTTACATCAAACTTACCAATCGTATGCTGAGTTTCAAGGGAAAACAAAAACGCCGACGTAAACCCGTAAATATACGTCACGCAGGGCTTATGGCTATCGTCTGTATGAAGGAAATATGTTGCATATACACACCAATTTATTTATTTGTTTAATGCAATGACGGTTTTTCAATGGCTGTAATTTCCAACTCACCACCAACAGCTTGAATGTCTCCATGGCTCAGCGCTATCAAGTACCAGATTGCACCGAAGCCTAACCAGCTCAGAATAAACGAACAGGCGAAAACGAACAGCGTCCATCTCCACTGGATGTCTACCAGTGTGGTAAATATATCCTGCAAACGAAACACATGTTTCAAAGCACAGTTTTACTTGTTACACTTCAATTTTTTGTATTTTCTTTTAAACTTTATGTTGTAAAATCGTTACTATAAAACGCTGGCCTCCTGGTGGCAAACGTCTGAAACTGAAAATTTTGAGAGAAGTCATTCTCTCTCGAAATCTGTCATCACAGGTGTGATTTTGAGAGAGACCGATGTTCAGGTCGTCGTAGCACGCTGCGAGAAGCTAATTTCATGTTGCACATGCATTGAAGCCGCGGACATTAAGATGGTCGCTTCAAAATGTACATACATAAGATTAAAACAGCTCTTACCTGTAAATAACGACGACGCCTTTTCGCTACATTGCCTTGAATTACATTGCAGTCTCCTTGCTTGAAAATCACTCGCTTTCGAATGCGCCTCGAGCTGTAACGTGTTTGGCGGTATCTGAAATCATACAATGAAATTCGTGAACACATGTGCTCATGAGACGTCTTATCAAAGAGTATGAAATAAAATAAATTTCATAAATTTCCAATAAATTCTCGCTTCAAACCAAACGAGTAAATGATATGTCATTATTTTTGGTGGTGATGGAGCCATATTTATGTTGACTACCCCTGAATCAAAAATGGCATCTCAGAAAGAAACAGAGAGGCAAGCGTAAGAAGAGAGACTACAAAAGCACTCTCGCCATCAAAATGGAGAGCCAAGGAATTTTCTTCCCTTAATATCGTCAAATGAGCGCAGCATGAGCAATATGAGCGAGAACACCCTCTCTGAAAAGGGGAGCTGAGCGTGTGTGTCTCTCCGTGGCACAGTGGAGTGGCACTGAATTAAATTGGTGGTCATTTTCATGCTCCAAAATAATGACTGAATATTTTCCTCGATTTAATTTCACAAACTGTTCCCAAAGCTGGCTAAAGCTTTTATATTAACCTAGCTTTGGCTTCCATATGGTGTCGCTATAGCTATGAAAGTGTGTCCAATTTCGTACTTTTTTTTGAGGAAGATTTTCAAAAAATGTCGAGCATTCTTCAAAAGGCAATCTCTTAAGATAATGCGAAAAATACGTGTCTAATTTCCATGCTATTTGTTGTGAAAATTTACGTCTAATTTTGTTCAGATAAATCCTTTAACACGATTGTGAGATTGCTTGTATGCGGTAGTCTTTATGCACCTCTTCCAAAAGTTTCTATTGCGTCACATATATTTAAAATTCACGTACATTCAACAGCGATCGATGCGGACTTCCGAATGTAGGCTACGTTTTGTACCAAATTGTCCGCTACGTAGCCCACAGTGCACGTGGCTCCCCAGTTGGTAAGAGAGCGCGCGAAGAAGAACACGAAAAAACAACCCCTAGGGTTGGTTCCTAGGGTGTCAATAATAACGTTGGTCGCGAAATCCGCTCGAACTACACCGCAAACAAGGTTGACGTTCGTTCAGTGCGTGGTATATGTGTGTGTACGTATCGAAATCTTCATCTTCACAGCCTATCAGTGCTCGAATCGTCCGTGAAAAGGTCGATACAAACCGAACTAGCAAGCAAAGAACGCAAATTGCTGCCTCGTGACGGACTACCCATCCGCCCTGTTCCGTGTCGGACGCCTAGTCTACCGTGACCGGTCCGGAACCAGTGGCAGATCTAGGCGAATAGCAGAAAGCGCACTCCAGGCGAGACTCGATCCAGCAAGGTTGGCCAAAGGTTGGACCTCCGTTGCCTTAGGAGTAAAGTTCAGCGAGTCCAAGCTTTCGCCGATGTACTGTTTGGCAGCGACGATATGATAGGGCTTTGGGTGACCACGAATCATTTGCCCTTTATCCGATTACGCTCAGTCATCTAATCTTCGCAAAAAGGGGCGTAAAATCGTTTTTGGCGATAGTGAAAATTCGCCAGCTTCAGGTGGCAAATGGCATCGAGGCACCCTTGAGAAAACGATCATCTCCACATATGCGCGCGCGTGCGCTCGTGTGTGTGTGTGTGTGTGTGTGTGTGTGTATGCGCCTGTGTATGTGTGTGAGTGTTTGTGTGCTAATCTCCCACAGCCGCTGAGTGGAGGCGAGGAGGCTCCGTGTGTTTTTCGCTCGTCCGTCAAATCCGCCGTCAGAAACGCGACGTTCCAGTTTCTAGTTTCTAGCAGGCACCGTTTCCCATTTCTGCCCTTGGAAAATCACCCTCCGGTATCGCCCATCAGGGCGGGAGAAATATTTTTGTGGCAACCCCCGCAAGATGACCTCATCGGCGTACGTGTTGCCGTTGAAACCATGTTCCTTCCTGCGGCTGGCTCGGTCATTCCTCGGCCTGCAAAAGGACCTCCACACGCAGGACTGACCACTGGGGGCTTTCACTGGGCACCGGACTAATGGACTGGTGGGAACGGGGAAAAGGGCTCACGGATTTGTTGGGTGAAGGGGGGGGGGAGGTTACCAGCGAGAGCCGTGGGGAGATCTTTTCGCTCCCCATTCGGGAAGCTGTCGCTCTCGCGAAATGCGCCCGGCCATGCGTGTGGGTGTGCGTGTTGACGGCCCACTCTCCCCAACGTTGGTACAGGAATCGCGATAACGCAGCCCCAAGTGGGCAAAAATAAAGTGCGATCGCGGTCCGTTGGAGAAATCCGCGGTGCTTTCGCGTGTGCCGCTCTCGAATTCCATGACCCATCCGGCGCTCTGTGAGACAATGTGGCCGCTCGCGTGAAGACACGCCGCTCAGCGCCGTATCACCGTCTCGCACTACGCGTCAGTGCAGCATAATCGCGCGTGTCGGTGTGTGCGTGTGTCGGACGGCTCCACGCATCGTGGTGTGTGTCGTGCGGTGCGCCAATCCACGGGAGTAGTAGTGGCGTCGACGAATGGAGTCTCCAAAGGGGTGGAAGAGGGTCGAATGGTGAGTGGGGGAGTGGGGAGCGAGTATCCAAGAGGGGTTAACTGGGGGAGTGCGGGAAAGCGCACAGATCGCTCGTGGAAACTGCGGAAAAAGGAAGGCTCGGCTTCAGATCGAAGGAAACGCTCGTGGCACAAAGGTCGTACGTTCGAGTCGCTCGTGTCCGTGACGGAAAACTCCCACGAAGAAAGGGGAGCCCTCTTGGTGTGCTGTGAGCGCGTCTCGTGGAAAATCTCGCGTAAAACGCGACCCTCCAACAGTGCTGCAGCGCTGTGTGCAACCCGACCCGGTCGTCAGTGTCGCGGTTTGGGGTCGCAGTGGTTTCAAGTGTACGTATGCTACGGCACGTCGTGTTTGTTGTTTGGTGCTTTTTTCGTAGAACCACCCGCCAGTGGGCCACCAGTGAGAAAATCGACTGTTTTTCCGATCTCGGCCGGCTCCATCGCACACGCGAAGGGACGGCAAAGTGGGCTGCAACCTGTTTCGGTCGCCCGTGAGACCCTTCCAGTCTATTAGGGTAATGTTTCGCTTCCTTCCGTGCGCCTGATGGAATCCAATTTTCCTGCGCCACGGCGCTCAGCTCGCTTCCCATTCCGTCCCCCCGGGGGTTGCTTTAAGTTAATTAAGCAAATGAAAAGCGCGCACCAACGAACAGAAATGTAGGGTAGAAAGGCCAGCAGGCTCGCTCCACGCAGGATGCCCTTCGAAGGCCGGACGTGTGAAAATGTGTGCTTGCAGCGCTACGACCTGGGAAAATGTGACTGTGCAAAGTGAGCGTGCCAGAAAGAGCTAGTTGCAGAACGAAACACACAGAGAGAGAGAGAGGGTGAATGGGAAAGCGCGCGCGAGAGCGAAAAAGAGAGCGAAAGCGAAAGCGAAAGAGAGTAAGCGAGCGTGGGGAGATTGGGTGGAAAATGAGTTCCCCAGTTCGCCCTCGCAGTGATGAAAAACGGAGAACTGTCACAACTGGAGAAAAAAAGTGTCAACCAGTCCTGCGAGTAGGAATATTTGTGCTGCGGAATGCCACAAAAAAGATGACCCAATCCTACGTTCGTGCGTGCTCAATGGCGAGACGTGTGACTGTGTGCAAATAGCCAGTGTCCGTGCGTGCAATCGATCATCAAACGCTCCGGGAGTCCCCCGGGTATGAGCTTGTGTAACTTGCGCCTATCATCAACGCGGTGCGGCTATTTCGCTGCATAATGAACAGAAGGAGAAAAATCCCTTCCGGTGTTCTAGCGGACCTACAATCTTTCAATCGACAAAGCTTTTCGCACTAGGCAAGCAGCTAGGCTGCGACTTTTAGACCGGTTTTCGAAGCTCAATAAGGCAATGAGAAGCGGGGGCAAATGGATGACTAAGAGAACATGGAAATCGTCCCTGAAAGCATTCATATCAATCCGCAACAAAGTGAAAGCAACAACGGGCGGTTCAGTGGAAGAAAACTACAATAACACGCACAGAATTCAACGAAAGCAGTTTAAAAGCGGAAATCGTTTACCACCCTGATGCGTTCTATTTAGTTCATTTCTTAGAAATCAAATGTTTGGACTGCCCTTGCACTCTGCCCACATTTTTAAGCTCTAGAAAATTAAACTAAAATGTCAAAAAAGCCCCCCTTATACGAGCTTTTTCGTACGATTCGTTCGAGGACCATCATAATCAAAACGCTACTTTTACCAGGCACCACTACTGATGCAGCCCGAGTATGTTTCTGCTGCTGCTGTCACCAGTCGAAGCTCGTGCAAGACGAATCCTTTGCACATAACAGACGCAAGGACTCCACACGCAGCACACGTACACACCCAACCAACGCGTTTTCCCAACACCAACAATGGAACTCGAGTCGAGGACGGAGTCTCCTGCTGGTGTTCCATCCTCTTTGTCGGTAGTTCGGGCTCGCGTGTGCGTGTGTGTGTGTGTGTGTGTATCTGTGCCTATGTGAATGGTGTACATGTGCACGTAAACCTATCTGCCGTGCAGCGAACGACAGGATGTAGTGCTCCGGAGCAGCTCCAAATTCCAGCTAATTCATTCATTTTGCGCGCGACAGGCTGGTGGCACGTACACATCCGCACACCCACTAGCACTAGCGCCGTATTTAATTTCCAATTTTCCAAACTCGATTCTACGAGCAGGAGTATGAGTAGAATGCGAGGGAAATTGTGAAACGGGTCGATGAAAAACGGGTTACCTGCGCGGTCGAACACTGCGGGTACGTGTGTGTGTGTGTGTGTGTGTGTGTGTGTGTGTGTGTGTGTATGCGAGTCCAGTCTCGAATCCCGTGAGTGTCGGATCGTTTTGGATTATTTTCCCTTTCCACTGGTGTGAGTTAGTGAACGAGTCGAGCCGTCCATGCTCGCGAGCTAATGCGAGAGTTGGAAAATGAGTTCCGTATCGCAAGGAAAAACGCTGATGGAGAGAATTTTCCAACGTGAATACGTACTTCATACCCAGTGAAACTTCCAAATGAATGAACTAAGCAGAGCGGCGAGAGAGAAGCGCAGACAAAGTGCGATACAAGAAACAACCGCCGCAAAAGAGATAAACTGTTGAAAAAATCTCGATTGAGTTTGCAGCGACGAAAAAAAATACACCGACGAAAGAATTTCATCCTCTTTTTTGCCCACATTTCTCAGTGAATTATTATTACTGTTATTATTGTCGTCACCGTCCTCGCGCTTAGCAATGAAACCAATCCGACCGACCGGTTGTCCTCCTGGGAAAAGCCGTGCAGAAGTAGCCCTTTTAAATTCGGCTGAAAGTCCCATTTGTCTTCGCCGCAGCCACAATCCTGAGACGTGAGAATTCAGCCCATCAGGATATCCAGAACCTCGTTAAGGATATCGCAAAAAAAGGGGGTTGATTTACGAGTCAGATATATCTGCGGCAAACGAGTTCGGGAATGTTTCTAATGAGAAAATTAAAACCCACTACTAGCGCCCGCAGAAATCTCCTTTGGCATCGAGCAAACATTTTTCGGCCACGAGGTCAATTGGCCTCCATTGGCACGCGGCCGTTGGTTTTGTCAGTGTCGTCTCATCACGTGCGTGTGTGTGTGTGTGTGTATAGTTTTTGGTTGATTTTTCCCACCACCCAGCAATGCAGTCCAATTGCAAATTATTTATAGAAGATTTTCTGCGCTTTGTTTCATTCACTCATCCCGATCTCTCTGATCTTTTTTCTCACCCTTTCCTCAAGAGCAGCGTTTTCTCGTTCGTTTATTAGGAAAATTTAGGTGTATAATAGCGGCGCAACAGGCTGCAATCGTCACAGTGTGTAACGGCAAACACCCGATGAACTTTTGCTTGCCAGCTTCGGGGACACACACATAAGTGCGGGTAGTGCTTCGGATGCATGATTGCATTCGCCGTTTGTGACTAGCAGTGGCGTGGTGAAGTGTGAACGAAGGAAAACACGAAAAAATGCAGTAGAAACAAACGCACGCTGCGTGCATCTTGCGTTTTCAGTGCCCCTTCCTTGGCCGGAGAGCGAATGCAAAGGAAACCAGTGCAACCAAGCAGATAGCCCATCCGTGCGAATTCGTAGAACTGCATCCATGTAGTAGTGTACAAGCGAAACCCAGAAAGAAACCGACTTCGATGACCCGCGCGGAAAAGCGAGTCTCGTGTGAAAAGTGAACCCATTAATAAAACAACCATCACCGTTCGCATCGTACTGTATTAGCGGACCAGCGGAACTGCATAGGGAAGCTTCAACTTGTTCTGCTGCTATCGGATTAAACATTACCTTTCGCATCCTCGAGCGGTATCCTTCTCACCGAAATAACCCAAGCACGTTCCAACGCACTGCCACGGCATTCTGGAAGAGCTGTTCCGGGATCGAGTGGCAAACGGAGAGCTGTAACACTGAGCCGTTTTTTTAGAAAGCCACTGGGATATTGGTTGCGTATCTGAAGGTGAGTTTCCACGAGACGTGAGTCGTTTTGAGCGATCACGTTCAATATCTTCGATGAACGAACACTTTCTTAAAGCCATAAAACAGCTAATGGAGCCTCAGCATACTTTTTCGCTCGTTTACGCTAGTCGATTTTAAACAGCCGCTAAAATCCTTCCGACACTTTTGACATTAATTCAATTAAAGAGTACGGGAGTCACTCGCTGACGGGCAGCTCCGGAGCTGAAGCAGCGCTATAGAGCTGAAGCGTGCAAAATATTATACTGCCACATAACGACGAAGATGAGTGAACAACCATCGCGTCAAGTGGTGCTTTTCGACACAACGCTACGACGGTGACCCGTTCTAGCGTCACTGCGAATCTTCTAAGCCGCCTTTCTTCCATTTCGAACCGATGTTTCGAGCATGTTATGCTGCCCTCGGTGAACGTTTGACCTTCCACGGACGTATAATCCTCGAAGCATCCAGGATCGTTGCCAATGTGACTGCAGTCCTGTGAAGATACACACCAACGGAGGCGCAAACAATGACCTGTTTCCGCACGATCTACAACGAAACGGATGCGTCAATCTGCAGTCCAATGCAGCACCCGAATACTGCAGCTAAAACCTAATCGATATCTCTACATTTGTATGCTTAACGCCCCATCACATTAACTCGTTTACCGGGTTAGGCATTATGTGCGGATCTTTTTCGATCGTAAATCCTGATTTATGGTGTACCTCACACGCGCAATGTCCTTTTTTTGTGAGCCAATCATTGTGCCAACGACGACAAAATAACGCAAAAATGTGATTTTATTGCGGCTTATTATCGCTTTGCGATTTGCGATAAATACTGCGTCCAAGTATATGCCAAGTACGAAACGATGACACGATTAACGTTTGAACGTGCAACAAAACAGAATCTAACTGTCCCCGGCACCTGGTAGAAGTGCCTGAGTGAACGGTAAAAATTAATCTTGTTCTTCTTTAACGAAGATGCTGGCGGGACAAACAACGTGATTTTTTTCCTTATTTCTTTGCTTTTGGGCAACGCGTGCCAACATCCTTACAACACCGAATTGCCCAGTTGCGCCGCAGGACGCATGCCAGCTCATGTGCTGTAGCGTGAAAAATTGTTGCGAAATGGCGGGCCCATGTTAGTCTGTCATGTTGTTTGAGGCCAATATCGCGAACATGTCGCAACCCGTTCTACCTCAGAACGTTGCCTTAGGCTTGACAGGTTTCCATCATACGCTGTTCCGAAAAACGCGAGAGGAACTGACGAGGTGACCGTTATGAGGCATGCGAACAGCTTCCCAAATCACGCCCTCTGGTTATTTGAAAGGCAGTAAAATTCCTTCACAAAACGGCAATCAAATTGTGCTATCTTAGTAGAGCGGTTCTCGCAAACAGTAGCTCGATACCGAAATTTGATGTCTCAGAAATCTTCTGCTTCTGGTTCCGTTTCCGGAGCCAGAAGGTACCGGCTCAGAGATAATGGAAGAAAACTCGATGGATCGATTTTCTGCCACTTCTTCGCGTTTTTCTGCCCACCCGAAAGATGCCTCTGAAATGACAGATTTTTCGCATACCTGAGAATGGCCACGCAATGCTCGCTGTCTCGCTTTTGTTAAACAATAAACAGCATCCTCCATTCATGGTAAACAGCGGAACCTCATCCACCGTCCAAGGGCGGTTCCGGACAGCCAGCCACCCAGGACCACGCTTCGTACTTCCGGGCACTCGAGCCACTCGAGGCACAAGATAAAGTTGAAGCATTTGTCTTCATGATTGTAATTCATTTACTAATTAATTGCTTTTCGCCAAACTTTTCACGTTTCGCCAACGCCGCGCCTGTAGATTCGTTGACCGAATCGCTCCCAACATCGCTGTCCTTTGCCGTTCCCAGCTACTCTGGGTGTCCTGTCGTGGACAAAAAAAAACAAAACACAACGATAACGGCAGCCGCGTGGAATGCTCACTGGAGAAGAACAGTTTCGCAGGTCACACACCGACTACATCCTGATGAGGGCCGAGTGTTCTGCGGACCATTAAGCAACTTGCGCCATCCTCGGAACCCTCCTCGGTGTTTTCGACAGCATAAACATATGTCGGTTGACCAAAGTTACGCCATTGCTAGAGGCCACCCATGAGCTGTGTTAATTTTTTTTTTTTGGACTCCATCCGGTGTGCATACTGCTCAGCCTCAACATTTCTACGCCATCCGTCCGGGTGTATGGACACGATTTATAATTCACCACGTGTGACCAGTGACCCATGTGTCAGAGCCCCCAGGCATATTCGTCGTTCGTCCCGTAAGTGCTCGGCGGCATTATCATTGATATTCTTGCGGTGCGTTCACACGAAGCTGCTTGCACTCGCGCATATTTTCCTCCCCACGGCGTTCTACAGCGTGATGTTCGGAAAAACTTTATTGGCAGTAAAAGAACATAACTTCGCACTAAACGTGGAACAAGCCGTCGGGGTTTACTGCTGGTGTGCAGTTTGGAAGATGCTTATGAGACCGATACACTCATATTTCACTTCCGTCCATCTGCCACGCTCGACTCCTTTCCCTTGAAGCACGCAGAGGAAATGGAAATGGAAAAGATGTGTTCATTTTTTCTCTCTCTTACCACTGCCAGCAGGATGCAGTTGCATCACAGCCAGGACCAGCAAAGCAGCGGGGAGCATATTATTAACCGCTCCCACGCTGGAAAGTTTTAATGGAATTGAAATGGGGATGGGACATGACCAACCCTTTCTCGCGTGGACCATTTAGAAAAAGGAAGCTAATCACATTAATCTTGCGCGTCGTAGCACGAAACTCGACGGTGGACCGGAATCGGACGGTTCCCAAAGCGGATCGTTAAAAACGCTCCACGTGCGCGGTGGCATCATGTGCCAATTGCTGCAATTGATACCGCGGCTTGGCTTTGATTTACGAGCGCACGACGTCGAAATGGAGGAATGAAAAATGCTCCCCATCGGCCGGAAACTATAAAGCGCACGGGGTAGGACCTTAATTATAGCCGAGCCCGGGAATATATCGAGAATCCTGCGACAATCCACTCCATTCAGCTGTAACGAGCGGCCGTTAAAAATGAAATTATTTTTGCATGTGCATCCCACCTGAGGGACGGCCCCCACGGGTAGCACCGGGCAGGAAAGTAATTACTATTTCAACGGTAAATAATCTCCAACTTCATCACCGTCACCGTCACACCGACGGCTAAGACTCCTGGCAAGCCGACCTTCACCCATGCGACGTGCTTCTTTCCGTGCCATTTGTGTGATTGCATTTGGCCCAAACCTTCGCAAAGATTCATCATCGCCAATGTGCAACCTCAACTACGCTGCTCCGTTTGCTGCACGTCCGCTTCGTCGCTGGTGCAACGGTGAATGCATTTTTCAATGCACCAGCGCGCTGTGCGGTGGTTCTCTCCTTTGGGATCCGACCCGCTTCAGTCGGGTCATATGAATGTGTTTTCCTTTCTGCTTGCTTTTCCTTTTTTCTTCGTACGACTCACACAATCACACACACACACACGCACGCACACACTAAGCTCTCGGGTGCCCCTGGGACATGAAAATAACCTTGCATTTCGAAGCAAGAAGTCTCACCCTTTCCGGATGCAATAAAACGCGAATCGTATCGCAGCGGCGCGGTGTGTTGACCGGGGACTGTTGCCACCCGATGGGAGGGATTTCTAAGAGCCCTCCACCCCTATCTTTTCCCCTCGCTCACCACAACCCCTCCACTCCACCAGTTGGAAGGGGCGCGCGGGTTAAATGGGGCCTCGAGAAAATTTTACGGAATCCATCGCTCCGTGAAGGGGGGGAACGACATCGGTGCCGGAGGCGCGGATTGAGGAGCGAATAAAAAGGTCCAAAAAAGGACGCCATGACGGTCGTGAAAAGCCCGGCTGTTGGCTGGGCGGGCAACGCGAATAGCAAATGAAAGCCTTTTCCATTTCGGTTGGAATGACCCGACGAAAAAATACATCTCAACCCGAGCCGGCCCAGCCGAATGGTGGCGTGTGTGAGTGCACGAGAACCGCCTGTATGGGTGGTCCGATCATCGTGCCCGTATGCACGGCTGTCGACCATTGGCAGGGGCAGAAAAGCAATATCAAGCCGTTACACGTCCTTGTTGTGATTATTAATATTTCTACCGCTCAGGGCCGGGTTCGGGTCGCTGCATGTTAAACGGGTATCCACAAGCTACAAGTGTCCTGTGACCGAGGATTTTTTTATTCACCCGTTGCTATGCTCCTTGAGCGCCCGTTTCAGCCGAAATACGATGGAAAAAACAGCGAATAGAGTGGAACGGGGCATGATGGCGCGGTCCTGCCCGTCGACATGGTGGACCCCGATATAGGCGAAAGCACCCTGAATACGCTCACTCACACCGATGAAAGGTTAATAGGTGGGCAGGATAAAGGCCATCGGCTGACCCCGGTGACGCCCGGAAGGTGATGATTCGAGCCGGCCGAGGTTCAAAAAGTGATCGATCGGAATTATTACCCCCGGGGGCCGGTTAAAACACGCATAAGTTGTGCAAAGGGCTGGTGTGGTGGAAAACAACCTTCATCGATTTCCCACCGCAGGAAAATCACGCCCGCCTTCGCTTGTGCAACGCTTGTGTCCTTGGGCGGGAAAAATGGATCGAAAATTCTCAATCCCACCATCGCGGGAAAGGAGCATGAAGCATGGGAAGGACACAAAGGACCTCAGCAAACAACGCACACAAGATGCGACGTGATGCTAATACGCTTCGGTTGACCGACAAAACCACAACCACCTTTTGATGGCTCAATTTTCCGTTTGGGATTTCCATTCGATAATCGACCGCTCATCGCAACCAGCGGCGCAAATTCGAACTCAGTTAGGGAGCTCGTTTGGGCCCTTTTTCCTGGCTCTCCGTTTCCTAAAGTGGCTTAGCGAAGTAAGGGCGAGAAGTTTCATCAACCGGATAATTCGGTAATAGACGCGGGTGCTCTTCTCAGAACAACAACCGACGAGTTGCCTCGTGCCGTCTGCTCTGCCAAGCACAGGTACGAGGCATGAGCCCTTCCAAAGGCAACCACAACTTGGGCCCGAAAGCGCCCCAGGAAAACCACGGATGCGTCAAATTACCAGTAATCAAATTCAAGCAAACCGAAATCTGGGCCGCCGCTTCCTTTTGATCAAACTTTGGCACGCCATTTGCCGTCCGACGGCTCTATCCTTCTCGTCCTTCTCGTTGCGAAATAGTTAAACGCTGTGCGCGTGGAAATTCCACGCCGTATGGACCTCGTCCTCGACCGAATTTCGCAAAGCACACAAACGCGGCCAAAATCGAAACTTTGTCCCCACGAGTCGCATGAGACGTTCTTTCCAGCGGCCTGCTGCTTGCCCGATTCCACTGATTGTGCAACGAGAAGCAAAAGCGATATAAACATGACCATTAACATGATTCTCGAAACACACGCGCACGGCCCAGGGAAAATGATGATGTGCCAATGGACAAACTAAGTTTGTGAAAAACCTGCGGGCTTCTAGCATTTCGTCGTTTTCGGTTTCGCTCTCATCCCATCTTGCTCACTCCTCACAAATTGCTCCTTCCTACCTAGCGAATCGATAGGCAAGCGTACCCAAAAAGTTGGAGGCTCCCATTTACGAAAAACTAAAATCTTTTCCATTCTGTACTCCCACTTGAACCGGCTCGGTCATGGTTGCACGGAATCATGGCCTCGGGATAAAGAGATGTACAGACACCCTTCAGATGCATGAAACTTCTACCCAACCGCCAATCGAGAGGAGCGATCACAACCCACCCCCAGTACTGAACCAGCAACACATGTTCAACATTCCCATGCGCACACACCCACACGCGTGTACCCTTCGCTCAGCCGAGCATCCCTGTGGAGTTGTTTGTGGATGTCGTTTCATGGTCGGGTAAAACGCTAGAAATCATCCAACAAAGCACGGGTCTCGAGAGACGAGGGAGCCTGCGTGCGCTTTCCTCGAAATTTCCCAGTGACCTTTAGCTCTCGGAATCCCCGCACACGCTCTCCGTCCCTAGCTTCCCGGACCAGGGAAAATAGAGCACAATAAATGACCGTGTTGCGTAGATGTGTGTGTATGTGTTTCTTCTGCAGAACGAGCTTTCTGCAGTATGGCCGCTGGTACGTACGAGCAGAAAGCGCCCGAATTGAAAACGGAGAGTACTGTCTCCATGGGCTGTGAAGGACGTGCAAGGTGGGGAGCAAAACAGGACCATCCCTAAAATGTATATGTCACAAAAAGATGCCTTTTATCAGCCGCGCTTAAGGAGCCTACCTTTCTCTGGAAGGTCGTTAAACGAACGAAGCACTGGCAGACCAGATTGGGTAATCAGGGCCGCTGTTTAATGCTGGTTTTCAATCTACTAACGAAATTGCGAAATATAGCCCTCCCATGCAGCGCACGATAATAATCCTGCCCAACGGTTGCAGAAGCGACGGTCTTGTTAATATCGTTGTCGTTAGGCTAATCTTTCGACCAGTTGTGTATGAAGTGTGACCGAATACACAGTGGGGTTTTGGAGGCTTTCTACCGCACAGATTGGAGTATTATTTCCTATCTCCTAATATTCCACCATGGTCCAGCAGGGAAAAGCATTTAAATTGCAGCACGACTCCCTATGAAGCGCTATGTTTCACACGCCTACAAAGGTTTAAAGCATCCATACACACACACACACACAGCAATGGGCCATTTTATTTTACCGGATTTCTGTGTAGAGGCGGAACAAATAAGCAATCGAATTTGGAGAAAAGAAATTCGAAAACCAATTTCAAACGTTGTAGCCTAGAGGCGTATGGGTGACATTATACTTATCGAGTAGCAGGCCACTCGAGCTTGATTCTTTCTTCTCCGTATCGATGCCAATTTGGCATTAAACCGCCCTCGGTGATCTCAGTTTCCAGTCCATTCGCTCAATAGATACCTCCTTAACATGTGAAATACTCCGTTCAGGAATGAAATCAACTAAATTGACAACTTCTTTTTACTACAAGCATGCTCCTCCTTTTCGGAGGAGCCATTTTTGGCACTTACCTTTGCGTCATCGGGTGGAGCAAAAATACATATAAAACATGAAATATCATTAGCAATGCTCCAAGCGTCAAATCTGCCTTGGGAACGATCCAGCAGGCTTCCATCAGCCTCTGGAAAAATTGCTTTCCTCTGTGCCGTCGCATTTCTATCAAGCTCGTCAATGCGGAGCCTCGCCAGATTGTAGTGAATTTTATGCTGATTGCTTATTACTGCTGTTGGTGCGAGTGGTATTCTGCTTTTATGAATCCGCTAATGGCAATACGGTGATACCCCTCGTCGCAAGATCGCACACGCATTCGTTCTGGCACAAAAGCCAATAATAATTGCCGTTCCGGTTGATAATGAAACAAAAGTGAAATTTATTTCACTCAACTGGAGAGAGCGTGTGTGAGAGAGAGAGAGCCCAGCCTCCAGGGAACAACAGGGAACCATCAGTATCCATTCAATGCTCTCGGTTCCATTGCTGGAGTAAGAGCACAAATGGTAGCGAAAATGTACTGATAGAAATCAATCGATTTTAATTTCGCAGCCCCCGAATCGGTTGGAACCGGCAACAGCCGGAGAATCAGAACGCGCAGATCTCGATTGATTTTCAAATCAACTCCCATTTCGATTGGCAAGTGTAGGTGAACTGAAACGACGCTACACGCACGTGCTGTCCTCGATATCTCAGTTATTTTATTAATTTTGCTGCGTGTTTTTTTTTGAGGTTTTTTTCCCTGCATTCGATCCGATGGAGCCGCCTGGTGTTTCACAAATAACCCATACGGACAGCAGGTTGTTTACTGAGGCGTACCAGCAACACAAACCCATGTGGCCATAATGCGCTTGGCATGTTTTGTTTCAACGATTAACGGTTTTAGGCACCCGCAGTTGATTTACTTCAACAAAAACTGACGAATTACTCACGTTTCCTAACATTAAATCGCGAAAGTTTTGTGGTTTGCTTTTCGCACGACCTCATGCATTTCAACAACCATTCCCATTCGCCAACCAGTGGTATGCAGATTGTTTAATCATTGCGTGTTTGTTATTGATGTCGGTTTGGCTTGTTGGTTTTTAGTTTTTTCATTAACTCGCTGGCTACTTCCTGATGGCACAGACGGGAGCCCAAACGATGCCGACCCACTCAGCGAATCCACGCTGACAGCCAATGCGCCGACAGAAAATACACAAATAAATTAAAACCATTTTTTCTTGCCCACAACCGCAAGCTGCCTGCGTAGGTTCCCGCCCGTCGACGCCTGCATTGCTCCCGATGATAAATTGAACGTTTGCTGATAGCCGAAGCGTTCGCGGTGACGACTGTCGTGGAAAAAGTATACGCACGACGAAAAACCGCACGATATCAATAAATCATCATTTTTGTTGAATTAATCAATTATTGGTTTTTCCACCGCAGGGTGCGTACGCTTTTCGCGCTCGTCTCAGTGCTTCCCCGTGCCGACCATTGTCGACCTTTTTCCTTCGTCGCTTTACGAGCCTGAATAAATAGAGGAACCGCGCCATTACGGGAAGGTTTCCATCGAAAGCGACCCGACCCCGACCGTCAATCGAGCCGTGGGTTTTATGCAAAACAGGTAGCCGACAAGCGAGTCCCGTCGGTGGTTCGATGTTGGGAATTAGTAGTACACGTTGGGGATCTAGTGCCGACAGAAGGCCAACCCATTTTCCCAAGCCTCGAGCCCGGACATATCGAGCTTCTGCACGCAACACGTTGGCCTACTCACACTACACCACAAACCGAGGGCTGTCGAGAGCTTGCGAGAGCGAATATGTAACCGTGCAACCGGTGGTAGCGGTGTTAGCCCGAATTTCCAGCTCCACCAAACTAGTTACTCACGGTTCCACACCACGCATTTTTTTTTCTAAGCGTAAGAGATCGTTAGAGTCTACAATGCGTGTGTATTGTGGCAGAAAGAGAAAATACAAGAGCGTGGGCGCAAATGGTACGCGAGAATACGCTGGTTTACACAGCCGCATACACCACAACAATGATGAGGATAATGATGGCGATGATGATGATGATGAAGTACAGCGGAACGAACCAAACACCTTGACCTGATTTTTACTCGTTCATTTGGGGGACTGAACGTATCCGATTTTCCACTATTTCGTATCCTTTTTTCGGTGGCATCGTTTCAAACGACGGATGTGCATTATTTATCTTGAAACACTTTTTTTTACAACAATATCTTTGGTCAGCTATTAGAAGTCCTCCAAACGAGGCCTCAGCTAGGACTGATCAATCAAATAAACACTTTTACATGCACTCGCTCACACACACACAATCGAATTTCTATTCTCATGAATGAAACATAAATTATTGGATTAGGTTAACCACCGAACGGCAATCGTTCATATGACCTCAGATACGCTGACGCGCCTCTCTGGTTGAGGTTTTTCCACAATGTTGAGGATGGAGGTGTCACAATGCCGCACATGAAGTAAAATCCAACCCGAATAGGGATCCACAGGACGACGAGCAGGACGAAATCGATGATGACATTTCGCTCGTGTTACTGTTGTGGCTTCTACTCTGACGAAACCGTAACGCGGCTTCTATTGCCACATCAGGACCTACCAGGCGTGCGGCTGGCTCCACATCCTGTTCCGCTCCTCAGACACGGCTGTGGCTGTCAACACCGAAATGGATGATGTTTCTTGTCAAACGGTTCCGCAACGGGACAATAGCAACGCCACACGGAGATCGTCCACGTGTCCGGGAGGGGCTACATAAAATGACAACATTTTTTCTCTCCTTTCCCGCTTGCCGACCCCGTGTAAGGACTTCTCGCATTGTTTCCGTTCCCTGGGCTATCCCAGGAAAAACGACCCGAGACCGGCTAAACACACACCAAATCGACCGTACATAAGTGATGCTAAAAAATGACACCCTTAACCGTTCGGTACGGAACGAAATTGGAGAAGCCACGATGCTGGAAAGGGTGACAAAGGCGCAACAGGAGGCCGGAATACTGCGCGAGGGTTCGAGAGCGTTGCTTTCATTTCGTGCAAACCGCTTCAATGAATCCTACCGTAACGCCCTTCCGTTTCTACGCAGTTTATAACAATATTCGGTTTGTATCCTTTTACTACGGTCGACTGTGGCACGATGTAAACCGAAACCAACACTCTGCAACGGATGACAACGATCAACCGCTCGCACATTGGCCCTTGTCGTAACCCTTTCCTTTGAGCCCATGGCCCCGTTTGGTCGGTTTTACTGTATGTGTTCGACCCTGGAACGGGCGCCAACCGCAGGCTAGTGCATGAGCAATTTTCGACCAAGCCTCGAGTCACCTCGATCCATCGGGTGGTGTTATTTTCTCTTGAATCCAGGACAATAGATAACATTCGACGGCTGTGGTGAGCAAATTTTCAATCATTTTTCTCCTAGACCTATACACATGCACGCGTCACAGCGTTTTTCATCCACAAGTGAGGTAAAAAAATGTGACAACTCAATTAAATTGGCAACCCACTGCGACCGGACGCGGGTGAATCCCACATTCTGCTGTTGCTCGGACGAAAGATGCAACCTGCTGTCGCAACGTGAAAAGGGCCAAAATTTGTAAAGTGAAAAGTGTCAACCACCGTTGAATGACATATTTTGAAAGAGATAAGAAAATTGTGAAACGATAGCCTACGGCAAACTCCCTTTGGAGTGAAGCAAGCTTTCTCTGGCAGCCATTCTCCACCACTATTGCAAGCAACAGGGGCTGGGGTTCTGAACAGGCGGCATAAGGAAAAGAAGGAAAAAAGAGAGAGACATATGAATCATAAGAATATGAATCTCCGTTTGGTTATCTGCTGGTTTTCCGGGTGCAAAATACGGCACGAAGCTTTATCGGGCACATTTTTATCGTGCCACCAATAACCATTTATCGTTGTCTCGGCCCAAACGACTTTTTGGGGCGGTCTGAAGGGCAAAGTTTAAACGAAACTATACAAATGGATTGCACGTGATTGGGGTATTGAATGAGCTTCTTTCGGTTTTTGTCACCCACGACTTTGGTATCTGCTCTTGCTTGTTGGCTGGTGGGATGCCGGTATTCTGCCACCATTTGTATAGTAAATAACCACTAGAACCACTCAGATTTTTGTTATCTTCTTTTTGATTGTCCAACATTGGTTTCCATCCTCCGGATATACCAAGAGAGACTTGGCCACCGACCTGCCTGTAAGCTCGATGGTGTAATTATGTTTTTAAATGAATTTGCGATTCCATCTCCAGGGCAATATCATTTCTCACCAGTGTAATGCGCCAAGCCCGTGCAACAGGCCACTGTGAGAAGGCTAGTTCGCTCGGCTAGGTTAAATTGCAATGCAAGGACTCCCAACAACTCCCAAGGTAGTTTCATCAGCTTCTCGTCTTTTTTTTGGTCTGACGCGGTGTGTCCATTACGGTGTTTTACTACGCCTGCCACAACGAGGACGCGCACACGAACGCGAACGAATACGATGTATCGGTCAATTTTATCGTCGATTTTAGCTACTAAATTGGTTACGTTCCCTTAGCCATCCTGGTAGGGGTAGTCCAACCTACCTATTAAACACGCCTTCGTCGCGTCTTCTACCAAGGTGCTGCTTTTTCGTTTAAATGAAAACGATCGAAAATACGATTAGATTCAAAACGATGGACGATCCGGGTAAAGAAAGAAAGAGAGAGAGAGAGAGAGAGAGAGAGAGAGAGAGAGAGATGGAAAGAAAGAGACAAAACAGGAAGCCAAGGAGAAGGAGTCGCTACCGGATGGGGTGCAGCTTTCAGCGCGCAGTAGAATAGATTGGACCTTCCAACGCTTCGGCCCTCGGCCCATTTTATTGCATATTAATGAATATCGATTTTACTCGTTGGATTAATAAAATCACCGAAATCGGAAGCACCACCTAAACCCTACTGGTTTTGGTTTACGACTAGTAGAAATACGGTTCTGATGATAAATGATTATAATCAAAATTTGATCAATGTCAAAAATTGTGGCTGTTTGTCATTGGGTCGATTTGATTCGGGGACCGTCAAAATTCCATAAGGTGCTTTTCATGGCGCTCTCTTAATGACTGTTGATCTAACACCAGAATCCAGTTAAAGGGCTTGTTTTAGGGCTCTATTTACGCAGTTTAATCAATTGCATTACTAGACGCGCGATACGATTTAAAGTAAATATTTATATCCTGAATTTTCAACGCCTGCTCAGCTACCTGTGCGTGTACGTCAGTGACAGCTTGAGACATGACAAGTAGACATTGTGAGCAGTTCGACAGCCAAGGACCCCAACGACCGAATCGGTCAATCGCATGTTGAAATCGTCCGTAGGACACCGTCTATTCTATGACAACAGCGTTTGCCTGGCACGAGAAAAAAAAACTATGGCTGCGAAAACGGAAATTGAAGTTTAAATTAACGCGTGACACCGAAAAGCACTGCCCACGCGTGAGGCCAAGTGAGTTTTCCCGTCCGGGCTCTAATGAGGAAATTGCGTGTCGAATTGGATCCCGAATGGATAAAGAGAGCGCGTGCCCGTGGGCAGCACTGTTAGCCTGCAAACTGCACTCGAACGAAGGATAAGGGCTCGCTGAAGCGGCACCAAAGTGCAGTCGGTTCGGTTCAATCGCGCGCTACAACGAGCGAACCTTTTCAAAAGGACCGTTCATTGGTTCCGTTTTCGTGGACATTGTTTGCATTTCTAGTCGGTGTCATTGACTACACGCGAACGAGGACGGAATAGCGTGTGCCAGGATTTATAATTATGCACGTAACTTACACCACTGTGGCGTTACAATTTCCTTCCCCTGGTGCGAAGCAAGACAAATAGAGGAAACGAAAATGTGACGGAATGAGCATTCTCCCTTATTACCTCGGGGCTACTCGTTGTCCTGCTGAGCATTAGCCAACGGCACGACGCAAGCGAGCGAATGAGCCTCGACCGAAGGCTAGCATACGATCGCTCTTCTGCCCACTTTGCAAGCCTCCACCGAGCCGCACCGACGGCTGACACATGGGCTAACCATAATCTGGAAATCGCATTAAATTCATATGGCTGCCTGAGAGCCTGTCGTCGGCCGCAGTCGACGCCAACGCGCTGTCGTCATACATTTTATAACCATCGACGGGGGAAGCAGCTGGGAGGCTACGGAAAACACATCCGTTACACAGCAATCGTCTGGAATGGTCTCCTGCCGACTTGTGGCGTTCTGTTCGGTGTCGGGTACTGTCGTCCTCGAGCTCACCTCACTTCTTCGAGGTAAATCGAGCTTCCTACGAAGCATGGCGCTACCGAACGTCCACCAAAGTCCTGCGGGTACGAGCCCAATCGAGCACGACGAGAAGGCAAAATTATTGATGCTATGAAATGGTGAAATCTCCCCACTACAATTATGCCAGACACTTGACGAGCGCTTTTAATTTACCGTGCCCATGCACCGCGAACTACGGACGGCAAATCGATGAAAAGGGCACATAATTTCCGCACCAAGAACCTAGAGCCTAGGCCGATCGTAAACTGCCACCCCACACGCGCCAGAGGCCCTGGTGTCTGTCTCCTACAACCACGCCTCCCACCGTCCACGCAAGGAGGTGACTTCTTATTGCTTCATTTTTATGCGCCCAAGAAACGCCCAGGAAAAAATTACATAAATGTGCCCGGGGAGAACGCTCCCACTGCCACTCGCTAGTCGCTGCACGACATTTGCCTAATCAAACGGAACCTTGCCACCGTCTACGCGGCATACGAAGGTAATAACATTTCCACCCCATCTCTGTCCACCGATGCTTTTGCCCCCAGCGGTTTGTTATGTTGGTTGCATGCGGGGCAATGTTACACGCTACGCAACGTTAAGATTAGCTTCGAGCAATATAAATGAAGATAACCTGCACTACCCGAGCAGCGGTAGGCCTCGGCAAGAAACCAGTATATGAGTGAGTGTGTGTGGGTGAGCAAGAAACGTCCCAGTAGTCAGTAGCTAGTACAACAAATCCCCAGGAGAGTCAATTACCATGCGCCTCCATTCCGGAACCCCGAGCCAGGCCTCAACAATATACAATGTCGTTTTACCGCTGATTGCCCCCGGTTGAATTGGCTTGAAGGCGTTCCATTTGATGCCAGGACACACTTTCATTGGCTAACGTTCCAAGGCACAGGAGTAATGCATTTCAAATGCTGACTACAAGCAAAAGAACTCACTCATTTTGGACACCAGAGTTGAAAGGCGACAAAACGAAGATTCTTTTGTTGCACCAAAACCACTGTAGATATGCCATTTGATGATCCAAACTGGAATCGAATGACAAAAAGTGACCACCATTACAAGCAATCGAGGGTTTGATCGAGCTTATCGAAAGTTTCTATGAAATTGAGTTTATTATACCATACATCTACGGCTTTCTTTTGTGATGGCGCTCGAAGTCTGTTTATTGCATAACCCACGAGTAAAGCGATAACGAATGCAATAAATCAAACATCCATCATCAGTGAGCTCACAAATTCCCCGTTTTGTTAGAAAATGCTGAAAAAAACGGTGAATAAAGACGACAGCAAATAACTCACAACCCAAACCGCGTAATATGTTCTCAATCGCTTTCATTTAGTTTCGCTCAAAAGCGCTTCGTTCACGCTTTTGTACGGCACAAAAACAAACTTTTTTTCCAACTTGTACCTCCTCTAGCTGGCATCAGTGATGAAAACATCTCTCACATCGATAAAGCTCCTTTGGAGATAAGTCAAGATGCGACAGAGAAGAATTTCTTTGCAAATGTGTCGCCTTTTCTGTGCTACTTTTGCCGCGAAGGCGAGATTAAACTCCGTCGCCAGTACATACACACAAGCATGCGTGTCGCGATGAGCACGTGTTTGTTGGCTTCTCGGAAGCCATAAACTGTTTCATTTCGCTGAAGACAGCCCAGAAACCTTGCCAATGTGGCTAGCACGGCGTTAGGCCATACATTCATCCAAAAATGTCTTTCATCGTTTACTCTCCCGAGCACCGGCTAGCTCCCGATTTCCACACCCATGCACGAAGCTCGTCTTCGTGAATGAAAAAAGTAAGTTGTGACGAGCGAACGCCAAAGCAAAATCACGCACCACCTGCCTCGCTTCCACACTCTCTTGCCTCTCGTCTATCACTCCACCGACTGCTTGCTCCGTACGCAAACATTCTATCAAAAAGCCGGCACCTCCAAATCGGTCCAAAGATATGTTTGCTTTTAATAATTAATTATACACAAACCATAAACCTATCTGTTCCGTTCTTCGGCGCATCCCTGCTACTTGCCCCGTTCCAGGCACTCGGTGGCATGAACCGCATAGCAATGGCGGCGCAACGCACCGAACGGTGAGGCGGATCGTGGATCACCCCCCCCCCCCCCCACTCCACTCCACCACAAGGAAGCACCCTTCGGTCAAAGGTAGATCCCTCTGTATCGAAACACACGGCCTTGTATTTATAAGATGGATGGCATGGGAAAACCCCTGCTTCGAACCGTTTTCCAGCGTTTCCCGATCCGCGCAACACTCGCTCATTTATTCGCAAAATCGGAAACATAAGCGAGAGGCAAAATGTCTTAAGATCGGATAGTGCGATAATAACGGGAAGGTGGAAGTGACAGCCCGACCTGCGTTTAACCTGCGCCCAGCACGAACACCGACCGACCAGGAGGTTGGTTGTGGCTATCTTTTATTGTGGGCCTGGCTAAATTACATTAATTTCGGCTGTCTTGCCGCGTAAAATAAACAAACCCAAACGGTGCTCGCATCGCTTGCCTATTAGATGGTAAATTGCTCTATAATCTCGCACTCTTGCGTTTTCGTTCGGGAAATGTGGTAAGAGGACAAAGAAGGAGTATGCAACAAAGCACAAGCGAAACCAGAGATACGAGCAATATTTCGTGACCACCGGCGCTACATTTATTTATTTACCCAAAAAACACTCTTGGTTCAAAAATCTGGGATCTAAACATACTTTCTCTCTCTCTCTCTCTCTCGTGCGCGCGATCAAAAGACACTTTTTCAGGAATCGATTATTTTTTCCCAGGGTTCTACTACTCTCGAAACTCCATTCCAAAAGAGTTATTACACCAAAATCCACTGCAGTTGGCTGGCAAATGATGAAAAGCTTAGTCGTGAAACTTTCAAAACTCACGGAATCTGCTCCCGGAAGCTAACTGCCAGCCTGGAAGCAGCATGGATGTTTCATATCGATTGAATTTATCTTTCTCTTTCTCTCTCTCTTTCTGTCTTTTTCGCTCTCTTTCTCACTTGTGATATGTTCCTGTCCTTAGCTAAACGAAGAACAAAAATTCATTTCCTCTTTCCCTCCACTTAGTCGGTCCTCGACACCGATAAAATAATCATACACCGGTGTGATAGATGTGGGGGAGAGCGCAGTGACGTTGAACAAAAAACGCAAGTGAATCAAAAACTCTCAACATTTATTTACAAGACTCTTTGCCTCCTCGCCGCTGACGGCGTTTGGTCATATTTTCCAACCTGAAGGCATCTTGCCTTGCCAATGCTTAACCCAACTCAGCGGCAGGCTACTGCATGAGCAGCACAAAACAACGCCAAGGATGCGTAAGAGCGTAGCAGAAGTAGAACAAGACGAAGGCTCTCACTTCTTTTCTGAGTGTTCAGATGCACGCCTTCTCTGCGCGCGTTTGCTGCCGGTTTTCCACAGAGCACGGCTCGGCATTCCCGTGTCAAAAGGAATAACACGCTCTGGGAAACTCGAACGGTATTGCGGATGGGGAATCGTTTGTGAAGGTGAAATTCTTGAAACCCTATCGTGACCCTGCCATCTTCGGTCCCCAATAGCCTTCCAAAGAGGCTGCTAGCTGTGATCGATTATAGAGACAGCTCCATACGCGCGCTGTTTACCGTATACACGAGTGGAATCGACAAATGTCCTCACTCCACACCGGATTTTACTGAAGAAAGACACACTTTGCGGTTGATGTGTTGTGATGCTTCCGGCGAGAAGCGAATGAAAACTTTACTGAAGCTGGTAATGAAAAACAGAAACTTTTCTTCTCACTCGTTTTGCTGCTCGAGAACGAGCTGAACCAAGCTTTTCAAAATTGAATAATATGCTTTATGTGGAAACATCAAATCTGTTTAATGAGCAAATTTGAATGAAAACATTCGACAAGAATTCAGTTTTTGCCATTAATCAACAAGAAAGGATCGAAAATGGTGTTATTTATTTAATTATGTTTCAGGCATTGTTGAATTGATATTATTTAAGAATATTCAACAGTCAATGCATCTTCGTCATGAAATCCAAAAGCAATACCAATCATATTTGCCCATGCTGAAGGCACGAACTTCATTCGCATATAAACCTATTTGTAAAACCAGACCAGGCCTAAGGTAGCCGTATTCATTTGAAGAGAATTTTGGGAAATTCAAAAAATAGGCAGACCAATCAATCATTGTCCCATCACACAAAAACTCATGCATAATAGTCTAATCCAACTCTTTTATCCAAATTACTCTCTACGTTTTCTTCTTCAAAGCTATTTCGCTAATGCTTGATCAGATAAAACTTTTCTATTCCCTCAATCCATCGTGATTCCTTTAGGGCAAGCCCTAGGACAAAAGATAGCGTAGATAAGAAAGAGGTTTAAGTCAACCTACAACGGCAACCCAAGCTACGGCATCGTGATGGCTTCATAAATTTCTCAACCCCAAAATCGGGTCAGCACGAAACAGAGAGTGGGCTTTCCGTGTCCGCCTGGTCGTTACGGGTTGCGAGTTGCTGCCAAATGAATCACAAAAATGTCACAACAGTGCCTTTAAGACGAGTTTCTCAGAAAAGGGACATAAAACAACCCATTTTCAAGCTATATAAAATACACACAAACTTCTTCCAACCAACAACCATAAGGACGTTTCAACGTTTTCTTCACAAGACCGAGCTAGTGGAATGGTTTTCTGCTGGAAGATTGCTATCGTATTAACGTTATCGTTTTCTGTAGCACTGTTTCTCAAAATTAGAACTCAATTGTAACCAATTAAAAGCACCATAATTTAAACTTTTACGAAATAAGTTTTTTAACCCCCTACGCTTGATGAAGAAAAGGCGACACCAATTATTTTTTTGTTTGCTTTTTTGTCAAAACTCATCAAATTACACCTTGATTTGAGTCTTTGAGCTATTGACAATGATGTTTTCCAAGAAATGTGCATCATTATTCGGCATCCATGTGATTGAGGCTGATTAAATACCCACTGCAGCATTCGAAAAGCCCAAAATAGAACCAAGCAAAATAAAAAGATCTGTCTTTATAAATATTTCCTTTACAAATCAATTCACTTCCATACCGGGACCACCATTGCTGTCATTCTTATCCGGTAGTTTATTGCTGCTAGCTGTCGTTTTTGGCAGCACCACCGGTAGCACCCTTGAACGTTGAAGGACAATCTCACAGAAACATACAAACCTTTAAGCGCAGACACACATCCGTGCACATGGTCTCCCCGCTGTACTATTTCACGCACGTTCGTCGTTCACATCGCAGCAACCTGTGACCCATGCTACCGAAGAAGACGAATTGGAAGACGTGGCGTACCAAGCAGGCAAAAATCGACGCATAACAAGAACCAACCGCGTATATTCGCGTGAAAGTATCCATACTGAAAACCAGCAGAAGGCACCCTCAATCACTCGATTGGACAGCCGACAGTCATGTTGAATGTTTTATTGCCCGTTCACGTCAGTGACACTTTCTTCCGAACTTTTTGTTTGACTTCCCACGATCGACGAAGCGATCTCCGGACTGTTTGTATCAAATTCCCGGACACGTTTCATCAGTTCGACCACTACAAGCTGCTTTTCCCTCTATTCTGACCTTTGATATGCGAAGTGGTAAAAAAAAATTAATCTACCATCAACTCGAACTTAAACAACTCAACGGCACGTGCCTGCAAACGTATTTGTGTGAGCTCAGAAGCAGGTTAAAAAGCTGCCCATGAATTGATTGATTACCGTCAATATATGGTTGACAAGCCGATGGCAAAAAAATTTGAACAAAAAACAAAAAAAATTACAGTACCAAAAATTCAAGCGCCTCTATTTTCCACAATACACCTGGAAACTCCATTTTCCAAAAAATACCTTGCGTCATCAATTTCCACAATATACTAACCGCTTCCATTTCCCAAAATATACCAGACACAAAATACCAGGCGTCTCCATGTTCCATAAAACACCAGGCGCCTCCATTTATCACAAAATACCAGGCGTCTCCATTTTTTTCACAATATAGCAGGCGTCTCCCCCATTTACCAACTTTTATTTTGGATTATTAAGGCTATTTCTCGTTTACACGATTCCCAAATTCTTGAAAATAACCCTAGCCAAACATGTTTGCAGCTATGACTGTTAACAGATAATAGATGAACTACAAATATGTATAGAGACCCTACATAGTCCCTACATAATCCAGCATACGTATATTGGTTCGTTCTAATGTGGGTCAATCCGCTTCAGGAGGAAAAACATAAAAATACTAGTACGGCTACTTTCCCTCGCGTTAGCAGAAGCCATGAGTAGAGCACGATATAAAAACACATAATCTTTATCCTGCTTTTTATATGCTTCCGTTAATTTTTTGCCATTATTAAGCTCTCGGGAACGAAACAGTATATGAAGTGCATAAGCGACGAGTTTCTCCCATAGCGTGTATCAGCTATTTTCATTACAATAATTGCCCAAAAAGAAAGAAAGCAAGAAGACCAACAAGAAGCAAACAACAGAAACATTGAAGCTCTACTCCTCCGAGCTCATGTCGACCTTCGATCAAGCCATCCTTCTGCATACTTATGATCGAATCGGGCTGATAATGCGCACATTCACACTGCACGAAGCGCGCGCCCAAAACGGACACTCTTATCTTCACATACAAACTCACACTCATGTGGAAGCAGACTTATTATCCTCCAGCGGGTTACCGATCTTCGTCACGCAATCGCACCATGAAGAATGGCTGTTCGTCAGCAAGAAACAGTATAGAAGGACAGGGGCCTTTCTTCGTTCGGAATCATGCTTGCGTATCGTTTTTGGAAGGTCAACGCGATAGCACTGACAAAACGTGCCTTTCCTGGTGGAACACACTGAAAGTTGTCTGTAGTTCGCTTTAATAAAACAATCAGCAAAATACGCTGAATGAAGTTTGAAGAATGGAATGTCGAACCAAGTTAGAGCCAACAGTTTGAATTCACATTATTTGAAGGAGGATCTCCTAGTAATAGAGAAAATATGTTAGTTAAAGTAAAACAGCGTTGGTCAACAGCTAATTACTATTCAACATTGTCTAGAAATTTAGAAAACAGCCCATTCATTAATAAGTTAGTAAAATCTCCAAAATAAGATTCTCCGCAAGCCCCGTTTTAATTTAAAATATATCCGAGTGAGAATATATAGTTGCTTGTTTTTCATTTCGCATCGTTTGCAGGGCAGTTTTTCATTGTTGCAGCCGTTTTCAGATTCATCCTTTTTTTTGCCTTCGCCGTATGTCGACGTGAACCGTAAGCCAAAAGCTAAAAATACACGCCACCATACCGCAATGACTCACGGTGTACACTATTATCAACACCAGCTCAGCATCTGCCTTCGCGGCACGACAATACGGTCACGGTATTGCTGAACCATCCGCAACCTCAACATCCATCCTTCCTACCAAGGAAAGGGTGTCAATTACAATCCACAACCATTCGTCGTCTGAAACACCACGCGCTCTCCGACCGATCGGTAAATACCTATCGTCGCGACTTCGTTACCTTATCACCCTCCGTTTGACTCCTAACAACACACTTTGGTGTGCCCATCGGCGATCTTCAAAAGAAAGGAAGCGACAGAAGATGAATGAGAACGAACCGCCAATCCTCTGGCACACACCGTCCATGGTGGACGCCGCGCGAGCACTCATATGCGCGGACCGTCGCGCAACTGTGCCATCATTCGCCACCATTTTGTCCCACTGATACCCACGACCGGGCAATCCACCTCTCAAAAGACCTCCGTGGAGCGGGCAAATGTAAACAACGCAGTCTATGTGCGGCCATGTCTCGCGTCGCTGTGTCCGTGCACGATTTTACTGGGGGAGTAATTGGAAAAAGCAGAGACACCTACTTGAGTATTTCCTCGTGCCAGTCCGGTTCCGTGGACGATGCTGCCCATTTGTCGTTGTCAATCGCTATCGATATCTGACTAAGACTCGGCTTCAAGTTTCTCACAGGCACGGCCATGGATATGCCGCTCATGCTAACGATTCGTCTCCACCACCGTGGAAGCTGGTCAAACATAAATAAATTTTTCACGAACGCTCACCAGCCACTCTACCACCACTACCGCCGCACGGAGGAACATCACCGATCGCGGGGATTCGAACACGTGTCGGGCCGGACCATGTCTTCCTTGATTTCCTCATAAATACATCACGCTCACACATGAACGCTCGGAACGGTGTACGACGAGGCTCATATACTGCCCCTCTAATGTGACACACTCACTTCAAACACTAACCTTGTTTTCCACCCGATTTTCTCGCTCTTTCACGTTGTCTTTATCTCTCTCTTCCTCTCGTGTGCACTTGGTCGCTTGGCCTGTTACACAGAGACCAAGATCGATAAGTCTGGGCCGCGTTCGCTACGGACGCCAGCTTCCCGATCAAAACCACACCACAGCTGCACCTTGAGCATCGCCTTGCGCCTTCCGCGTCGAGATCTTCATCAACACCTCGGTTGACACAGAGGTGCGAGATCCGACACCATCGAGCACCTCTCGGCAAAGCTAATGAAGTTGTCACTTTCAATTTTCGATTGCCTTTAGCAATTGATATGACAAAAATAATGTCGCAGCTATCACACATACTCCGCTACATCTGCTTTGTTGTTACTTGAGCACGGTAAGAATGCTATCAAGCGGCCTTCGGAGACCATCTGTCCCAAAGGGGGTAAACGAATCGAACACAATAGTAATCCTGCGAGTGTAAGGATAATATTCCTCTCCCAGAATGCGTGACATTTTCCGCGGGGACAAACTGACCCGGTAACATTGGACGTTGCAGTGATCGTACACGAATTTGCGCACTCGAACCACTCGTCGTTCGGTGCTTGACAAATGAAACGTCAAACGGAGCGAATCAGGAGCAATGTTCGGGAAGCCACTATACGATCCCGTTGGCGCTTGCTATGACACTGTGATGGGATGGATCCTCACAGCAAGATAACACATTGCCGATCGAGACAGCTATAGTACGAACGTATAAGTGTGTGCGAACCGAAACTAACCAGTCGTACACTCAAATTTAGCCAACGACGCTAAAATTCTAAACGACAAAGTATCACTCCTGGTCTAGGAATCTATCTATGGCTTTTGTATTCGAAAATGTCACCTTTTCAAGAAATGGTTAAACTATGAAAGTGTGAATTGGCGTGTTTTCAATAGCGTGTTATCTAGGAAAAAACATTGCAACAGTGCAATACTAAATCTACACGTTTTGAAATACATATTAATTGTTTATAGTATAGTTCTTTTGTATTATGGTCACTCAAACATATTGAAGCGAATTTACGATGCTTGATAAAGATGAAAAAATGTGACTTCCAACACGAAGTCTATGAGATGCCGTATCTGCGGCAGTATGTGTGTTTTAATTGTGTGATAAAAATAACATATAGCACCCTTGCCTTCGCAGCTGTGCCCCATTGTGATGCCTGCCATCCTGACTGTTTCATAAAGTGGATGATTTTTTTTCAACAACTTGCATGTGTACTACACTCACACACGGTGTCGAAATACAGATATATTTCGCTCGCGGGGTTTTGTGGCGTCACCGTTAAAATTAAAACATCATCCTGTGCAACGCTCACCTTACACTGAACCAGGTGCCCTTCATCCTATAGCTGGCACTGCACGAAATTTCCGTCTCCCGCTATTGATTACGCCGTGCTATTCCGTTTCAACTTGCACCGATTCCAAGGATCGCTTATTATCCCACTCGATCGAGAGTTACTGCGTGTCCATGTGCCACTCAAACGGCTTTCACTACTGCCGGTGAGCCCCGGCGGAGTACCGACCTCAATAATTGAGCTATCAATATTCAGTCCCTGTACGCCGCGGACAGTGCTTAACAGAAACGAGAAGCCCTCGCAGGTTAGAGCAAAAGCGTGACACATCTACACATCTCATGCTACGCATACCACACATGAGCTTTGCTGTACTCACCGATACATCCGAAATTAGCACCGGGGACTGGCCTTTCGTCACCAGCGTCAACCGGTCGTGCGGAAAATTAAATCGTTGAATATTTTAGTACATGCATATTCGCTCATAGTACTTGCTCGCTCGAGAGTCCGTGCGCAAGAAAGCGCCACGACCGATCACGGACCGCTGAGCAACAATCCTGGCAAAATGAGCGTCCCATTGTCGCTGATTCGATAGCACAGGCGAAAGCTGTCGTACAGAGGAAATACGATAACTCACAGTACGTCTAGCTTGAACTGAGCTTGAAGCAGAGAGCTAGAACTAGGAATCGAGAGAAATCATTTGGACGCCTCAATGCGACCCATCAAACAGGTGCTGGCCAGTGGAACAGACTCTTTTCAAAGCGCGTGTCAGCGTGATCCGGCAATTATTACAGAATTCTGACCTGATGACGACGAGAACGAAAACTGACAGCTCACGTTCTGCGTCCACGTTCAAGATCGATCGATTATTGTTTTGCTTTCCACCGAGCTGAAAAGTAAGAGAGCACGCGATGTTCTCCATCTGCAGGAGATAGAGTTGGTGCGGATGAGCTCTTTTGCACGGCTCGTTCTCGTCGAAACGCGCCCGCCCTTGTCGACAGTGAAGATTCATGAATAAAATATCTACTTCCGCTGTTTATGCCTTGGCTTGCCTTCCAAAATGGAATGCTGTGTGGGGTGAGATGCCGTGTTTTTTTGCCGACGCTTGTCATAAATCAACAATGCGCGAGCACATCCCGGGAGCGCTGGTGTGCCAATTAACACAAGAAGCGGTCACTAGGCGTCACGGCCAGACAGAGAGCACAGTCTATCTCACAGCTCTACTCCTCAAACAGCAATCATCGCTCCGCGCGGCTCGTGTCATTTGCATTTTTGACCGTCTTTACTGAAATTACTTGAATTCACAAGTTCGGCTCAATTCGCAAGACATAGACAAAAAAAAATCACTCTTCTTCGGAATCTTGGCACGTGATTTGACGTTTATGTGATTCCTGTCAAGAAGCCGATGCCATCCTCAGAAACGACTAGTACATTCAATGACTGTGCTCGTAATGCTCCAAGAATGTAGCAAAGGTTTTAGAAACACGTGTTAAATTATCTCTAACGCGCGCAAGAATATGACACTGTAATAACCACGTTTACTACCAGGCGCCTCCATGGCATCCAGCTTCAATTAACCTAAGCAAACGAACGTGCGTACTTCAATCAACGAAGCAATAAAGCCATAAGAAAATGTTTTATGTGCAGTCATAAACGCTTTCAAATGACACAACATTCCTTCTCAATTCTGTCTATTTTACCAAACAAACTTAGTACAGATTAGACAAATAAAAAACAGACTGACCCTCAGCATTGTACGAGCGGTTTAAAATCCCTGCCAAAATACTACACTTGAGCTGTATAGCCGTATATTTTCGGCAACTGTGCAAAATAAAAAAGCGATGTCTCGACGTACTCTTACACTTTATAAACGATGTTTTCTGTCAGCGATTTGAGCAAAATCTGTCGAACCAACGTCATCATCCGCTTTGCGCTTGGTTCATTTTCTGCTGATGTTGCTAAAGTTCCCTCCCGCTTCGCGGAAATGGGAAGATTTGTGTTCATCACCTCACAATCCATACCCACCGTGGCTCAAAAACCTCCAACCGGCTCGGAAACCAATTAATTGCCCACGGACCTATGTGCCTTCCACAAATTATGTCAACAAACACCACTGCGCAGCGGCGTTGTCTCACCTGTAGAAAGACAGAGACGAGAAAGACGCATTATTTAGAAAACACATAAACATTGCCGCAGTAGCAGTAGAATCTGAAACTAGGCATGGAAAAAATGAGCACAAAATTGTCTTGTTATCAGCAGGGGTTGCCTCGGGTTGTCGTAGCCGTACAGGCCTATAATTAGTGCGATAATTTTCTTTTAAACGGCATCAACCGGTAGCCGGTTCTTCCCATCCGGTTAAGACGTTATGTATGCCGGCTCAGACGCAAGGCTTAGGAAGGTTTGCTTAACGACGGGAAGACCCGTGGGGACACCGCGCTAGACAAACGTTTGCTTTTCCGAACCCATTTTTCGGTCCATTCGGTAGATCCAGAACCGTAAAACCAGGCTTACTGTGTCCCACACTATTACTACTGTGTGAGCCCGTATCTGTGTGTACGACCGGGTTCACGTTTCTGGTAGTGTTTAAGCTGAAGCTGTGTGACACGGGTGTCGCCGTGTACACCGAAATTGTAAACATTATTCAGCCTCCCTCTCAACTGCCATTCGACGTTCGCCGGTAGCAGTTAGAGGCCGCTAATGACACACATTATTTGCTGTGGAGTAAAGCAATCGTAAAGTAATGAACATTTTGTAACAATTTCCAGTGTGAACCGTAGGCGAATGGAAATCCCAATTGACACTCATATATCGCATCCCACCTTCACACGTCGGTCGAGTAGGTTCTTTGCCATCGCAGCAACCGCAAGAAACGCCTGTTGGCTTATTTGAAGCACCCCTCGCGATCCGAACGCATGGTCTCCCGGGATAGATACATTTATGTGTGTTTTTGACACATCAATTTCGGTTGTTTTTAACCGTTGCAATCGCCACCATGCTTTGCTTTTTTTGTGCAGTGCAGAATCGGACTTCACATGGACGAGGACCACACGAAGGAGAGCACGATACGCTAAATGACGCCACTAGTGGAGCCGAGAGGCGTGTGCTGAGCGCGAGAATGGTGCACATAATGCTCTAGTGGGCAGATTTAATTTTAGATCTGGGTGCTCGCCGGCCACGACCGGCCAAGCGAAAGCGGGCCAGCCCGACGAAATCGGTCCACTATTATTGCCGCCACCCACTGGCACACTGCCCGGTCTCCGATCCCGTCTTTCCGGAGCTTAATGAATTAATTACTTCATCAAAATCTAATTCACCGATGCCGTCGGCAATCTTTGCGGCAGCTCTTGTCCGGATTCGCGACTCGTTGAAAGGCGCCTCAGTGGAGATCGATACCTCACGGCCCATTCAATCCAGCGCCGGTTTTGGAGCCGCGTTGTCGCCGGTCGTCGTGACGTTTGGGTAATTTTGTGCTCCATCTGTCAACCCGGAGGCGTTTGATGCAGTTTGCCCACAATCTGCGCGGCTCGTCAACGCTAGTGGCACGATCGGTGATCAGTTGACGGCTCTACAGTGCACGAGTGATGGAATAATTGACACCTCCAACGATCGCGCTACGGGTTGTCGTTCGGTACCGTCGCCCTAGATTAAAATGCAAAAAAGCAGACGAAAAAGGCCGCAAGATCGCGCGACGGCTGGTGTTCGCTCACCAATCGATCAATCGATCGGTCGCGTGAGTACCGTTTCGCGCTAGGGCAAAGTGGGTCTCGCTTACAGCCGAATAATTAAACGGCAAATCACGCACACTCGACGTTACACTACGATCGACGCGCGAATCGAGGCCACGGTGCGCGCAGTGCGTGAGAGCCGTCAGATCGAGAGCTTACGGCGAGATTGATCATCTTATTATGACACTCTCTCCCTCTCGCTCTGGCCCACATGGTCTCCATGTCTCCTATCTATCGTTTCTTACTACGGCTCATCAGTGATCCTCGATCGAATGCTTTTACAACAGCCTGAAAGCCAGTCGGTAAATCAGGCTGATAATGTTCGTTCCAAGTGAAGGTGAGCGAACCAGAGGCGTTGAGAGATTTGCGCATCTCTTTTCTGAGTGCGGCTAGAAACGCGATGGCGGCCACCACACACAGAGGCGCTCTCACGCACCGCGGAAAAGCTCTCGCGAATTCGAAACCGGTTGAGAGAGCGCTATCCGGCGCTCTTGCTCTCGCGCTCACGACCAGCTGACACAGGCGCGAAGATAGCTCGATCCATACACTGGCCGCCATCAGTGAGACAGTGCAAATTATTCTCCCGTAGTGTACCGCAACCGCTAGTAGGCCGTGCGGTGTTCGTTTGTTTAAGACGCGCTACGTTACGTTTTATTACTACTTCACTTTAAGTTTCGTTGGCTGTTGTCCATCGTTCCGTGTTTTAATGCGTAGTGTGTAAAGTCGTTCGGTTCGTCCAAGTATCGCTTAAGTCGTTGTTTTTTTTATTGTGCAGCTTTTTGTATCACACACCACTTAAAGAGGCTACTAGCCCACCGTGCCCCCATCCTCACCATCCCCGGCAGTCGTGCGCTGGTCGCCCATTTTTACTTATTTAACGCCCATTTAACCGTATTTGGATTGTATCGTATTTTTGCGCCACGAAAAGCACGTGCGAAAGTAGTTGTGCGGCTGTAAGGTGTGCTCGCGTGTGGCATCCTTCGTTTACTTCTTCACCATCGCAAGCCATCATCACCATCATCGCCATCGTCCGGCGTCGTTGTCGCGTACTTCAACCCGTCTGTCCCCTGAAGGTGCGTTAAGGTGCATATTTACATTGGTGACAATTTACCGTCGCGCGGCACCGCGTGTCCAACCACTGCATACCGCTTCTACTACTTCAGCTCGCTTGGCCACGCCGGAGTTTGCCACCTGTTGCTGGCAGTGGCGCGCGGTGCTCGGTACATGTTTGGCCTACCGGCTCCGATCGATGCCTGCCGCCATGTCGTTCGTTGCCGCAGCACGATCGTGTGTCTTGTGACCGACGAGAACGAGGGACTTTAGAAACTTATTTTTATTTTTCTCGCCCCTCCCCGGACCGACCCAGGGCACCAAATTGGGGAGATGGTAATTTACGGCGATGCTCCGTGTCGACGACTTGACCGAGGTCAGGACACACTTTGACGCGTTCGAATGCGCGCAAGATTAGACTTATTCTTTGACAGCCGATTAGTAGCTTCCCGATCTGCAGAATTGAACAGTAGGCCGTAAACGTACACCCAGTCGTGTGTCGATTGCCGCCCAAAGCTTTCACCTGCGCCGCCCATATTGGCGGTACGAATATGCATTTTTGTCGCCGTCACCGTCGTTGGGTGCACGAAACAAAGCCTAAAGGCGCACGAATCCCACGGGGTTTTTTCCCACGCTTTCGAACCCACTAATCCCCACGACGATTGTAAACCATTTGATGGGGTTGCGTTCGCTGTGAGGACATTTTTTTTCCTCTCTGACGCCTGGCCCCCAAAATCTCCCGACAGGATGAAGGCGAAACCCGTGGGAGTCCGTTCATGGCGTGCGGAATCGTGGTAATGGTTGATTGAAAGCGGAACCTAAACGACATTGACAGCGGCGTGCCGTGCGCCGTTCGTGTGCCGAACTCGGTACTCCTGCCAGCAGTGTCCGGCCGGTCTGGCCCGGTGGTGGCAAACACAGTTCGACCATATTTTATTCAACCACCCCAGTCCCAACCCCGTCCCTGTTCACGTCCTCGTCACCTCCCCAGCTACTGCTGCCACCGTTTCGCTGTCTCCGTTTTCCATCCATCAATCTTTCCTGCGCCTCCTCAGCCCCGTTGGCACGCCGTCCTCCTTCGTGTTAACAACATCGGCTCACCCACCGCCGTGGATATTCGCCTTTGACAGCCAACTAAACAATCATGCCAAAAATACGACGTTACGATGCCCGCACGGCGCGCTCACGCCCTCCGTCATGTCTTGTGGCCGGGTACGTCGATCGTCGGTGCTGTGGTAGCCGAGCTGCGCTGACCGTGGTGCAGGAGCACGCGCCAAAAAACAGCACGCACAAACAACATCGCCAAGAAAACGAAGCAAACTGGGGTGGGGAGACTGTTGGCCACAATCTGCGAGGACCTCCCGTTGTCTTTGCGCCATATTTTTCCATCGTCGGCAGGACAAGCCGACTGCTAACGCTGGCCCCTAAGCGCTGGTACGATAAATGCGGTTGTACCAAGTGACAGTAGCTGCGAATGATCGCGAGCCAAAATCAAGAGTGTCGGCTACATCCCCTCCCGGGCCAGGTGTTTACTCGAGAGCGCGATGTTTCCGTTTCACTTCGAAAAGCAGAGTATAGCCCAAGCAAGCAATTATTCTTTGGTGGCAATCTGCGACCACGGTTGGGTTAAGCACACTTAGTAAGCACTTTCTTACTAGGCCCGTACATCAGAGTAATAGGCGGAAGAAAAAGAAATAAGCTGCCAGTTTCAGAACCCGAAACATTCTTTTGCCCCTGTAGATACGAGCAACTATCGCTATTCAGGTGTCAGGAGTCAGGTGGCACAAGATTCGTCGAGTCTTTTTTGTTGTTGTTTTCATTTTTCACATCATGTAAGCATGATCACAAGCAACAGAACACGTGGTGTGAAATGGAATGCCTCTAAACCACCGGATCACCGGTCATATGTCTGATTGCGATCTTGCACCTCTGTTCTCGTGATAATCCTTCCGCCTAGTAGCGTAGATTCGTTGTACGGATGCCATCGGTTTACAAATGTCAACAAAGGACTTTCTCAGCCGCCATAGCGAACGCGACAAACACTGCAAACGCTATTATCTTTCACCAACTGGATTCTAAATTACATATGCTAACATACAGCAGATTGCTAAATTGTACTGTGCACCTCCATTCGAACCAGATGCGGAACAATGTGATTGTGTGTGTGGTTGGAGTTTAGAAAAAAACATCAAACATACATCGTCTAGTAAAACGTGCGCTAGTCAACACCAGCGCGCTAACCTATCGAAACCCAAACATGTTTGTTTATTTGAACCAGACCGTTTGTAAAGCTAGCTAGTCGAAAGGCCTTTTATACTTCTCACAACGAACACGAACGATTGATAATAATCCAAACGATGATCGATTGATTAGAAACATGAAGCATGTTTGAAGACTATTTTATTTTCCTCTTCAATGTTATCCTGCGGCACTAACAAGAGCACGTTTGTTCTTTTTCTTTTCTTCATTTTAGAGAATCTCACCACAAACAGTTCATCGGTCTGTCGCAAGAAGTTAGAAGCAAACCCGAGCAAGAAGTTTCGGCTGAGCCGAATCGGTTACAACACTAGAAGGAAGCCCACATTCGCGAAGGAATTTCTGGGAGTTTTAACACAGTTTTCACAAACTACTGTGAGAACAGAAGCGAAGCGTAGTGTAACCAAACATAGTAAAACAATTTCAAAGCTCGGAATTGTGCTTGGCAGAAAGCTTCCGCCGGAAGTCTATCGCAGGCAGTAGCAAAAGAAGAACAACCTGCAGAAGCACTTAAACGGGAGCAAGATAGAGAGAGAGAGAGAGAGAGAGAGAGAGAGAGAGAGAAGCGTCTTAAATCAAGTAAATTCTGCAAAGAGTTGCGATTACTTAACTAGTTTTTAAAGCATAGGGTGTTGTGCGTTCGTATGTTTGTCCGTATTAGCCTCTGAGTTTTTGGCGAAGGTTGATCCATCGGTTGGCTAGCGTGGTAGTAGACTAGGCTAGTGGCATATAGTATTTAGTAGCGTCAGGTTAAAGCAAGTCAGTGCAAGAGAGGAAGAAAACATCAACAAGTAGTAGCATCCGAAGAGCTAGCCAGGTACCAGAAGAGAATCGAAAAGAATCGAAGAAGGGAAACATCGAGAGACAGATTAATTAAAATGTCTTCGAATCAGCAAACAGCAAGCCAACAATCATCCGCAAATGCATCACAGCAACAGCAGTCGTCGGCATCGGCAGGTGGCGGCGGCGGCGGCGGCTCCGGAAATGATCGCGTGATCGACAGTGTGCTCTTTCCGCCGAAACACAAACTGACTATTTCGGAAGTGTTTGACTCACATACGGGCAAGCCGCGCCCGGATGTACTCAAGCAACACTTCATCCTCGAGGGTCGGATCGAGGAGAACGCGGCCCTCCGGATTATCCAGGAGGGCGCAGCGATCCTGAAGGCCGAGAGCACCATGATCGACATTGAGGCCCCGGTGACCGTGTGCGGCGACATCCACGGGCAGTTCTACGATCTGATGAAGCTGTTCGAGATCGGCGGCTCGCCGGCGTCGACCAAATATCTCTTCCTCGGCGACTACGTCGATCGCGGTTACTTCAGCATAGAGTGCGTCCTGTATCTGTGGGCGCTGAAGCTGTGCTACCCAACGACCCTGTTTCTGCTGCGCGGCAACCACGAGTGTCGGCATCTGACAGAATATTTTACCTTTAAGCAGGAGTGTAAGATTAAGTACTCGGAGCGTGTGTACGACGCGTGCATGGACGCGTTTGACTGTCTGCCGCTGGCGGCGCTCATGAATCAGCAATTCCTCTGTGTTCACGGCGGCCTGTCGCCCGAGATCCAGGAGCTGGACGACATTCGGAAGTTGGACCGATTCAAGGAGCCGCCCGCGTTTGGCCCCATGTGCGACCTGCTCTGGTCCGATCCGCTCGAAGACTTCGGCAACGAGAAGAACTCGGACTTCTACTCGCACAACACGGTGCGCGGGTGTTCGTACTTCTACAGCTACAAGGCATGCTGTGATTTCCTGCAGAACAACAAGCTGCTCTCCATCATCCGGGCGCACGAGGCGCAGGACGCCGGCTATCGCATGTACCGGAAAAGCTCGACCACCGGGTTTCCCTCGCTGATCACCATCTTCTCCGCGCCGAACTATCTCGACGTGTACAACAACAAGGCGGCCGTGCTGAAGTACGAGAACAACGTGATGAACATCCGGCAGTTCAACTGTTCACCCCACCCGTACTGGCTTCCGAACTTCATGGACGTCTTCACCTGGTCGCTGCCTTTCGTCGGCGAGAAGGTAACCGAGATGCTGGTCAACGTACTTAACATCTGCTCGGACGACGAGCTGATCTGCGAGGGCGACGACACGCTCGAGGAGGCGAACGCGCGTAAGGAGGTGATCCGCAACAAGATCCGCGCCATCGGCAAGATGGCCCGCGTCTTCTCGGTGCTCCGCGAGGAGTCGGAATCGGTGCTGCAGCTGAAGGGACTGACGCCGACCGGTGCGCTCCCGCTCGGAGCCCTATCCGGAGGCAAGCAATCGCTGCACAACGCGTTGCAGGGCTTCTCGCCGAACCACAAGATCACCTCGTTCGCCGAAGCTAAGGGACTGGATGCGATCAACGAGCGGATGCCTCCGCGGCGCGACACGACACCCACGCCTAGCGATGAGAAACCGATATCACTAGCGGCACCCAAGTAATCATATTTCTAATTAATGCTAATAATACAATACACTTACTATTAATAAAGGGATGATATCGGTGAAACAACAAAAAGCAACAAAAGAAAACAACAAAACCTGCAAAGCAAAAAATATTGAAAAACCCGCGATAACCCGCGAATGAAGACGGAGGCCCAGTTAAATGCAGCAAGAAGCAACACAAGCAGATGAAACAAATATTTACGCTATTAAAAGTTGAATTAATTCAGGCAAACACTGCTGCAGCAGCATGAATCGAGCAACATAGTTGAGGAAAGACAAGTGATCGATCGTACTTCGGGATAGGGGACATATGTTAAAGAATACGTCGCAGTCACGAGAGCAGGAAGACTTAGTAGCTGCAGATGTGCCTGTGCGAGTGGCCAAAGACACTGAACAGAGCACCACCGCATACGAGTGGCATAGGACAGGATAGCTAAAGAAACACGTCCCTTTCCCTTCCAACAAATTTATCGTTTATCGAAAGAATTAACACAAGATTCTCTCGTTAACGGGCCCCTTGTTCGGTAAGCTTATCACAATGCAATATTTAACCAGCATCGAGAGCATTCGCCTGAGGCGCACCAGTAACAGATGAACAGATGGCAATGTCCTCGAAAAGAAAAACAAAACAAAAACAAGTACACATAAAAGAACTAACATGTAAGCCCACACCCTTCCGACAAACAGAGCATCATAGGTGATCAACACCGTTGGCCGTGTTTTAAGCAGTAAATGCAGACCCGCACATAAGGGATATAACAACAAGCAAACGATTGGAAATAGGTCATACCCCGAAGACTCATTCCTCACCCGTGCACACAAGCGTAGATGGTTAAGATTTGTTGCCATTTTCATCGTGATTGCATCGCTTCCCCCAATGTTCTCGCTTTCTTCTCGAGCGCGCGTCAGTTGCATTTGCTCCTTACCGTGTCTCTGCTGCGTCAAGTTTCTGCCGATCGTACCCGCGCTTCGTCGGTTATACATAGCAAAAGTAAGGCTGGCTAACATTATTGAATCGTCCTTCATACTCCAATCACACTGCACGGTGTGCCAGTAGTAGGAAAAATAAGTACAACAACCGAGCGCGTACTTAGAACATGCATACCGCCTATCGCAATCAAACAGAGTCAGAATACAATCGTCCTTAAACATCCGTTTCACTACGAAAACAAGTTTTACAGCTTATAATATTGCCATCGATTTCAATCTAATAAAACCACTTTCCCATTTTAAATTACGCAAAAACTCACTGATTTCAATAGCAGTGCGAGGATACTTCGCGCTTTCGCAGCTAGTGCTTTCAACTGTACCTCTATCGTTCTTTTCGATGATGGAAATCATGAACGAGTTCATCCTTCGACATCGCCTGTGTACTCGAATCATTTCCTCCGTTTGACGAGCGAATCACTCGCAACAAAGTAACAACAAGCATACACAGACATACAATCGAAATATATGAGCTCTATCACTTCGGTTTCAACTCTAGTTCTTACCCTAAATAGATGCATTCTAGCGCCAGGGTATTTTATTTGCACTTAATAATGATTCACGGTCCACTAGATCGATGTTTTGAACGATTTTGATCACTTCCACGATCGGTAGTTACAAAATATTTGCGATTGGGAGTTCAAGGAGACAATTCTACATGTAAAATTTAAAACATGAGAACAGAGCTAGCAAAGCGATACAGTCTTTCAGGGAATGCAGAAGCTGAAACGTACGAGTCAGATGGAATCTCATTTCAGCTATAATTCCCTGAATGTTTACCACTAACACTACCCACGCATGAGATCAGCAATCGCGTGGGTTTGTCCATGATCAGTGATGGAGAGCTATCTTACATTTGTATCATTTTTCTACTCCTGCTGGTCTAGTGCAAAATGATTGTTTTACATTTACGTCCTTCGATTGATATCTCCTTTTCGAAAAGAGTTAATTCATTGCAATCTTCGTATACGAACGCGCAAGGCTTACGGACAGACATGCAGCAACAAGACTGTTCGTGTTCGTGTAGAACAAGAAGCAGAAGTTTGAACAAAGGCAAAAACACAACAGTACCCAAGAAACTGAACAGCGAGGAGGCAAGGGGAAGCGAACGTAAGGACTACACACTACATACTATCTGATAAATAAATAGCAAAAGCAAAAGATACACAGTTTGAAAATAAGTGTAAAATTGATTAATTGATAAGTAATATAATTTAATTGATTATTAGACAAATACACGAACAGCTCGATTAAACGTCAAAGAAATGCACCGAATAACAAACGGAGCGTTGTTTAAGAAGATAACATACACGGGCAAAACATTGATTACCGCTGATGTTGCAGATGCAACTCGAGAAAAAAAGCGACAGTCGCTTCATGGAGTAATAAAAGAATGTTGATCATACACAAATGAGCAAGAACCGCAAACAAAACGGGATGAGAGATAAATATTGGCCGATACCATTCGAAGATAGAGATTCGATGATACACGCAGGTAAAAGTAAATCACATCGTAAGACATTATGTGGAAGGGCACGCGTACGTACATCCCCGATCGTTTATGGTCGTTTATGCAAAATCAAATACAGTTATCACAAGTGTAAAACAAACTTATGGCATTGGTATCGATTATTCCCTGTTTGCATGTTTTTAACGGTGGAACGACCAAAATCTGCACGTCGTACTCACACGCACATGCGGTTGCAGATGAGAGTAGCTTAAAAAAGGTCAGCATTACTTAACGATCATTTGAGCGCATTTTGAATCTAAGCAAGTGTTTGTCTTCAAACCACAAACAACCTTCCTTCTCATCTGAGAAATGTAGCACATTTTCTTTCCAATACGCATCGACGAGTACTACTAGCACTTGGAATGCTGGTTACGCTCATGTGCTCAGAACTACTTCCATCAACGCCTCTGAGCAAGTCAATAACGCGCCTTTCATAAGCACATTATTGCCTCTGCTTGGTTTCGTCATCTTCAGGCACCAGTTGCTTGAAGGTTGATTTTCAAACGACGAGAGATGGCATACAAAATTGAATAAACGTTAAAATATCGATAAGAAACTATTCTTCAGCAAGTACGCAATAACGCTAATAACAAAAGCAAAAAACATGTTTCAACTATTAAAAAATCAACAGAAAAAAAAACACTTTAAACTACTGTGTTACGCGATCTTATGTCATTGACGAGAAAAGAAATTTTTGTCTACATCCATTTTTACTGCTATTGAGGAAGTTTAAAGCAACGGTAAAATAAAAAAAAAATCTAAAATCTGTTCACCTATTCTAAACACAGCTATTTATATTATAAACATTTTATTTCATTTTTGTTTGTCTCTTTGTCTAATTATTCTGTATTTTACACATATTACTTTTAAGCCGTTTTGATCTGCCAATGTGTTGATTGTTCGTTTTCATTGTTCACTTATATGGTTTAATAATCAATTCTGTCTGCAAGGTCTTCGTCCATTTTTTCTTTCGCTTTTTATCTTCCTCTCTCTTTTTCTCTTGCTCTCTCTCTCTCTCTCTCTCTCTCTCTCTCTCTTTGTCTCTCGCGCTCGCTATCTGGCCCTACATTTTTTCCAGCAAACTTTTTTGTTTTTTCTCGCTCCCTGCATTACTTTCTTGCTGGCTTCTTCCTTACACACTTCTTTGATTTTAATTGAAGCTACAACTGCAAATTTTGTATGCTATCCCTATGGCTTAGCATTTTTTTAACCGGAACGTTAACATGAAATAATAATCCTGCCATCAGCACGATGTACTATAAAAACCAAAAAATGAATCTTTCATCCTAGTCCGAAACTAATACCTTGCCAAAGAACTATTCTTCGATCACTTGTCTTTGTTCTATTGAAATCTGCGTGTAACACTCAAGATCATTGAAAGTAGACAATTTCAAAACGTCACTAAACTTAACTCTCGATCACGCGCTAGTAAGCAAATGAAGAAAGAAAAAATGTTAGAACAAAATTGAGAAGCCAAGAAAGAAATTTCAAAAGCACTCAATTAACTCTCGTGACCGGAGCAACAAACTATTTGTAAACAAATTAAGTAAGCAAACCAGAATTTAAGGATGATAACAAATTATCTTGTGCAGTGTGTACTTTTTAGGTGTAGTATTTCTTTCTACTATTTTCTTATTGATATGAACCAAGAGAATGAACCAAGATACAGAAAAACACAACAAATATTATATAAATTAATATTTGCTTCACATTTGTTGTAAAAGGTACGAGGATTAACGCGGGACTGGTAGTATTATAAAGGTGTTACTGTACATGCGCAAGACATTATTATCTTTCACTAAGTTCGAGTCATGCGTCGTATGAATTAAGAGAGCAAAAAGATCTCTGAAACCAGAGACATGTGTATGCCTGACCATGAGACAATGAACAAAAGTAACACAAATGTAACACACAAGAAACTATGATTAAATCGATATTAGAAAAAAATGAACTAAAAGGAATAAACGACTATCGAGTACATAAAACGCATGGCACATGCTACTGCTCTAACGCGACGAGAACTCTCGAAAAGATAAAGATTTAATAGAAATTATGAACCTGCGGCATTATGGTATAGTAACAAACAGAACTAAGACACCCTTCAACCTTTATATCCTTTGCATAATCAGCTTTACACTTTTCCTCCCTTCCTCTTTTTATCATTCACTTACAAAACACGCATGAACTAACACTTCTTCATGTCGCCTACACACAAGCGCATGTCGTTTAAAGAAAGGCAATTAATTAACAGTCTGCCGAAAAAGAGAAAGTACACATCAACAAAATAGGATAACATCCTTCGTACTAACAAACGAAAAGAAAAGCAAAAAACAATCCAAACCAAAAACCATCTTTAGCTGTGTTTTCATCAATTAACAAAGGCGAGAAAAAAATAAAGAAACACAACCAAGATGCTAGTAGTACGTGCGTTATTTTACCCTACCATTTTGATTTGTTTCTCATTTTGTCACGTTGTGACTCGCGGGGTTCAATTAATTTACATCCCTCCTGTTCATTCACAGCTGTTGCCGAAAAGGAAGCAAAGCTTAAGGATAGTATATATGCAGTACCAATGTGTCATACATTTCCTCGCTAAAAGTTAACTTCACTAAGCTGTTTTAATGTGCCGGGATGATATTAGGTTTGTTCCAGTCTGCCACCAGAACTGAAATCTCGTCGTCGTAACTGCGTTTGATGTTGTTTCCACAGTCGAGAGATCCCGGTGATACACGTGAAACAATTGGGGTTATTAGGTACAGAGTTGAAAACATTGAATGGTAAGGAGAGAAAAAATAAACAAAATAACTAATGCAAGATGCAACACTGTAAGCTAAATTGAACTATAACGCAACAAACACAATGAAGACTTCAGTTTACTTATTACTTTCTTACTCAAATACCTACCAAAATGAAACTAAAAGCAAATACTCATCGGTACGAACTGGACCGTTTTCTTACTTGTATAGCGAAGCAAGTACAGGAAAGGTTTGGGTTTTGATTCGTAGTATCATAAAGCAGCTGAGCATCAAAGAAATGGACAAAGAGTACTCTATAGATTTACAATGGAAAACAATTGCGCTGAATCTACAAGAAAAACAAAAATCCTTAAATGCATTCGTGTACTCATCACAATAAAAATGTGTACCTACACAGATTGACAAAAATGAACAAAAATATAAAGAAGAAACATGCGGCTTTTCCTTCTCTTGAAATCGGAATGTAACAACTAGAAACGACAAAATCTTGGAAGAAAAACAAAAATATTCTGATGTTGCTTTAATGTAAAGCAAATAGAAAAACAACTACGAAAGAAAAACAGAGAAGCGAAGGAAACAAATTAACACTTTTTTAAATATATTTATGAAATATATTTGGTATCCCTAGCAAATTATTGAACCTGAAACAAAACTAAACTCTAATTGTTCTCTCACTAAATAATGTTGAACGAACAACTTAAAAAGCAGAACAGGGGTGTGTGAGCTGATAAGCGATTATAGGAGTACTAGAATCATTGCAAAGCAACTAAGAATCACAAGGCGCATACAAAAGCAAGAGAGGAACATATAACGATTTTAAATCATCACATTATGCACTCTATCAGTCCAATCGTGGTTCCAGTTTGTGCACTGCATAACAACTAACTGCATAGCACACAATGCAGGCGCGATAAACATATATAACGGTCACGTACATATACAACATATTAGTAAAATTAGTTATTAGATATGGCTAAAAAGCATAGAGAGGAAGGAGTGGAGGGAAAGATAACAATAGTTTTGTCAGGATGGAAATTATTAGCGATTGGAGTTGAAAGCATACAAATTGCCATTCAGACACCTGGAATAACGCTGCTGTGCTGTGCTGTTTATTGATTGTTATTGAATATTATAAAATTTGGGTATAACAAACCAAGTAAAGCAACCTTCTTGCACAACGGTAAATCATCATCATTGCGAGATTAAAATATAACTCCAGCAACGTGGCGGAAAAATAACTAATACTCTAACAAAACCGCACAATACTCAAAATCAAACTATTCAAGTCGAAATGGACACAAAATTGTCTCGAAAAAAAGAGCTATCGACAAACAAAGAGAATCAATGAAAAATGAAATCATACCAGCCTCTTTACACATACAAATACAGAATGTAAAACTAAAGAGACCTGGCTTGATAACTCATTTCTCAGTCCTTAAAAGAATCTCACAGGAATTAATCCTCACCACAAAATGATTTGATACAAAAACTTTTTTTTGTTTAATCGACCCTCTTCAATTAAAAACGTTCAACCACTCACCAATATATCAACATTAAAGCACGTAGAAAAATCACCAAAACAACATTCAACAAAGTTAAAAATCAAAACCTACATCTCGCTAGGAACAGTTACTACTAATAGTACCACTAACGAATGAGAAATGGAAAGAACATATAAAATAACACGTTTAATACCGTGGAGCTACAGTTCTGTTCATCATGGTATCGTTAAGAAAAGGTAATATTCTCACACCAGCAATACTTCTATTACCTTCCTTTAGTCTCGCAGAGCGGAGAAATGTGAAGAAAACGCAGGGCAGTCTTTAAGAAGAGAATAACCAAAAATAAAGAAACTATACGCTTTTCTAAAAACACGCACCAACAATTCTCATCTATTTGTTACAAATGTCATTTACAAGTTGCTTTCTGTAATATTGTAGCTCTTCACCGAAACATACGAGAATATAAAGACGAAAAATACTTTATGATACTAAATACTAAACGTATTCTTGCGATAAAGACAAAATAATTGACAAACACACAAAAGCAAAGAGCCCTGATTAGAGATACTCTAATAGGAGAAAACCATCATCAAAAGACGCGAAAACAGCAAAATAAATTTTAAGACCCAATAATACCAAAGTACACTTGATGTTTTCATCTCATCTTTAAAAACCTGCGTTTTGCATTCCGCTGGTACTTCCATTCGATTGAAACATTTACCTGTTACGCGTGATCGAGATCAAAGATTCTATTGTTCTAGAATGTTTTCTTGCTTTTATTACAAACAGCAGTAATGCATGATAGATTCAGCTATGAATGTTAACAAAAAATTATATTTTTATTTACAAAAACATTATGTTTTTATTTTGTTCATTTTTTTTTTACACTTTGTCTCTTGCGCATTGTGAATCAGTTTGAAAATCGCAGTGTAATGCATACACGTTGCAGTATCTTTGGAATTAAAAATATATGCATAATCTTTGATCTGAGTTTATGTACGAGTGGGCAATTTGTTATTTGGTTTTAGGCTGAGTCGATTCGTAACACTAGCTTTTTGTTAAATCTCAGACAAAAAAAGATAATCATATATAGATAACAGAATGCATCGTACTAGAGGCAAAAGCGTTTCATTTGGTACGAATCGCCAATATATTAAAGATAATGAACTGACACTGTCGCCACACAGTTGGGAGAGTTGACTTTCTTCTGTTGTTGATGGGAGCTTTGTATGTGTCAGCGCACGGTTATACGTTTGTTTTGAGAAGAAAATAAAATCAATTCCCTAGATAGTGTACAATTAGTTTCTGATGGCATTTTTCGTGCGTTTCGTTGGAGTTTGAACACGGCTTTGTTAATCTCGAGTTTCGTTGCGATTATCCGAACGCGTTAGCAAACGGAGAAGAGGAGCAAGCAAAAACCATGAAAAATTATTATACATTGTATGAATGAATTTTTGATAATCTAATTATATGTATTTTTGAATTGTATTTTATCGTGGAGTAAAAAAAATATGTACCTATTAACAAAAAAGGGGAAATAAAACGAAAATCATCTGGAAAAATAACATCGTCTTACTACTGCGAAACGATTTCGGAAAGTGTGTCTCCACCTCGACAAATACGAGGCCAAAACGGTCATCCGTCGCAGCGTTAGTTTAATTTCTTTTTCTCGAGGTCAAGAATTGAAACATCAACGCTTCAGGCACCGTCCAAGGAGGCCTCTTTTGGGTGAGAAACAAACCTTCTCTAGCAACGGACGCTCAAAATAGAATCGAGATCGACCACGCTACAACGCGTCATATCTGAGACAACGGCACATTGGTGGGTTTTGAAGTAAACAGCAATAAAGTATTAGCATAATCATTCAGACAAATCCCACGCGCTAGCGCTACACTTCTGCACCGCAAGCGCAGTAATTGCCTGCGGTTCGAATTCCGTAGCCAGCACGGATTACGCTGTGCGGTGGTAGCGTGAAATACTTCATATCGAATCCGTCAGCACGGTTAGTACACCGTGAATGCAAGCTCCAGCTCCCCATCCGTGACCCTTCGCATCGAAATGCTACAATGGAAAATGCCTGAATTCCTGCCGATTGCAGTCATCAGAGTTGGATCGCCTCCTGCCGTCTGCTGGCGTCTAGACACAAAAATTATCGGGCCCTACAACACCCTAGGCATGCAACACTCGCGTGCAACCACAGCCCATCCCGAGCAGGAAAGGAGGATTTAAATCACTGCGGCCACCGCATGCTTTTGCGTGCTGGAAAGCGATTATTGCGCGTTCTGCTCGAGGGAGCCTTATGTGCCTTTCTAGGTCCTAATTGCCCACCTGCCTCGGCACAACGGCGCCTGGGCTAATAAGCGCTCTTTGGGGGCGCTCACACTTCCTAGCGGCATTCGAAGGTCTATCCACCGCAGTCGATTAACAATCGATTAGAAGTCGTTCAACTGCCTTGACCGCTGCCTTCCGAGGAAAAGCTTCCGCCCATCGATCGTAAACCGAATTGGCATGGTGTTTCTCGACCACGGTGACTTCCGATTCCGCGCTATCGAACCGCTCAACACGATCGTCTCATCGGAACTTACCTTGTCAGTGGTCCCGGCGTCTCGCTGACCGCCTTCAGCGACATGCGCAACTGCCGGTGGAATGTTCCCAATATCGATTCCCGCCGACGTCCACCTGCCACTCGGTCGCCGTTCGCGGTCCCGTCGATGGCTTGTTGCGTTTTCCCCGTCTCAGGATCTACCGTCACAAGGATCTCCTTCACGATGGCAGGATCAACCGTCGTTTGAGGTCCGACGATGATTGGCGGCCGATGTGCCCCGTTAGTATCATCCAGCAGCTTTGTCCAGCAACCGGGAGCATCTGGATCAGCTGGGTCATTTGCCGAACGATCCGTCTGCCGAATGTCCTCAAGCAACTTCGTCATCTTTGGGCTAAATTGGACGCTTGAAAGTACGCTACGTCTCGTTGCAGAACATCGAACACTTGCCGATTAAATGAGTGCCTTTTTGCCCAGAGTTTCTCGAGAATTTGTCACCAATCTCAAAGTTCACAAGAGTTCTGAAAATAAGAAGAGCATTAAGCTTTTCAGCACATTCAACGTGAAATTCTTCGCAATGATTCGAAATACGGAATGACTTTGGTGGCACCATAACTAATACTAAGCGACAAAGTTCGTGGGGTGATTCATGGAAAATTTCATAGGCAGAACACAAATGGATAAATCCAATCAACCCAGCGCAAGTAGTCGTGCAAATCACCACAGTCTTTAATTACTAGACGTCCACCCACTGGTGCCCAGTACTTGAAAAAGGTAATCGTTTTTAATTGCGTTTAAGTCCGGCCTGGCCATCGCACCATCCGGTCAACCCACCCGACGTCACCCTTCAAACACTCGGAAACATCTTTCAGCTAAGCCCCGGGAGACCTCCATCGTCTTGGAATCGGTGACTGCTGCTTTTAGCTCATTATACCCAGCGATTCGGAGGCGTCTACTCGCTAGCCCCTACAATTACGCCACATTGACCTACTGGGTCCGGTAGACATGCAGCTTACGGTGCAAGGATTATCATAACTATGCGACAAGCATCATGTGGCGAAGAGGCAAAATACACCTGTTTTTTGCTCTAATCCAAACGCGCAACGTGCCCAGATCGAGTCGAGGATAGCAACTCACCGCGCTGCAACGATCGCGCTTCTCGACTGATTGCGGAGATGCACACGAGACCTTACGCAGTATGCTATTTTTGGTAATGTGGCTACTCGTCGAAACAATGTCAAGGTCGATGGTGCAAAATATTGCTCCTTTCAAGGGCCACGATTGCGTCCTCTGTCCGCTGTCGTCTTGCAACCTCATTCGACGTTGAACAGCTCTCAAACAGAACAGCAGTTCGCGATCGGGACGCTTCTTATCAGCAGTATCTTCAGGCTGTGGATGACACCGCCAAACCATTCTCGGTTGTTTTGAGAGATCATACCACCAGACTGGGCAAATATCATGAACCTGCGTCGGAAAGGACGTGTTCCGTCTCGAGCTGTGGTTTTATCTTGGCGTTCAGCTCGTTTCACGCGTTCCGCCACGTTATCTCGATTTGCTTATTCTCTCGCCATTAGCGCTATCTACGATTCCAGCCAACTACAAAAGGGCAGGGTGGTCTCGCGAATAAAGCACCCGGGTAAAGCTACTTCCATAGCCCAAGGTTGTGAATGCTCTGTTTAACGAATCATGACTCGGATCAACGAATTCCGCACCGTTTCGGAGATATTCTAGAACCAGCCGGCTTTTGGACTCTTGTACTCGTACCCCCCAATAGGGAAGTGTCATTTGAGTGTCGAATTTGATACCCAATATCGCCGTTCGATGTAATATCACCTGTTATTTATTCAGAATGGATGTACAACCCCCTCAAATCAACCATTCCGCAACGTGTGCCGTTAAGGGTAATGAGACGGAAAATCAAAACCCAGGAGGTAAACGGCGAATGCATTTCCGTTTCAACTAGCGCTCCGACTTTCGCAACGCCGTTTCCAATCCCAACGATAGCTCATTTCGCGCGACCAAACATCAATCACTTGTCGTTTAATTACGCGGAGGTGTCAAGCGAAATTCCCTGTCCCTTTCCACGCTCAGGGTTTTGCTCGAGACTTCGATGGGGTTTTCCTGTCCCTCCCAGGTAAACCTCGCCATTGAACGGTGTGCCCTTCCGTTCAACAAGTACACGGACCGAGCGAGGTCGTATAAATTCCAAGGCCATGAGCGACATTGCGATCGCATGATCTCCCATCAACGCTGGCGATCGATGGCGGTCAGATTGGTGAGCAAAAAAAAGGGTAGTCCGTAGCAAAAACACACGCAAGTGTACACAAGCAGGGTGCAGAAAGTAATACCAACCAACACCTTCCGCGCTTTCCGTTACCTCTATGCGACGGAGACGTGAGAATTTGATTTGCCGCCACGTGGAAGGGGTAGCTACCTGATTGCAAATGCATGAAGCAATAATAAAATGCAGTCGCGACCAATGCAAACGACAAAGGCGGTGCAGCCGCGAGCCCTCGCGACTCACGGGCCTCTAACGCATTGACCCTCCCGGTTGTAATGGCATAATCTCGTGATCGTTTAATAATTACTCACATTTTTGCAATAGAAAAGCATCCGTGGCAAGGTCTGATCCGTCACGATCACGATCAAATGCCCATCAACCAGATGAAATGGGTGGTTTGATAATGCGCCTACACACGGGCCGTTGCTACTGACGATTGCATAATGGTGGTGAGCACTCGGAAAGTTTAGCTTACGTTGCTATCTCATAGAAAATAATTCTGCTCCACATAGTGTTCTACTGGTTTTGAATAGCCTTGCAGAGAGAAAACGTTTTTTTTTTATTCTTCTACTAACAAAACGAAAGCGGTATTCTTAAATTCAAATTTTGGTGGTGTATTACACCTTTTTGATTTCTATGGCTCTAAATATGGCCCTTAAAAACAAGTTATATAAAATACGTCAAAGAACCGCAATTCGAGAACAGTTCATGTTGCTGTTGTTGCGGCTTTTCGAGTACGCAACAGTAAAACAGAAATACGCTTGAACCCTGGCATTGACCAAATACGCCCCAGCAAATACGCGAATACGATCGTAAATGGTACAGCAAAAATACAATCAAGCACAATAAAACCGCTCTGAAGATGAGCAATTATTTTTAGCAAAGCTGCTATTCTGATAGGCGCATGATAAAAAAAAATGCATACCCTAACGCACTCTCTGTCGCGAATGAAAACTCTGAAATGATCCTTTTTCTACATTTAAGTAGCGCCAACAGCCAACCATTTTCATGCTTGAGTTATACATATTTGTCTTTCCACCCGCTCTACCTTCTTTTCAAGATCAATGTCGCTAGCAGCTAAGCGTTACTGTATGCTATGCGATGAGGGAACAAAAATAAACATCCTTTCATCGATGACACAGTCCACATCATAGCTTGACATTCAAATTCTCGATGGTCGTAGAGAGACATTCTTATTGGCGTCATGCGATCGACAATCTTGGTCAAACCCCGGCTACCGACGGGGAGAACCTAAACACGTGTTTTTTCGTTTGTAGATTTCTACCCCAAAGGAAACGCTCACCGAGCTGTGCCCTTTCCTAACATACCCCAATCAAAACCGCAGAGAGGAAATACTCGAAGCACTCAAATGGAATAAAGAGTTAGTCAGCTTCGTGGAACAACAGGAACAAATAGAGGTTACATTAAATGTTAGCAGAAAAAGTGGTCTCAATTTGTGAATTTTCAGCTACATCTAACAACGAAATGTATTTTAATAATAAACTAAGATTATGCTATTATGATCGAAAAACTCTTCGAATTTTTCTGATGAAATTATCAAATATCTCCTTAACAAATCTTCAAAAACAAGAAGTTTAAAAACACCTTTTTTTTCTCGAAACCAACCTCATCTCAGCAGAAATTCCTTCAGCTCTACTGAACGTTATCTTTATCGTTTCTATATTCGTCTGCTACTTCTTCCTTAAGACAGTTACCAAGTGAGGATTTTATTAATGACATTTATTTCGCACAATATAGTTTGTGTGAACATCCTACACAAATAAAAAAAAATTTAGTGTAGTTTTGTTGGTTTTTGGAGAGTTTTCTTGAGTGATATCTATTTTATATAGTGCGAATTTAAGCATTATCATGCCTTGATATTTCACGCTTTGACGTATTTTTGAAAGACTATATAAACACAACGGATTTCTACGAACACGTTACTTTCGTAAAGGATTGATTTATGGTCATGCAGTAGCTAAATCAATATTTGTTCCTTTAGAACCTCCTTTTTAGTATCAAATCCCTTCATACCAAGTTACACACAAACGCTAGGGTATAATGTAAACTATTTACAGTGCGATGTTTGTCGCCCATCCACCCTCGTGAACGGACTGGACAACCTGACACCCGTTCTTTTCTGGAGGATGAGCTCTAATGCTGCTAATTCTATGATTATTTGAAGCTGGATGACGTACGTTTACACGCGAACAAAATGGTTTATGTTGAGTGGCCGTGCTTGACTGGACGTCACCATCCCAGACGTGACAAGATAATCCCTGAGCAGATGAGATAGTCCACCGCGTCCAGCTAAGAGAGCATGGCTGGTGGCCAAATTAATATCACTTAAATACACGGATGGATAGCTGAAACCACGCAACGTGTAAGAATCCCGCGACCACCGTCAAGACAATGCCATCTGAAGTGGGCATACCCGAAACCGTCACCGTACGGAAAGAGCGGTAATAAAAATCCTCTTAATTTATTGGAATTGTTAGCGATGCTGTCGGCAGCAACGCACCGCCCGGGCGATAGCCGTTAGCGGAGGTGTTTAAACCTTGAACCAAATAGTAGAATCATTGTTACCGAAAAAGATTCGTCACTCGCAACCCGTCCCGACTGCAGCCGTCCTTTTTATGTCTCAAGCCTAACCAACTGCGAGGTAAATCACGAACGCAAATCAGAGCGCTGAATTAGAGCAATTATCTCCCGAGAGCTGACTAATCTTGCAGAGTTCGGAAATTGCATCATTCGGGTTCTCGCGCAATGCTATGATAAAGAAACCATCTTACCAACGCAACTAGCACAGGGAAGTGCGTCGAAGAAGCATGTACTGCAGCATCAGCATCAACAGCACTGCAACGACTTGGATGCACCTTGTGCAGTGCATTTCAAGGTTAACGAGGCCGAAAGCGACATGCGCATGAAGTGGTATGAACCTGTTGCGTTACGATGCGAAGCCGTTACACGCCCGTGCAAAACGTGTCACTCTACTGGCACTGACCCAGTACAATAACATACGTCTCTATCGCATCTCGATTGTTATCTCACATTACCGGTTAGGGGGAAAAAGGTCACTACACTGCAAATCATGCGAAACCTCTTTGGTGGGTGGCTCTTGCAAAGTGTTTCATTCTCTGCCGCGTAGTCTGTACAGCGGATCATACTCGCAACCGAGTTAGCTTCCGGCCTACTAGCCATTCCGTACCGTGTTTTATACTAACCTTCACTCGTTTTTGGGACTTTCAGGAGATCCCAGAAGCACCTTGGGAAGAATTCCAAACAAAATTACTTTTACTTTCTCACACACCACCTCCACAGCACTGATGCACGCCCAGGGCAGATTGGCCCTCAAAATTCACCTCACAAAGCGGCAATCACTCAATTTCGTGCACCACTAAGTGCGCTCGTTCACTCGTTTCGATTTCAAACATAACCGCAAACGGTTTCATACTACCGCTTGATCGCGAAATAAGCCACTAACGCGCCACAACCAAGGCTTAACCGCAGGCACAAACACTTTAGACAGAAGAAGGTTTCAAAGAGAAATTGAGAGTGTTAAAATTCCGTCCAACGACGCGAATGTTTAGCTCGCGAGACTCCCTGCGCCGATCGGTGGTTTTCGCGGGAATTTCCACCGAGCCTGGAGTAAACCGATGGGGGAAAAAATAACTAACACCTAACCCGTTCTACAAGCTTGGCTAAATCGACCGTTTAACCGGAAACACCCACACCGAAAACCCCTTTCCAAGGTCCGGTATCCTTGGAGGCACTGCCACACTGGGCCGCCACTTTACCACCGTTCCGATTGGTTCCGGAACAGGCCGCAAGAAAGCCAGGATAATCGCAAAGAATCCGGGAAAGCACCACAAACACTCTGTTCCGATCGAGCCGCAGAGAACGCGTGCGCCTGCGCGCACAACAAAGACACAAAGCAGGCCGTGACGGTTCGTTCTGTCTGCTCGCGTAAAACGCGACGATCACACTCGACTTGCGTATGCGAGAAACCGTCGATCGCACAGAGCGTGCGGAAACTGCGAGTGAGCGTGAACCTCTCGGCGTAATGGCGGTAAAGTGCGCGATCGCTCACGACGGTTACGGTTTATCGACTGATTCCTGTCAGTGCGCCGCGCGACGACGACTGACGACAACAAAATGGACCCTACCGCCGCTCGTCCTGCCACCATTCGCTTCCGTCCGGTCTATACACCAACCATGGCTATCTGTGAGCGCTGAGAGTGCCCGCCATCGACCCCGAACACGACTCGTTCTGCGGCGAGATGCGAGAAGGCCGATTTGCCGCCACTATCTGACACTTTCCGGCAAAGCTGTAGTGTACTTGGTGATGGATTCTGCGTGAAAACTGCTCCTTAAAGCACTCACTGATCGACGCATCTCTTTTCTTACCAAGTTTGCGTAAAGATCCATCGGATTATGTGACAAAAGAGGCGGGAGAGTAAATCTGGAACATCGACATCGATATATGAGCTCTACAACGGTCAATAGCGACGACTCCGCATACACCGTCCCAAATAGCTCCAAAATTCACTTTCCTCAACGATTTTCTCACTTCCTCACTAACATCAAGGGGAGGGGGAGAGGAGTTACGATCAGCAGAGGCGAATCATTACACGCACTGGACCATTCTCACTGAATTCTCGCTCGCAACGCTCTCGGTTGATGTCGCTATCGCACTTCCCCGAGCACGTGTTCCACGCGTCCATAAATCCTACTGCAAACTGCACCACTTGCGCAAACGACCCCTTTCTTGTTGTGAGCGAATTCGACCACCACCGCCATAGAACCCTTCAAAAAACGAACCCAACGCCAAATGCGCCACGCCATTGGGGAAAAGGTAAATTACCGATGACGCACCAGGTCATCGCCAGCTGCTAGGTGCGGTGTTCGCTGGCGGCATGAAGACCAGGGTTTGCACAGACCCTAGCCACACAGGTGGCGCTGTCTGAAACGCTGTCTGCGGTGATTGTCGCCAAACCGCCGGAAAGCGTTCGACGACGGCAAAATTGTGACAGTATTGCAGCGTTCTTCCCGGTGTACACCCTCGAAGAGTCGTTCGTTTCAATGTTGCTTCCCCTCAGCACGGAATGAGCCAACGTTTTATGCTTCCAAACCGATCCGAAAGGGTTCTCCAACCCGGATCGAAGAAATTAAATACAAAACCGCCCCACACACCATAGCGTGACAAGCGTTCACCCCACAATAATATTGCAAGGTAAGCGGCAGCAGTAAAACAGCGCACAAGCGGATCTGAACCGTTTTCGTGTCCAATTTCAAGCGACTCGCACACATGGTTTGTACTCCGATTTCACTTATCTACTGTGGGAAATATTCAAAAATCAAACACATGCGAGCTTTTGTTTAAGAATTGTTTTATTCCGCACTGTCCATGTTGCATCAGCCTTTCTTCATTTCGTTCAATTTCTAGTAGAAATAACAATCGTCACGGCAGATGAAATTGTGCTCATCAGATTCGCGTCTGCCTCGTGGTGTACGTAATTCTAAGCTGTATAAAAAAGCTAATGCTATTTTCATCCGTGATTCCGTGTCACTTTATTTAACGGTAGGCATTCTTATTGACCAAGGGTTTAATTTTCGCATGATTCTACATAAGCCCTGGGTATCTATTATTTAACAAAAAACAACATAAACAAGCACACGATCATCTCACTTCCAGTACATTACCCATTTGTTCCCTTTCTGGCAGAAGCCGTCCGTCACCTCCATTGATCATTTTCCTGGTTAAGAATTTTCGAATAAGTGACAAAAATAGTAAAAGAGATCCCAAATGTAAGACGAACAAAAACGCATAAAACAACTTGAACAAATCTATGATCTTGTTATTCTGTATTATTTTCTTGTAAGGCTTGTTTTTACTAAATAAAACATCAAAATGATTTGATTAACAGCATGAGAACTAGAAAATTTTTGAATTAAACGACATCCTTGCAGGCTTTGGGAATCTTTCGTTGGATGTGCACACTGTTCTGTGTTCGGCCCCTAATGGCACATGCGGTCAACTGCAGACCGAAGAATTACGCAATTAATGCCTACATTATTCAGAAACACTACTTCCATCCGTGGAATCGTTTCTACACCCTGTCTATTCCTTTAGCGGTACTAATTATTTTTATTTACCATTGCAATCATGCAAGCTAGCTCGTTCCGTTACGCTGACCCTAGTTTAAACGCAGCAAACCCCTAAAAAGCTAACGGAACACAATCTAGTATTACTTTGCTCACATGCCACCAGCATTTTTATACACAATTTCAATTTTTCTATACACTATACAAACGTTCGTTTTGCTATTATTACGCCATTCGGTGTACAACTTTATTTTGATTCTCATAACAATGTTCGCGCCAAACCACTCATATTAGTCATGTTTTTGAACATATTCACCTACAACTAGTTCCGAGAAGTATTCAAACTATCTGTAGTAGCATAAAAAATAACTCAGTGTATTGCAAAAAAGCCAATCTCAAACCATGTTCATATCAGTGGCACGTGTGATCTAGCGGGTACACAGCTAACAGTACCAAATGACCGAACGAATAAGCTTGACTACCGAACCTAGCCAAAATTTATTGAGCGTATTCATTCAAAGGATGTATACTTGGTGTGAGTTAATGTAAATGTATAAAAGCAAAAATAACTACTTCACCTAATCCAAGACGTTATCAACAGTAAATTGATGATTAAAACAACACACTTGGAAACCATTCTAGGACACCCGATTCGCCTATTTCTTTTTACACATCGAATCGGGCTTTTATCTTTCACATGGCCAACATTTTTTCCGTCTAATCGGGCCGGTAGATCGGTGTTTTCGGTATAAATTCTATCAACAGCACGTACTCCATCATTGAATTGGAATCGCACTGCTGCTTGCTCAAGCGCCAGTGTAATCCGAGTTTGTGATAAAGGTGACTGTTTTCCCACTCGAGTAATTTGTTGAGCGTATGCTGCGTCTACGACAAATAAAACACACACAAGAGCATTAGTCATATGAAAACTATCGCGGGTACTATATGAAAGGAGCCTTCTATAACATTTTGCACACTCACCCTCTTACTTAAACATATCACAGGCCATAGAGAACATCCTAACGTACAGCAGCAGCAAACGCACCCACAAAAGAGCCACTTAACGTTGACCGGTAGTGTCTTTTTCAAAACGGCGTTAATTCGCAAGACAGTCGCTTTGAACTCTTCCGGTGCAATGCGCGAAACCAGACCAGCTGGAAATTGCACGTTAAATCGATTGCTTAAACCAAACCTGCAATAAAAAGAAATAAGAGATAAATTATTAGTATAAGAAACACTTTCATGATTTGTTTTGAAAATAAAGACCACAAAATACAGATGGCTTTGTTGCATCATGCAACATTACCATGCTCATCATGCTGCTGTGGAACGTGCCTGATGACTCAGAACAATTCACCAACGATACCGACCGAACAAACTCTTCTAGCACAAATGGGATGCAATGAAATCCATTGATGCATCGGCCGTTATTTTTGATTTGCGGCCACTGCACACAGATAATGCGTCGAAAAATAATGTACCCAAAGATACTGAGCATAGAAAAAAGACTGCTCTCAAACAGAAACGCTCGGTTTATGGCGGGAGAAAATTCGTGCCGCGCGTCCGAGAACAATATTTAGGTGACTGAATTTCATCAAGTGTAACACGCATCACAGGCGATTAGAATAGTTTCTAACATGGAAGTAGCCATTCACACCAGAAATAATTTCCACCCTCTGTGCAGAGTAGATTCGCGCTAGTCAATGTGAATACATGGGATGGTCGCAACCCCCAAATGAGATGGGGTTTCGTCGCATGTTCCCATCTCGTTTTCTTCCTGCATGCAATACAAACTCAGCTGTTTTTACTTTCGCCTTTCATCACAAAAAGGGGCATGCATGGTCGAGTAGGTGTATCTCTTTGCCATTGGATGTAAGCAGTCTCCACCGTGCGTGTTTTTCTAGCTCTCGTCGCTCGCTTACGCTCTTTTTCTCTCCCCGTCTTTCTTTCTCTCGCTGTGACACCAGCCACGGTGGCCAGCATTGTGCAACTTGGCACACAAAAATGAAATCGAAACCATGCAAAGCCCAAAATGAGAGGCCACGAGGAGAAAACGAACAATCGATTGTGCAATTCAGCAACGGAGGCCGTGAAGAGCCTTCGACATGGGTGGTACACGGCTGGGTTTTGGGATGGCGTTCTCGTCCCAAATGGATCGCCATTGGTGCCACAAATTAGATCCATACTTACACTGTCATATTGCCTGCCCCTCGGATTACAATCGGATCTGGAACCATTTGAACGTGCGCTTCCTCGTCATTTTCCTCCGCGAGTTCCTGCTCCTCGTAGATAGCGTCGAAATCTGCCATCACGACGCTTTGCTGTGACTGCAAGGTACACCTCTCCAGTGATCGGTACGCCGTAGTGTATCGGAAGACCTGCTCACACTACCGCCAACTAAGAAGCGACCGCGATGCACCAGAAGTTGGGGATAAATTTTGCCGTACGTTCGAATCTCACTCGTCGTATCCGCTGCTCGTTCTTGACCAGAATCTTGCGTATAGCCGAAGCACACTATCGTTTCCTTTCAACTCTTCGCAATGTAAACAAAAACAGTGTATGCAAACAAAGAGAATCCGCACCATGGGCAGACTAGCGCCATTCTGTCAGATGAAAGACATTCTCTGCTAACGTGATGCCGTCGTCAACGCGCACAGCCAACGCCGTTCTTAACACAAACTTCTCGATTTAGCAGCGCATTACCGACGACACCTCACATGACGCACATTCCGCATTGCCATGCCCATCTTCCCATCGAGTCCTCTTTCGAATCTGTGCGAATCTGGATTCTTAGAATGCACACGTCTCTCTGTTAACACTTTTCTTTTCTTGGCACTGCTGGGGTCGTTTTCAGTAGAGGAAAATTTCTCCCCGAAGGTGCGTATGCAGGCGACTGTAATAATACGTAATAAGCACGACCCTACGGGCTGAAAGTTGCCCTTCGCTCTGCAATGTACTTGCTCGCGCACACACTAACAATCGCTGTCCTGACCGATCGACAATTACCTATGAAAATGGTATGTCTAACAATGGTCTGTCTGCCTCGCCGCCTGCGCGTCTGCGTTTATAGTTTACTTTATCTTCCGTGGACCTTCACAGGTTCTTGCATGATTCGCACAGCAAGCTCCGGTTCTTCGAACGATACCATCACTGGCCTTGATCCACTAGCGCTCGCCAAGATGTTACATCGCCCTACACAAAATGAAAACATGTCGATTTTGAAGGGGTATGGTGTTCTTTGTTTTGTTTCTTTTTCTTCTCCCTCTTGTTCTTCGTGCAAGAAACCACCGTGGAACAGGCTAAGAAATGCAAGTCTTGCCTAGCTCCACACGCTAAACAGTCAGCCAGAAGACACCCACGAGTCACCGCATTAAAGCTTCACTATTAAATTACATATATTGCGGTAGGTTTTTACATTTGCCTATTTTTCTTCCTTTATGATGTGCTGATACATTGGTAAACAGCACCATGATGACAGCACGTAGTAAACAGTCACTCTAGGTAATCAGGAATCGTGTTTATGACAAAGCGCTCAACGCTTGATCGTAGTTCTGTACAACGATTGACAGTGCTTAAAGAAAAGAAGACCGTGTAACCATATCTTCACTGTTTCATGATTTGTTTTGTTTTGCTGTCAATGACGCACCAGAAGAAATCTCATTTTCAATAAAAAATTTCAATTTTTCCGTGTGTCGATCCATCGTTTGCATTATAATACTGAGCATGTCGCTCAAATCACAGGACGATATCCCCTTAGCAGATGATGATTTGGAAGGTAAATTAATATTAAGTAACATGGTCACCGTACCAGGCGTATCGATTTTCACCGCTTTACCCTTTGATGCAGTCATCATTAACGACGACGAAAGTTCCAAGTATATGTGCAATGGGCGATCGTTGGATTCAATCGCCAGCTCGTACACGAACGGTAACTCTAGTCCACAGCAGTTTCTGGAGAACGAAAGCCCCGATGCGGACGAACAAGAAGAAAAAGCTCGTCTCATTGCCCAGGTGCTGGAGCTACAGAACACGCTTGATGACCTTTCGCAAAGAGTGGACAGCGTGAAGGAGGAAAACCTAAAGTTGCGCTCCGAAAATCAAGTACTCGGTCAGTACATTGAAAATTTGATGTCCGCTTCATCAGTGTTTCAATCGACCACGCCTAGTAATGTCCAGAAGAAAAAGTAATGATTTCACCCGGAATAGGTCCACTCAGCAGGAACGATGTTCCATGTGCCGGAAAGCTTTTGCTACAGAATCATTAATGCAATATGCAGCCAAAGATCGAGACCCACACGTGCACACGTGTATTATAGAATGTAAAATTCGATTTGCATAATAATTCGATTAACAAACCTTTTGAATTAATATTTATGCTTAAAAAAGCTGTTGGTCTTACGATAGCCTTGTTGTGGGCCACTGAACACGCCTTGCTAAAAGAAACCCTGACCCAATAATAAGCGATTGGATGTCTGGTTACAAAGAAACCAAGACGAAGCATTCCAGTTTAGCTACCCATCTGCAACAATTTGTAATGCAGATACTGCAATACCACACGCGGTTCGTTCAGTGATCTATTAGATTACTGAAGGAATATTTTAGATTAATGTATTCTTTCGTTCAATTAGTATTATCTTAACATGTACTCTTATAGTTTAAAAATAATATCTGCTATTTCTAGTGGCTTACTATGTAACAACTCAAATCAGAATATTCAAACTTTTGTATTTATTTCGTAACAAATAAATTGCTATTTCACACGCAGCATGAATCACTCATTTTCTACATTACACAATTATGCGCCCATCGAGGGAACGGTATTACGTCTCTGACATTGTGCACATTTAAAATCCACGCTAGGTACCTTTCAAATCCTAAACCGAATCCTCCGGTTGTTACTCCTCCAAACTTTCTGAGATCCAAGTACCACTTTAAGACATCACCGTTCGGAAGCTTACGTTCCAACAGGTTGTGGTTGTCCTCGCGGATACTTCCCCCTACCAATTCGCCGACATGAGGAACTAGAAGATCCAACGCGTCTACCAACGAAGAATCACGCTGGTTCTCTCGCATGTAGAAGGATTTGATATTCTTTGGCCAATAGCATACAAAAACCGGACATTGGTAGTGTTGGACAAGAAATAATTCCTGCTCTTTATTGATTCCTTCCTCAGGTAGAACCGGAGATTTTAGTATGCTTTTGTTCTTCTGAAGAATTTCGATTGCTTCTTTATATGTTAGTCGTGGAAAACGTTTTTCTACCCATTCGAAACTCTTGTCCAACTCTAGACTACCAGTGGTTAGTTTTCTTACCAGACTCACGTCTTGCGTACTTCTCTCCATTATCCTTTTCGTAACCTGTTTCACCATGTCTTCTATCCGGTCCGCGAGCTCATCCAATGACTTCATAAAAGCCTCCTCGAGCTCAAGCATATAGAATTCAGACAAGTGAATGTTGGATTTACAATTTTCTGCTCGAAACGTAGGGCCAAATGTGAACACCTTATCCAAACCGTGCGACATTGCTTCCAGGTGCAATTGCCCGGAAACCGTCAGGAATGTGGGCTTGTCGAAATAAGCATGCTCTACGGGTACGTTGTCTTTAACCATACTTT